>NW_017729006.1:26107979-26114929 GCF_001723915.1 Gavialis gangeticus | reverse complement strand
GGCTATCCTTATAAAAAAAAAAAAAAAAAAAGTCAGCCTGGACATAAAAATGCAGAACAGTAAATCACCCACAAACTTGATGGCATTACCTATGGTCTCAGCATGGATAGGATCATGGTTTCTTAACCCATTACATGGACTAGCCATTGACTCCAGTCCCTCCAAGTATTAATGAAAATGTTCATCTCAGCTGAATATCCAACTTAAACTTCCCTTGCTGCCATTTGAAACCATTGCTCCTTGTTCTGTCATCTGCCCCCACTGAGAACAGTCTAGCTCCATCCTCTTTCGAGCCCCCTTCAGAAAATTGAAGGCTGCTATCAAACCCCCATAATTTTCTTTTCTCCAGATTAAATAAGCCTAGTTACCTCAGCCTCTCCTCAAAAGTCATTTCCCCCAGCCCTCTAACCTTTTTCATTGCCCTCCGCTGGACTCTCTCCAACTTGTCCACATCTTCTGTGTAGTGGGGCCCCAAAACAAAACACAATACTCCAGATGGGGCCTCACCAGTGCAGTATAGAGGGAAATAATCACTTCCCTTGATCTGCTGGCAACACTTCTACTAATGCAGCCCAGTATACCATTACCCTCCTTGGAAACAAGAGCACACAGTTGACTCATACTTAGTTTATTGTCCACTGTAACCCTTTTCTGCAGAGCTGCTGCCCAGTTGGTCCCCAGGCTGTACCAATTCATGGGATTGTTCCATCCTAAGTGCAGGACTTTACACTTGTCCCTACTGAACCTCATGAAATTTCTTTTGGTCCTACCCTCTAATCTGTGTCTAGGTCACTCTGAATCCTAGCTCTATCCTCCAGTGAATCTACTGTTCCTTCTAGCTTGGTGTCAACTGCAACCTTGCTGAGGGTGCACTCCATCCCATCTTTCAGGTCATCGATTAAGATAATGAACAAAATCAGCCCCAAGACCAACCCCCTAGGGCACTCCACTTGATACCAGCTGCCAACTAGACATCAAGCCATTGATTATTACACTCCGAGCCAATGATCCAGTCAGTTTTCTATCCACTTTACAGTCCATTCATCCAAACCATATTTCTTTAGCTTGCCTGCAAGAATGTTATGGAAGTCTGTATCAAAAGCCTTGCTAAAGTCAAGGTATGTCATGTCCACTGCTCCACACACATCCACAGAGCCAGTCATCTCATCACAGAAGGCAATCAGGTTGGTCAGGCATGATTTGCCCTTGGTGAATCCATACCGACTGTTCCCAATCACCTTCTGCCAGTCGTTAGAAATTAATTCCTTGAGGACCTGCTGTATGATTTTTCCAGGGACTGAAGTGAGGCTGACCAGTCTATAGTTCCCCAGACCCTTCTCTTTCCCTTTCTTAAAGAATGACACTGTATTTGCCCTTTTCCAATTATACAGGACCTCTCCCAAATGCCATGAGTTTTCAAAGATAATAGCCAGCAGCTCTGCAATCATTCAGCCAACTCCCTCAGCACCCCTGGGTGCACTGTACCCAGCCCCTTGGACTTGTGTACATCCAGGTTTTCTAAATAGTCCCTAACCTGTTCTTTTGCCACTGTTGGCTGTTCACCTCCTTCCCAAACTGCCAGGTGCAGTAGTCTGGGAGCTGAACTTGCTTGTGAAGCCTGAGGTAAAAAGCATCAAGTACTTCAGCCTTTTCTGCATTATCTGTCACGAGGTTGCCTCCCCCACTTAGTAACGGACCCACATTTGCCCTGCTTCTCCTCTTGTTGCTGACATACTTGTAGATACCCTTCATTTTACTCTTCACATCCCTTGCTAGCTGCAACTCCAATTGTGCCTTGGCCTTCCTGATTTCATCCCTGCATGCCCGACCACCGCTTTTATACTCCTCCCTAGTCATCTGTCCAAGTTTCCATTTCTTGTAAGCTTCCCTTTCTGTTTTAGCTTACTGAAATACTCCCTGATAAGCCAAGCTGGTCTTCTGCCATACTTGCTGGTCTCCTGCACATCAGGATGGTTCATTCCTGTGCCTTCAGTGAGGTTTCTTTAAAATAGAATCAGCTCTCCTGGACTCCCTTCCCTCTCAGACTGGCCTGCCAGAGGATCCTGCCCATCCTCTTCTCCCCTGCCTGTCCTTCCTGAACAGCTTGTACCCATCCATGAAAATACTCCAGTCATACAAGCTATCCCACCAAGTCTCTATTATTCCAATCACATCATATTTCCTTGACTGTACTTCCAACTCTTCCTGCTGGTTTCCCAGGTGTTCATGTACAGACACCTGAGGTAACTAGCTGATTGCCCTACTTTGTCAGGAAGAATGAAAAGATCTCCCCTGTTGCCCGCTTCTGGTTGTGCTTCCTCCAGATCACCCATTTCCCCACTTACCTCAGGATTTTCATCTCCATCCCCCAGAAAACCTAACTTAAAGCCCTCCTTGCTAGGTTAGCAAGCCTGCCTATGAAGATGCTCTTCCCTCCTGTAGTCAGGCAGATCCAGTCTCTTCCTCACAATCCTTCTTTCTGAACAACATCCCATAGTCGAAGAAGCCAAAGCCCTGCTGGTGACACCATCTGCACAGCTAGGCAATGACCTGCAGGGCATCTGCTCCTGCCTGAACCCTTCCCCTTGACCAGAAGGATCAAGAAGACCACCACCAAAGGCCCCATCCACCTCACCTTTGTACTCAGAGCACTGTTGTCACTTTTGATGTGCTCAGGCACACCCCTGGCAGTATCACTGGGGTGCCCACATTGATGAGCAACATGGGGTAGTAGTCGAACAGCCAGATGAGTCACGGTAAACCCTCAAGGACTTCTTGGATCCAGGCTCTAGGCAAGCTGCAGACCCCCCAGGACAACGGGTCAGGTCGGCAGATCGATGCCTCTGTTCCCACAGACGGGAGTCTCCAACTACCACCACCCATTGCTTCCTCTTGAGGCCAGTGGTCTCAATCCTACCAACCTTGGGGAGGCCTACCCTGGCCTCTTCCATCAATAGAACATGCTCCTTCTCTGTTGCTAGGGCTCCATATGTGTTCTTCAGGCAAACCACTGCAGGTGGAAATGAAGACTTGTGTTTGCTGCCAGCAGCAAGGTTCAAGCTTCCACCTTCCTGGGAGTCCACATCCTCTCCCTTCTCCAGCTCTGCCTCTGGCAGTCCTTCCTCCACCATCCTAGAGATTTCCTTCAGCGTTGAAACAATGAAGTCCTCCTGGCAGAGGATGCTTTGGAGCCTTGCCACCTCCTGAAGCACTCTTGCTTGTCCCTGAGGGACACCACTAGGAAATACCACTTGTATCGCAGGCACTCCCTCACCATGACTTGTCACCTCTGTACATACAAATAAGATATTTTAATCTCTCTGCAAGGATAATTTATTACTACTATAGCTTGCACTGAAAGTTAATTTTGATCAGTTAGTATAAAGCCAATGAACTTGCAACCTAGAGGCTGCAAAGGGTTAAACCATGGCTTGCAGGCTCCCACCTGGGCGCCATTCCCCCACTAATCTGCCTGTTGCTGCCACCACGGTCTCTGGGCTTGCTTCAGGTTTCTACCAATGCCCCTGGAAGCACTGTAACCCAGCCTACAGGGCCGAAGGATCCCAAAGCTTAGGAGGGCTCTAGGGCACCCATAGCATGTGTCCGAGGGAAAACCCAGCCACTCAGAACTTGGAGAGCCCTGACTTAGTATACTACCCAAGTTTAAGAGTTTATTTATGTATATCTATAATTCAAATCATCTTCCTCCATTCCATCCAAGTTTAGTAAAAAGCTGCTAAGTTTGACATGGGTATCATAACCTTCTGGTAAGCTGACTGTATAATTATTTTCCAGTATTTAAATGGTGCCTATTTCTTGTGCATCTAATTATAACATGCAAAGGCTTTCAATTAGGAAAATCAAACATTAGTAATAATGTAATCTATGGTTCTATGTGGCCTTAGACTCAAAATCAGATAGAATTATCAATTAATAGTTAAAGATTTCTGGTAGTGCTGATATATAGCCATAATGATCCAGAAAATATGCAAGAGACAAGGCTTTGAATGTGTAATATACTGTATTGGACCAACTGAATGGTTGTAAAGGATTTAGACAAGCTTTTGAGCATCACACTACCTTTCTTTGGGTCTCTAGGAGAAAAGCAGACACAGCAGAGTTTAGTAAATGGAACAAAAGCTTGTATAAAACTTCATATGTAAATAAGAACAGGATATAACACAAAACATAGTTTCTCTATCTTCTCTGTGGGCTACTTGATCATTTGCTTTTCTACTTCTTTTCCAGAGACCCAAGGAACAGAAGTCCGATTCAAAAGTTTTTCTAAGTCTATTCCAACCATGCTGTTGGTCGAATAAAAAAAAAATCATCACTCACTACAATATTTGCCTCTATAAATATGTTTTTGCTTAATTTTCAGTGCATTCTAGGGGTGCATCCACACATGCAAGCACATGCACTTGTTCAAATAGAAGCAGTGCAAATCTGAGCGGGGGGGTTGCCTTTGAGCCCGAACATGCACTTTGGTGTGGGACAAATTGTGCCACTTGGGCCAAAATAACCCTGCCTATTAAGTGAGGAGTACCTGTACTACAATTCAGGAATTTAAGGCTACTTTAGGTATGCTGATCTTACAGATACCAACTACATTATAGGCAAGCCCTTTGTAACATTGTAAAAGTGGTTAGCCCTGACTCTAAGTATCCAGGGAGCTGAAGGCAAGACCTTACATTTTTGTGAGGAAGAGCAAGCTGAAACATTTTAGCATGTTGGCTAAATAATAGCATTAACTTTTAAAAGCATCCACAAACAATTCAGAACAATTATCCCAAGAACATATGGGGCATTTTTACACACACTCAAGGAAGCAGGAGGGGGCGCTTTAAATTAGCAAGCCACGCTAATTAAAAGTGCTTGAGCGTCACATGTATCAGCATTCCCAGGCTGAAAAACAGAGGTAGGGCACTTTGAACCAAAGCTCATTGACTGAGCTTTAGTTCAAAATGCCCCACCACCATTTTTCAATAAGGGAATGCTGATACATGTGACGCTAGAGTCTGCTGGAGTGCATAATTTCCAGCATGACAGAGCAGGCTCCATGCACCTGTATAGGAGCCCTCAGTCATCTGCAGAGGCATTGTTTTGAGCTGTCAGCAGGCCTTCCTTTATAATTTTACACACCAAATGGCACATTTGCAACCAGAAGGGCTAATGGCCTTTCCTAAATGAAAGCTTAGCCTCTAGACCACAAGTCTACAGGAAACTTAAGCAAATGGGGTCTGAACTACATTGAAGAAATTTTTCAGGTAAAGAACAGTTTGTGGAAAAATAAGGGAATTGTGCTAAGCACTGAACAAATACAGAGCACTGGTGCTCGTAGGCACCACTGTAATAGCCAGAAAGATTTATTATTTCTACTACTTCATCTGCTAACTGAAAATTTAAGACAAATGGGAATAACCCTGTGCATTTCCAAAGCACAGCTATGTTAAAATTGCAAAAAAATGAAGACCACACACGATCTGGCCACTACTCAAGGGAGTATGATATTGTGACTGAGCTGATAGTTCTCAAACAAGTGAGCTAATGTTCAGTATTGCTAACTCAGGCAATTTAATCCTGAATTATGTACTATTTTTAAAAGTACCCCAACTCCTAGAATAAGGACATTATGGAAGCATCTCAGTTGCTAGCCTGCACAATTGTGAGAAAGTCTGAAAATGTGAAACCACTACAGCTCATAAAGAGAACAGGAGGGAAATCAAACATATGGTTTATAAATGGTAAATTAAAAAAAAGAATATAATTGTTTGGAAAGCAGGGGTGGGGAAGATCAGACTTTATTTTTAGAGGTTTTAGGTTGACAAAAGTAGATTTTTCTTCTCCTCAGTTGAAAGGATTAAGATCCTTTCCTTCCTATACCACGAGTTTCACGTATTTTTATCTAAACCTACTGACAGATACTTGTTTAAAGGCACCATAGGATCCAATCCTTGTTTTGGACAATCGTGCCTCTTGCCATGCCACATGTGTAAAGCAGAATGCATACTTTTGGGATCAGAGATAAGACTCCAATCATGCCCTACTTGCTAGTGCAGGAAGACCCTAGGATCATGATTCTGGGCTCCCCTGTACTGGCTAGGGTGCCCAACAATCAGCTGATTGTCAGCTCACTCCAGGGACTGTATCAGAGCTCAAAGCAGCCACCATACAGTCCCTGCCAGCCAACAATCAGCTGATCACTGGCAGCATCAGGACCATACCAGGAAGCCCTGGTTGCTGAGTAATCAGATGGCAAGGACTGCAGTGGGGTTCAAGCCAATGCTGCTGACAATTCCAATGTTGCTGACAATTGGCTGGTGGCAGTGGCGTACCGATGGGGGGTGGGGGTCAGGAGGGGGCCATGGCCCCCAACTGCCAGCGCAGTGGGGGGGGGCGCCAGCTGGGCCCTGCAGGGGGTACTCGGAAGTGACACACAGAAGCGCTGGTGGCACTTCCAATTTTCGTCACCGGCATTTCCGGGCTTGGTGATCAGCCACCAGGGGATCCCCTGCCCCTAGTGATCAGCCGCAGATGGGGGGAGGAGGGGGACGAAAATAAAAGCATTGGCCTCCAGGTGCCAGAGACCCATGGTACACCACTGGCTGATGGTCAGCCAGCGAAAGGCACCAGGGCCAGATGGGAGACCCTAGTGCAATTCTGCCACGTACAAACATATTTTAAGGTAGAGTAGAAACTAGCCATTACTTTTGTATAATAATTTTGTGGCTGGTTTTGCATTCTGTCACACCATTAACTGCCTGAACATGAGGCCAGGTTACACTTTAAGAAGTGATTGACCAGCTAATCGCATCTTAAATGTAATCTACGTGGAGCACATCACAGGCCACCGCCAGTACACCGACCCCACCAGACGAGCCGCCGCCGGACCGGACTGGGAGGGCACCACAACCTGAACCGCCCCCCGACAGGATTCTTCCCCCACGGAC
>NW_017729006.1:26090029-26107745 GCF_001723915.1 Gavialis gangeticus | reverse complement strand
TTTTTTTTTTTCTGGATTCCCAAACCAAAACATCTACTAATAAAAGTCAATTTGCTGGAGGCTCAGTGCTCAAAAAAAAAAAAAACATGCCATAAAAATTATAAATCAAAGCATCAGACAACTGATAAATTGCAAACAACTCTATTTGACAAGATTTTGAAGTACCAAAAATATTGCTTGCTTTCAGCATTCTGTATGTTGTCTTTTGCTTACATGCATGCAAAATACCAATTACACTTATTACACTTTTACACTTTCAATTTCACTGTTTGTTAAGTGGTCTAGATAAACCTACAAAGGCTTTTTTTTTTTTTCTCTCCCAACCCCATGCCATAATGTTTTTGTAGCAAGAAAAAGTCAAATTCACTTCTCTTTTTACAAAACCCCGCACTATGGAATATATCCAGTTTTAGTAAATAAGATACATTTTGCTGAGCAAATTGTCAGCAAGTATTTTCATGTTTTTCCACATCTCATTAAATCTTGCATTAAATTGCACTTAAAGAACCATTCTAAGGATGGAAAAAAGTCTTATAAATGTGTCAAAGAAACAAATAACCGTCATGAGAGGACCATCTAGTGGTGGCTTGCTCAAATGTCACGCATTGTTTTGTACAGTTGTGATATAAGGCAAATAAAAGCATGTATTGCTTTTCTATATAATTAAGTCATAACAAAAGATAATAAAGGGTAATCCTGGCAGTTTCCTGAATCCTCTGCATTTTTTCAACTTGGTTTATAAACCTAGGTTTGACAAACTATAGCGGCTGCATCTCTCATCTTTCTAGCAGTTATGGACAAGAGACAAAAGATCTCCCTGCTCGCTTTTAGACTTACCAGCAGCTTTTCTTGAAACCAGTAATTTAAGTTTTGTTACTTCACTTTTGTAGATGTTAGCAGGATTGATTGAAGTAGCTCAAATAACTTCAAACTACTTTTTTCTCAAAGAGTACTTGGGCAATATTTGCCCTGATGCCACAGCAGAGTCTTTTCCTTTTATTCAACATGTGTGAGGCTGGCATTACTAGTAAACAGATGAGATGCCTTATAATCAGTATGCTTTTCATCTACATCACATCTCACTCAGCCAGTTGATTAGAAAGAATAATTCAGTGTCATAACAAAGTTGAGGCTTGTCCAAAAGCTACTTGGCTACAACTTTAGCTCATAAAAGACAATGGTAAATTAGGTTGACCCAAGCTCCCAGAAGTTAATAATATTTTGCATTGGTGTTCAAAACTGAAAAGAGAGTCCCTTCCATTTGTAATATTATACAATCATTACCAATTTCTGTTGGACATGAGCTAGTGGCTTTGACCAGAAGCACATTCCCTCCTTCACACCCCACTTCATCTATACTTGGTAGACCTGCCTGAGGTAGCCATGTAGGTATCCATATTGTTGCCAATTTGCTGTGATGTACTTTTATGGAACTACATCTTGAGACTATAAATTACAATTTGCACAAAATATGGCGACTCTATAATAAAAACGTTTCACTGTGGCAGTAGACTCCACAACACTTCAAGATCTGCATTATCTACCACCAGAAATACAAGACATTTTTGGGTACATAACTGACTTGTTCCAAGATGTCACCGACTTGGAACCAATTCACAGTAGGGCAAATCCCTATGACTCAGACACCAGGGGGTTGCAGTGAGCAACCAGCCCAACTTGTCTTGTAGTAGGTGTGCCTGGGGACATTTTCACTTTTCTATATGGTCTTCTCTCATAAGAATGACTTCAGTAAACTTCAATATCCTGCAACTGACTGAAGTTTGCTTGACTAGAGCTAAGGAGTACACAGACCCATGATTTTTGGTTGCCAGAGACGGGGGGGCGGGGTAGGGTTGGGAAGGAAGGGTCATGATGAGAAGCTCTGACCAAGTAAGGCGTGAGGACACAGCCAGTTGTTAGAAATATAGGTTTTACTGACCAAGCAGTGCATGGGAGTTTACTGATAAAACTTCCAACAAAGAGGAAAATAAAGAGGGCAATACAGTTTTGGCTGTGCACCAGAGCAGCCAGTTGCAGCTGTGCCGCCACATAACAGTGAACGAGTTCAAAATAATACTTTATTTTCCACGTACAATTCTGAACAATTCCAAGCAGCTTTAAGCAAGTTTAAAAAACAAGGTTTTATGTCTGTCAACTTCAAGTTAAATCACATTTAAACTGTTCTATGCATGACATGTGTCCATGCCCTAATCTGTTACATTCTACTTGTGCGTGAACAGGATGAGAAAAATGCAAATGTAGCAAAAAAAGCTCCAACCTTAAGCCTAGATGAAGTAAGGTTAAAGCTGGAGAGATTTTGACATGTTTGTATCCCTCTCAACTCCTTCACACACAACAGCTGCTACCCCTTTTGTAACTGCTCCAAAAATACTTGTGTCCTGTAATAAGAGCCTCATGGGAATAGGCATCTACAGTCTTGCCACAGAAAATATTAAGTATTTACCTACCATTTCAGAAGGCAGTTTAAATACACTAGTGGGACAAAGGTATTTTACTTTTAAAATGGCAAAGAGCATTTCCATGTAGCATTTATAATCCAACTCCTGCACCACCATCGCCTCGCCCCTCCCCACCAGAAAAATCCACAGCATTCCGCTGGGCTCAGAGGATGAAAATAACTGCTCTTAGTGTTTAAGGTGAGGAAGTTAAAGAAGCATTTTTAAAGCTTTTTAGGCACCAGAAATATTATAAAGAAACAAAATGTGAGCTTCATTTGACTTTAAAAGATCCTTATAACCCAGCACTTCATTTGCAATATTTACCTGTCCTTTCATCTCCAGATCCTCTGTATTTGTATATCAGTCTTACATCATATTACACTTCCCAATGTATTCTCATTCCAAATAATAGCATTAAAATGGTCCTATCACAGACACTTCCAAAACTGAAAAGTAGCACTTTCAGCAGAAGCACAGGTTTGAATGAGCATCAAGAACTACATTCATAATCTTAGAAAATGGGTTACGCTGCATTATAATTAAAGTTACCCTTTACACCACCAAATGGTCCATAAGTCATGTTGCAGGCTGTTCGCTGAAGATTGTGTTCATACACAAGTTTGATATGATACTGGTTCCCATGTTCCACACTCCCCAAAGTTCCTGTGGAAATAAAGAGCAAACATGCTATATTATTTTTGTGTCAGTCCTATAAATAGGAGAGCAGAAATACATTTTACCAGTTACTTAACCAGCATTACAGTAGGTTTTCATACATTAGTTGCTTGAGAATGCAAGTCAAGGTCAATACTTCTACTTTCTTAAAAATCTAAGAATTCTTATTATTTATACTGCAGCAACACCTAAAGGCCAGGACTGGGAAAACTGTTGTTATGCTATGTAAAAATATTGTAAGAGACTGATATTCCAATCATGAAAATGGTTTTCTTCAAAGTAGGTACAACTCTGTACAGTATATGGATCAAACATTTCAGTAAAAAAACAAAAAAAAAACAACCCTCAGTTTACTTGCACAAGCCAGACAAAACAGAACATCCTGAATTGTAGTTCTGTAGTTGTCATTTACTTAACATGGTGCATCTGAAAATTAGTTTATCTCCTTAAAAGATCCTCTCAGTTGAGCTGTATCAGCCCATTACTCAGTGATCACAATAATGAGCCAGCAAGTAACAAACAAGTACCATCAGCCTGATATCTCACGTACACCAGTCATGAACAACACAGGGGCAGGCCATAGACTATTTCTCTCTGAAGTAATCCAAGTTACCGCAAAAGCATTCACTATACTTTAGGGATGCTGGCATTTTTAAAGAATTATTTTTAATTTTTGAAGGATACTTTCATAATAAACATTTGAAATTCAGTATAATCTTTTGTGAAACAGAAAGTATAGAAACCAGGCTGAAAGAAACAAGATCAGCCAGAAATTGCTCATGTAGCTTCACCTAGAATTAAATTTTAAAATTATGTTTACTAGCATTAAGTGGAGACTTAAGTGAATGAATTCTAAGCTGACCCTTGTAACGGCACTCCAGACAATACCAAGAATACAAAGACTGTCATTTCAACAGCTTCCTAGGACATACTAACAAACTAAGCTGCTTTCAAATGCAATGAAAGCTTCTGAATCTGGATTAACCAATTATAATCTGCTACAACTAAAAAACAACCTAACACTTAAATTTATACTTCAAAAAATGGCCTGCAGCACAGCTGGAAGATGGGGAAAATAAGGGCAAGTTAAGCAGCTAAAGAGACAGCTAATAGGTAGCCAAAGACAAAAAAACAAAAAACCTTATAACTTCTAGTTCATAAATTCTATTAACTAATAACAAGAGATAAATTACTTTCCTCCTTTGGATAAACGTAGTCTAGCCTAGAACTGTTCTTTTATCACTTAAAGTACAATAATATCCAGGCACCTCCCCAGTCAACTTGTCTAATGAGTTACTAACTCATGTGTGGTTCCCTCTACTCTCATCCTCTGCCCAGGGGAAATAAGCACATGCAGTGTAGCAGCAGGACAATCACTGTTTTGTTTTATTTTAAATATACATGCAGCTCTGTGTTTGTTAGAAAAGGCAAGGTCAGAGAAGTGTACCTTTCCCTTGTAGTGGAAGGTGCTGACAATCCTTTGTTCCTATGAGAGTGTTTTAAATTATTTACTTGTTCAGATACAAGTCCAGCTTTATCTTAGAAAGAAACCTGATGTACAGTTAACTTTTAAGCTTGGATTTACAGGTGTAGATAGGAAACAAATGTTTCTGACTAGAGATACCTAGAGTGGAAAAATTAGAGCACAAAAATTAAGAGCTCCACTGATCAATTGGAGAAATACACCTGCCTAATGGAGCTGATCATGAAAACCCCAAAAAAGCAATTTTTGAGAGTAGAGTCGCTCATATTGTCATCTAGATGCTTTATTGCACAGAACATTTAGTATGTGCCAAATCTGTCCAATATTAAAAGTAAGAATGTGTCACATGGTCGAGTTTACTACCATCTCAGACATCCAGCTTGCTGACTGTCAAACTCAGCATTGCCCCAGAGTTTTGAACCGATTCTGGTACAGTCTGAGGGCTGGGACTAACAATCAGCCGATTGTCAGTCCTTACCCTGGCACTGAACTGGAGTCTTAAATCAGCCTACCTGATCCCACTTTGAAGACTGGTACAGGAGAAGTGTCCCTAGCTGATGTCATGGCTGTGTGAGGATCGCAAATTGCTTATATTATCCCCAACAGCTGAACACATGTTATTTAATATGATCTGGAGATACTCCTCCCATGAACAGTTGTAAGTTTGCTACAATGCAATCTAACTTACCATGTATTTACTGCTTGAACACAGGGATGCTTACAGTTTGAAGCGTAGTCAACATATCCTAAGTTTAAGGTGTGACATGGCTGTAGTATTCATAGATTTAACCTTTCCAGCAAGAATGGGAGGTGATTGCAACACAATTTGTGAGAGGCTAGAAATACACTATATGATAATTATATTACAATTATAAAAGCACAGCTGAAAAATTCTGAGGTCAAGTTTAATGACAAATTTTATTTTTGATATTTAAGTATTCCAAGTTGCAGTAATCCATTTGCATATTTTGCCTTCATTATATATGACGGGGATGTTTTTAATGATACTTACGTACTGCGTTGAAAAAAAAGTATCACTGGAATACAGGAAGACCCAGAAACACTGATCTAGCTGAGACTCAAAGTAAGTTCAAAACATCATAAATCTAACTCAAATCTGATAATGTTTCAATCCAGGAATTTTAGAATTGGTATCTTCATTTTTGTTCTATAAATACCTACAAACTGGACTCAGTGGCTGGGGGGGGAGGGCAGAGCAAAAAGGAGAGGAAGGGGATCTTCCAGTAATCTGAAATTAACAAGTAGTTTTGTTAACTGAAACAAAAACCCTGACAAAAAATTAGCCTGCATGGCTTAATTGTCTTTTGGCATTACAAATTGTAAGTGTCACTATAGAAAAGACTAAGCATGAGGCATCATATTACATCTGAAAGCTTCATCTCTATACATGTACCAATTCTATGGGCTTCTGCTAAGAACAGACCCAAAAGTCAGTTGGGACACAGAGGAAGCAGCATCTGTGTGGAATTAATCCATGCTCAAGACTCTTCAGTGGTAAGCAATCTGCACTACTCCATCATCATTGTGTAAGAAGCCACAGCAACTGCTGTTCTTGCTACCATTAGAAAGGTGGTTGAAAAATAGTTTGTATAGCTATATTGTCATGCATCTGAACCCTTGCTACCCCATTTTCAAAACTCCTATGTAATAACATAGAGGAGCCCCTAAATTGTGCTATATAGCATATAAGAGTGCCCTTTCCTCCTGTATAAAAAAGAGAGCATATTACAATTTACCAGCCCACATGTAATACAGAGGTATTTGTTTTTTTACAGTAAGGAAAGAGGACTTACCCTTCACTTCGCAATTCTGGCCCTCAACCCTGCACTAGTCTATTTTCTCCAGGGGCTACTTCAGCCATTTGAAATCTCAAATTACATTTTATTTTTTAAAGATGAAGATCCTAATACCAGTTGAATAGGAATAATTTTCTCATTTTAGGTTACCCTTAAACCAGCAACAGTTCATTCATTAGGTTTCTGAGCAGTAATATATACAAAAAACTATTAACAAGAAGCACCTACTTCTGTATTTTCATTTGTTTGTAAAATTTTATATAAAAACTTCCACATGCTTTATGTAAATGTAACTCTTTGAGCAGCAATGTGTGCAAAAGATCCTATAACAAGCTGCAACAAATGGGTCAGCTGTACAGTTACCGCTTATACCAGGAGACCTGCAGTATCATTCTTTGAACTGTGAATATTACAAAGGCAACATTAATGCATCTCCTGGAAAAGTGCAGCCTAGAAATCATCAGTGCAATTCTACAAACACTGATCAAAGTACCTACTCTGCATTAGCTGCAGGGTTAATTTTCTACACAATTATTACTGTCTGACAAAGAAGGGCTGGGACTGTGTAAGAGGGGAAAAAAAACATCAGTGCAGCCTGAAGGGATAGTTCTTCAAAAATAAATCTGCACTAAAGCCAAACTACCACAAAAATGTTCCAGCAAATGCCTAGAGAGGACAAACAGCTAAACATAAAACTGGCACTCCCTCCCCCTGCAGAGAGAGAGATATTGTCAGCTATTTTTTTTATTATTATTATTACCTGAGACAGCATATACACAGAGTTTCCTGCAGTGCAGCACAGCTAGATGAAGTAGTTCGGTACCACTAGCAGAGAAAGAAAATTGCACGTTAATTTCTAGTAAACTACAGAATTAAGGGGCTAATCCATATAACAATGCAAAGACTCCCAATGACATGGGTCTTGGGTCAGTCTCCAAAATTCTCAAATGCCAAATACCAGCAGAACACAATACTGTTAAACTAATATGTTTGAAGTTAAATTTGGCAGCTGTGGGCTGCCGAGTTCCAAGCAGAGTCCTGAGGGACATTTTGACAGCTTTGAGCATATGAAATGAACAAGCTTTTTCTGATTCACCATACAGCCCCTTACCCAATAAAAACTAATGTTAATGTTACTGGTTTCCAAAGGGAAAGGGATAGTAGTATTCAAAATATTTTGTATTCTGTGCCCATTCTCCTCAATACCTAGATTTGTGGTTTTCAGCCTTTCAGACTCAAGGCACTCCTCAGAAAATGTGAGCTGTTAGTTTTTACTTGTTTTTTTGATTATGGAAAAATAAAGCAGTTTGGTGCAAAGAACTCCAAAAAAAAAAGGACAGGTCAAAATATTTTTAACACAATGGATTCCTATTTGAAATCTCTGGGTGCACCTTGTGAAGCATACTTGCATACCTAGTAGTTCTAACCTTGTGCAGCATCCTGCACACCCTTGAAAGCATCTCAAAACGCTCCAGGATGTCACAGCAACCTAGCTAAAAAAAAAAATCATGGGCCTAGATGCCCAAAATTCCATGCACAGCAAAGAGCTCTTACCCTTTATTACAACAGGCACCTTAAAATGGCTCCCACATGATAAGACACACTCTTATATCTGGGTAGTACCTTTAGGAGAACACAGTTTAAAAAAAGTATGGAAAACTGATATGGCTTACTCTTTAATTAGTTTACAGTACATAAAAGAGGTTGCAGAGCTACCCATCTGTTTGAAAACGTCGCTTCATTTCTTTGAAAAAGTATCTTTACACAATGTTAATATGCAACCTCAAAACAAATACGTTTGTAAGTTTTTAATATGCTCACAAAACTAAATTAATAAATAGAATAAATAGAAAAAGTGTTACTAAAAAGATTTAACAATTCAAAGCCATGCATAATTCAGAACTCGGGAAATTTTATTTTTATTTTTCAGCTGACAAAGCAGAACACTGCTGGGCCAAGGAGTAGCAGTTGATTCAAATAAAGTAGATGTTATCTAAGCCCTAGACACTTACCAAAAGTAATATGCCTGATCTTTAGGGAGGTGACTGTGGTTCAAATGATAAAAGTTACATAAAGCTTGCTAATTAGTCCAGTCATTACCAACAGCAAGGTCTGTTTACTTACGAAACAAATTTTCCTACTTCCACCTGCAGTATTGGCTCTCGCAATTGCACTTCCAGGAGCAAATCTTCAGCTTGCATTCCATCTCCAGGTTTTACAGGATGAGGATTAAAGATTCGAAGACATCCCATATAACTGCCCACGATTATTTTATCTGTAGAAAGATTGCCAAAGAGTAAAGAAAAAGGCTACAAGACAGACAAGGAAACTAACTAACAGAATTAAGCTTACTGAAAGTGTTCTTAGAAGTACACTCATTCAGCAACGGGGTGTTTACACATAATCCTATTGTCGTTCTACAACCTAGTTAATTGTTTTCCTTAATTTTTCAGTAATGAAGCAAAGACAAGGTGGATCAGGGTAAACACCACAGTGCAGCCATAATTCTAGAAATTCAAATACCTCAAATCTCTTTTCTGGCTGTAGCCAGTTCCTCCAAATGTTTGGCTGCCCCTATCATGGTTTTGAATGTTGTTGTTTTTTTTCAGATCAAACAAGCAACAGAATATTAACTTATAAAACTTTTTATACACCTCCCAAATGAAAAGTTGAAATCTGATGGTTTCAACACTTCAGGTTGAAATTAGACCATTCTATGCTTTATTGCCTTAAAACAATCATTGACTTCCAAGGAAACTGTGCCTAATTATATCAGGACTAGATCTGGTTCACCATTTTTAAAGTCATGATTATTACAACATATTTTATCACTACGCGGCCAGATGCTTATTTAACTGTATTTGTTTAAAGTAACACAAATAATGAAAAAACTTCAACTCCCCAGAGAAGACATCAGCAATTATTTCCTCCAGGTGTGAATATGCTACCTATGATGGTGGCCAAACTTACCTACAAGCCAAGTAGGTGTAGCTGGAGGACAACTGTTTCTGAATGGAAAGAGTCAGGTTTTTATCAGCTTTTTCCCCACTTGTACCAATTGTACGGGTACCAATTCACATCTGTGAAAAGAAGGCTGCCTATTTCCCCACCTCTTGTGTGGCAAAGGGCTTCCATGCTGCAATTCACTACTCAGAATTTTTTCTGCCTCATCTGTTTCTATGGCAAGTTCTCAGTAATAGTCATCTCAGCTTGACTTCAGCCTATCAAGAAAATAGCTTTAATATTACCATTAACCCTTAAAAATCCAAAGCTATCCTATTTGCATGCACACTACAGAAATTTCTCAAAAAGAGAAAACATTTTTTCCTTCCAGATGTACAATTGAAGGTAATTAGATTCCTGTATATTTCATTTGTTATGGAGTTCTAGACAAAAAGTCAATAAATATCAAAAGCTACTCATCTTTAACATGCTTTTATAAAGTAAAATATTGCCTGAAACCTGCCTTTTCCACCAAAGCACATGCCATTTAAACCTTTAGTAACATGACCAGTAGAAACCACTTTTCCCAACAAGCTGTACCTCCTCACTAGACAAATTCCAAACTTAATTGCCTCAGTCAATATCTATTTAGATTGCATGCCCAGAAGTCAACAAGTTGAGATGAATTTCAAACAAACCAAAACAAACAAATCATTAGCCTTGTCTAATAGTGATGCAACCCAAACCAAACTCAAGAGCCTCTGCTGATTAGAAATATGGCAGTATGTCATGGGAAGGTAATTTCAAGCAACTAGATCCCAAAACATTTAGTGCTTCATAGGTCAAGTCTCACGCTTGGAAACCAATGAGAAATCTCTGGGAATATCTGCTGACAATATTTAACATGCTTACCACTGAGAGGCACCCACCTAATAGATTGCAATTCTACAACCAGTGGAACTGGATGACCTCAAAAGCACTCAAAAATAAACAAAAGAAATAGCTTCTCTCTACTTTGATTAATGAGCATTCAGTATTATAGTGATAGCATAAATGCAAACTGCAGTTGTAAATCACCAGTAAGACTGGAATGCCAGCTGAGAATATGTTTACCTTGTCCACTGCCACTATTGTCAACATCAGCTACACATAAACATCCTTGATCAAATTCTTCTTTTTCTCCAAGTGTTGTGGACCACCAATCTCGGGCTTTAAATAAAGACATTTTTCTTCACTCTAAAAGGAAGAATCAACTCTGTGATAAAATCCATATTTTATATATCAAGTTATACAAGCAATATTTCCTTTTGTGGCAAATGTTAAACTAAAATATTTTTGTTTTTAAATGTTTATATTTATTTGTTTAGTGAACAATTTAAAAAATGACAGGGTAAATCACATTCTAAATAATTGAAGTTGCATATATTTCCAAAACAACATAAGCTAAACATGCTGCTCCAACAGCTATCTGTACCACCTTATAAGCAGGAATCTCAGCTTTCCATTCACCATAGAAAAACATGTATTTTCTCCTTTTAAAGAGAAAAATGCAGATTTTCTCTTTTAAAAGGAGAAAAGTGTGGGAAACAGCAGGCTTTCCCAGGCTGGTAGAGTTCCAGCCTACAAGGGAGGAGAGCGATCAGGCAGGGGGCACCATGTGCATATCTGTGCACACACATGCACGTGGCAGCCAGGCAGCATGAAGAGCAGCTCCTGCAGTTACTACCAGGTAAGGAGGGGGTGGGAATTGAGGCCTTCATAAGGAGGGAGGAAGGAAGTTGGGCAGGGCTGGGGCCTGAATTGGGAATGTACGACCACAGGGCCTAGCTGAGGAGTGGGATAGGAGTACAGGCAGCTCATTGTGGGGAAGTCTGTCTCCCTACCACTGCACGCACTCCTGGGGATATAGGGGGTAGGAACATGGGAATTTGGATTTTTTAATCAGAGAATTTGCAATTTTAAACAAAGAAAACCAGGATCCCTGGTTATAAGACTACATGATGGGATGAAGTCCAGATGCAATCTGAAGAGCATGACTTAGGAATAAAAGTTCTGTTACTTCCATTCTAAGGACTTCTACAGCTTGACTATTTTCATAGCATTATCACATGATGTCACAGAGGACTTTACAGTTTTCGTGGAATTTTTATAAAAAGCAATACCACATTGTATAGCACAACATAACGCACCTTTTTCAGGACCTGAACATCACTAGCAAAAAACATCTCCCCATTTTTCCCCATTAAATAGGTATTTTCCAAGGACTCTTGAAAGTTAATTGGACCCCCTGTATAGCCCTAATATCGTTTACTCAGAAAGTAGTTAAACTTGGAAGCCGTTAGAACTCAGACAGATTGGGCAAGGCTGCTGTTACCTTAAGAAGGTGATATTCTAACACACAGGTGTCAAACATATGGCCCCTGGGTGTGAAGAGACACCCACAGGCAGGGCCTGGGACATGCACCATGACAGTTGCTCTGGCTGGTTCGGGATCTGTGCTACATAACCCCAGCTGGACTGCACCCACCCCAGCAGCTCTGAGACTCCACTGCACATGTCACTTGCCCCAGCAAGCACTGGAACAAGCACTGCACGTGGCACCTGTGAGTGCCACATGTGGCATGGGTCCCAGACCAGCTGGAGCAAGCACCATGCATGGAGCAGTCTGGCGAGGGCAGGCACAGCCTGCAGCTGCTCTAGGATCCCTGCTATGTGTCCCCAGCCAGACTGTGCCACACAGACCCCTTTTCTGGCAGCTCTGGGATCTGTGCCACATGCAGCGCAGATCCCAGACTGGTTGGTGCAGGCACTGGAACTCATATATTGGAGGAAGAGTCCCAGATCTGCTGGGGTAGGCATAGTCCAGATGGGGGTATGTAGATCACAAACCAGCCAGAACAGACCTCATGGTACATGTCCCAGGCCCTGCCTGTGGGTCTCCTTCCACCCAGGGGCCATGTGTTTGACACCCCTGTGTTAAACTGTCACCTTACAGGGCCAGCAGCCTTGCAAATCAAGGGAAGGGGGTGTGCACAAGCCTGACTTGCCCCTCAGGCCAGCCCTGCAGCACTCGCCCAGCCCACAAGGCTGGATGAATTTAACAGCCCTGCCCCACCATCATTACCTTTGGGAATAAGGTCCCTTCGCCGCAAGGTCCTCACCCCACAACAACCACCAGAGCGGTCTCGGTTTCCAAACAGCGGCTCCTTTCTACAAACGAGACGTAAAGGGATTAGCATCAAGCTCCAGCAAATAATCGCATCGAAGGGGCTGCTGGGGTGACGCCGGGCGGGGTAGGACACAAATCGGCTTTCCCACGACCTGCGGCTGCCGTGCAGGACTCATGGCGGGGCTGAAAACAAGGTTGCGAGGAGGGCGGCGACCCGGCGAAGGCAGGGGCCCATGAGGCACGCGGGCGCTGCGGCAAAGCGCGGGCTTGGGCAGTGCTGCGAGGGGAGCCTCAGGCTCCGGTCCCCGACCAGCGGCAAGTCCCTGCTGCTGTCACCCGGGTCCTGGGACCCAGCCCCCGGCCCCGGCAAGGACCCACCCGCCGGCCCAGGCGGGCATGTCCCGGGCAGCCCGTGAGGCAGCGGCGAGCCCCGCCCCGGCTTGGTGGTTGCTGCCGCCGCCGCCGCGGCTCAGGAGGAGGTTACAGGCGCCCACGACCCCGCGCCGCCATCTTTGCGCCCGTTGTCATAGTGCTTCAACAACCAACTCGTCCCCGCGCTTCAGAGGACGGAAGCGGAAGCGGAAGCAGAAACGGTAGCGCGCGGGGCACCACGAGAGATGTAGTATGGCAACGCCGTGGCAGGGCCGCGGGGGGGGGGAGTTGTACCATGTCATGGGGGGGAGAGGGAGGAACTGCCCTATTGCAACCCGAGCTGTTTATCCTACAGCTTCCCGTGTAAGGACATCGCGAACAAGCCCAGGCGGAAATACGCTGGAAAAAATACCCCGCCTTCCAAATGTTCCTTCCCAAAGATTATCCTTCCCCCCACCTCCCTCTTCTTCATGGTAGCGCCGAAAGGGCTTTGTCGGCCCTTCTCACAGCCCCGCCCCCGCCCGTGGCTGCTACGAGTGCGGGGAGACCCGGTACAGCTGTCTGCGCATGCGCAGAATTCTTAGGAGAAGCGCTGTGCCGAGGCCCGGAACAGGCAGGGGAGGGGGGGAGCGGACGCTACCACCTCTGCCCTCATCATGGACCGGGCCGCGGTGGCCAAGATGGGAGCGGTGGCCAGCGCCAGCGTGTGCGCCCTCCTGGGCGGGGTGGTGCTGGCGCAGTACATCTTCGCCGTCAAGAAGCGGACGGGCAGGAAGACGAAGATCATCGAGATGGTACGTTCCGGCGGGGGAGGGGCGGGTTGGCCCCGCCCCCGCCCCATGACACTCTTGGCGGGGGAGTGGGGGCAGCTGTGCTGAGGACAGCACCTAGTCCAGCATGATGTCCATGGGGCAACTGGACTTGGACTTGCCCCAGGGCCTGGAGCAGCGATCCTCAGTCAGGGATGCTTGCAAGGTCGTGGTCATACGATGAGGGCACCGTGAGGTGGGCAAGCCTGGTTGACTTTGTGTGGGTGCCCGCGGGGTCAAACCCTTGCAGACCTGCCCTGCTCCCAGTCCTTGGCCGCCTCACGCTCAGATTATTCTGTGTCCAGGAAGAAGTGAACGATTAGACCTGGCACGTTCCCACAATGTCTCGAGTCTCCCAAGGTTGAGGACCCCTAGCCTCGGCATTCGCAAGGGCGGTTTGTGGTCCAGGTGACCAGCTCAGCCCAGGTGGAAGGCAGAGTAGCTTTGTACCGTATAGACTAACTAGATCAGTGGTTCCCAATCTGTGGTACACAGACAACCTGTCAGTGGTATGCGTTAACAGATTTATTATAATTATCTGACAAAAATTTGCTGGTGGTACTTAAGCGTGTATTGTTTTAAATTGGTGGTGCACAATCTGTCAGCGTTTGGGAACCACTGAACTAGATGGATACGCAGGTACACAGACACCAACGTGTATATTTTGGCCAAAGCCAAACAAGGCAAGGAAGCATCTGAACCCCAAGGCCTCTGGGCCTGGGGCTTGCACGTAGGAGGCCTGCCTGTATCTGGGAAGTCCATTTCTGGATTGGGAAGAGTATTTGAAGCCCAAAACCAGCAGGTCTGGGAGGGGAGGATATTTGCCCTGTGGCAGAGCCACACAGACTTGACGGTGGACTTCTGCTCAGTCAAATTTTGGAACTTGACTATTGGGCTTTGAATTTGGAACTGATCTGGCCTTGACAAAGAGATTTTTAAAAAAGGATATTTATACCTGTACATACATGTTGCACAAACTTTTGTACATGGCAATTGCAAGGGGTGCAGCAGGACTGTGCAGTTACTCCTCTTGCATATGCAAATAACACACACCTGCTTGCTCAATAATGTGGGTCCAAGGAGAAAAATCCACCCTATGTTGTTGGTAATCTCCTGAGCCATCAATGGCAAATGTTTAAATGGCCCAGCTGCCATGATGTGCAGGGGCTGGGATGGGAATACACTGTTGTGGGCCCCAGCCAGGGAGCAGGACAGCCATGGGCAGCTGGTCTGGGGAGGGCTGGTGGAGGGGCCAGCTCCCTGCCTCTGCGTACACTCCCAGAGATGTGTCGGGCACCATAGGTGATGCGTCAGATGGGTACGGGAGGGTCCTTTCCCCCCACCTCCCTCTCAGACGTCTGCACCCGCAGTGAGGCACGGGGCTGCAGCCTGGCCAGATGGGCACCATGCTGCCTCCATGGCCAAGCGGGCAGGACTCCACACAGGAGGGCAGAGCAGGGCAGTGAGACTCGCTGCTGCTGCCACCATCAGGACCCCTGCACCAGCTGCACCTCCATGGAATAACACCGTGCCGCCAGTAGCATGAGGAGTATCAGATGGAGGAGCTGCGCTGCCCTCACCTCCTCCCACAGCCAGCTGCTCGCATGCCAGGCAGCAGCTCTACCCTGGAGGGGAAGTGATGGGGGCAGCATGGGCAGCCTGAGGGGAGCGGCCAGGCCATGGCAGCAGGGTAAAGCCACAGCCCTGTGCGTGAGCACCTTGTGGGTGGGAGGAGTGAGGGCAGCATGCTCCCCCTTCTATCCACCCCCAGTTGATACTCCTCATGCTGCTGGCAGTGCAGCGTTACTCTGTAGCAGCGTGACTGGGGCAGGAGTCACGGCAGTGGCAGGAGCAGCAATGAGTCTCATCCTGTGGGCTGCAGAAGCAGCCCTGTGCCAATCTGGCCAAGGTGCAGCCTTGTGCCCAGCTGCGGGTGCACAAATCTGGAGGGGCACACACTATCCCACCCCTTTCACCCTTGACACATTGCATATAGTTAGGCACCCCCCCTATCCCAAACACTGGGAGCTGAGGCCTGATTGCAGGGGGCACCGGCTTATTATTATGCCCCTTCATAAATCCAAGCAGTATCTACACCTTGAATTCTATGCCGGGTTTTGGTCCCCACACCTCAGAAAAGATATAGAAGTATTAGGGAAGGTATAGAGCAGGGCAACGAGGTAATAAAAAGCATGGAGGGGTTTCCATATGAGGAGCATATGGAACTAGGAGGCTAAGGAGGCTAGGCCTAGTCAATTTAGAAGAGATGTTTCAGGGGAGACCTGATAAGGGTTTACATAATACTGAATAGTGAAGAGAAGAAACTAGGGATTTATTATTTACTATTTCTCACAATACAAGGACTAGGCGGTCATAAAATGAAACCAGCAGATGGTAAGTTTAAAACTGAAAAAGGAAGGGTTTTTTTCACACACCATGTAATTAGGGTGTGGAACTCATTGCCACAAGATGTTGTGGAAGCTGACAGTTCAACCAGATTCAAAAAGGGATTAGACACATTCTTGGAGGAAATGTGCATCACTAAGCTATTGAGCACAGGAGTGAAGGGTGCAGCCTCTGATTCAGAACTTCCTGGATCTTAAGCGCTGGAGGCTGCAAGTAAGAGGAATGGTAGAAAAACCCTGGTCATTACCCTGTTCAGTCTTCCTTTCTGCATCCACTGTCTGGCACTGTGACACAAGATGTTGGGCAAGAGGAACCTGTGGTCTGACCCAGTAAATGGCAGTTTTTATGTTCTTATGTTTCTAGTACTGTCGGTGCGAGAACTATTGCTCTGATTGGTGTTATTGCTGATAATTATTATTATTGTTATTGCTGATTAATCCAACCAACAAAATTCTTAGTTCATTAGCTGGAAGGCCCATCTTTGCTACCATAATTGACATTTTCAGTAAAAGTTCAACATAGCTCATGAGTACACACCATGCGTACTATGAAAGAAAATGCTGTGGCTTGTATTTTAGTTGTACTGAGATCTAATAACTTTTCTCTATAGACTAAAATAGTGAGATCATATTATTTCAAGCCAAAATATTTCCCCTGCCTGAATAAACTTAAGTGGCTAGAGATAGCTTCTTTAAACACATTCAGTTTGTTCAAATACATTCTATCATACTGTATTAAATATCTTCCCCATCCAATTGAGGTTGGATACAGCCATCAGCACTGATAGCACCGCGTATGTTTCTGTGGTTTTAGACCAGCAGGCAAAATACAGTCTGTGGGCCATATTCAGCCCACCAGGCAATTTCATCTGACCCATGGGCACCCACCAACTAATTGTAATCCTGCTCAGCTTCCCCGTATCTTGCTTGCTCCAGGTACCAGAAAGAGAAGCTGTAGTGGGTAGGAGGGAGTTGCAGCTGGGCGGAAGTGTGGAGCATGGGGGTGGCAGCAGCACGGAGCCTGTGCCCAATGGGGTGGCGGGAGTGCAGAGCTCAGGTGGTTGGGGGGCTGTGGGAACCCCCCACACATTCCCCCCCATGGCGCACAGCCCCTGCCACCAGCAGCGAATGCTTGGGACACTCATGGCCTGCACAGGCACTTGTCGCCCAGCGGCATGTGGCAAGGAGGCAGCCAGGCTGGCCTGCCTCTCACCCGGGACTCCACACGGTATACATGCTGACACTCGTGTGCCACCAGGGGAAGCTGGCTCCATCGCACGGGACTTCCCTCAGTGGTACACGAGTGCTGGGAGCTGCACATGCACTGCATGGAGTCCCACATGATGGAGGCAGGCTGGCCTGGCTGCACTCCCTGCCGCCACGTGCAGCACTGGCTGGAGCCACGCGCCACCGGGCAGCAGTGCCTGCATGAGCCATGAGTACCCCAAGCGCCACCACCTGCTGCGGCTGCCACCAGTGGTGGGAGCTGTGCACCACTGCCGGAGTCTGGGAAGTCCCCACATGTCCCCACCCTCCTTCACACCCCACAAATGCCACACACACACACCCTGTCCACAGCTAATT
>NW_017729006.1:26068768-26085029 GCF_001723915.1 Gavialis gangeticus | reverse complement strand
CTCCCTGCCGCCACGTGCAGCACTGGCTGGAGCCACGCGCCACCGGGCAGCAGTGCCTGCATGAGCCATGAGTACCCCAAGCGCCACCACCTGCTGCGGCTGCCACCAGTGGTGGGAGCTGTGCACCACTGCCGGAGTCTGGGAAGTCCCCACATGTCCCCACCCTCCTTCACACCCCACAAATGCCACACACACACACCCTGTCCACACAACCTCCCACATATACAAACACCCTCCTATTGCCCCCACACACACAACCATACCCCCACAAATCCCCCCATCCCCCCACAATATACAAGACTAAGCCTTTATTTTTGAGTTATTATGCAATCACCTTTATATACAGTATGCAAACACAAATCATGACAAAAATATTTTTTGTAATAAAATGAAAACATGTTTTAGTAGGTGTTTGACTTAGTATATGGGTTTTTTTTCTGGTTCCAAGCTGGCACTCTCCCCTCCCAAAAGGAGTACTGCCAGGGGGCAAGGGAAGGGACTTCCGGTGGCCAAGGTCAGGGGTTAGGGGCAAGACTTCCAGTCCCAAGATGGCAACCAAGGCGTGGGGCATGCATCAAGGGGTGAGACTACCCTTGCGGTTCTCAACATGTCACTAAAACACATTAAGTGGCCCTCCAGCTGAAATAATTGCCCACCCCTGTTTTAGACAGATGTGAGAATTGAATCGCTGTTGTTGAATACAGTAGTGTAAAAGTGATGGTGGTAGCCATAATGGTCCACGAGTTATGCAAGAGGGAGGGATTTCTTAGGATGATATCTTTCCTTGGACTATTACATAGGGAATGTCTTCTATTCAAAAGCTTATCTTTATCCCAACTGCATAGTTGATCTGATGAAAGGTGTCACCCTAAGAAGTCCTTGCCTCGCGTATCCTTGAATAGTAATACAAGCTGTTACATCTTCATGATTTTGAAGCAAGATCACTCTAACTCTGCTTCATTCAGGGTCAAAGTTAAGGTTCACTTTTCTGGCAGGATCATTTAACTATTACAGCATAGGAGCTGCTGCAAGCTCCAAAGCTCCCTCTTAAAGCAGCTACAAATGTGTTTGTCCATACCCTTTCTTTTCATGAAAAGGCACAGCGGCTTCTGAGTTCTTGGGTTAGCCAGGTGTTTCTTTGTTAGCTTCATTTGATGTCAGTAAATAGTGCACCTCAGTGCCATAGAATCACGCTAAGCTGTTCTGCTTTGTAACCCCTCTTGTACAGCACTCTTCAAAGTAGCCCTGGCTTCAGGATAGGTATGGAAATATTTCTTCTGCAGTAGTGGGAAAAGAAAGAAATGTGACTTGATCTGTATTTTTAAGTCTTACTTGGAGGCCTTTTAAAAGGGGGAGAGGTTTGGCCAATTTAAAATAGTACTTATCACTAAAACATAAATATCAGGAAAAAAAGGAGCTGCAGCTTGATTTAAAAATGTCACAGGTGAAATGAAAAGCATAATAGATATGTTCAGTTAGAAGTTATGAACTGTGGAAGGAAAGAAGAGTAGACGCTTGGGATTTTTTGTTATGTTAGGCATTTAGTTGTTTTTAGCAGGAGGTTATTACCTTTACTGTATTTTGTAATTTTTAATCCTATTTGCTTTAAATTTGGATAATTATTAAAACAGTACATGTATTCTGTTGCCAAAACAAATCTGTATGTAGCATTTGCCTAAACACAGATTCTCAGTGGCATTGGATACTCAAGTCTTTTTGAAATCACCAGGAATTGGGCATCAAAGTAGGAGTGCTGTGCCTAAATAACTTTGAGGATTTGGGTCTGAGTTCTTCAATTTCTGTTTGTCAGGATTTGAGCCTGTCTTTCTGGTAATACCAGAGTATGGCAAGAAGTTGCATCAAGCATAACTATAAATTCAAACATGATGAGTATAGAAGAAAATTAAGATGAAAAATAATTTAAAATCCAATGACAAGTTACAGAATCTGAGCTATGATCCTGTTTTAACCGTACCAATGAGACTCACCTTCAGATACCAAACTGACCATCTGTAATACAAACTGAAATTCAGAATTACGTTGGCAAGAATTCCTGAAGTATAATGCAAAGTGCAGTGGAAACTATATATTTTTTAGAATATGAAAATGTTTCACTATAAATATGAAGGTTAAATAGCCATATGGTATTTGTAGTGAATGAATTCTGAAGAACAAAACATTTAGCCTTGTACATAGCATTTAGTCCAGTGTTTGTTTTTTTTCTATAATATATTGCCTTGTTTAAAGTTGTTATCTTGGAGTTAGAAGGCATTAATGTATCATTCACCATGCAGGGATTACAGATATTTGTTTGTTTCATATTTATACAATATATTCTTGTTTATGTATATTTATATTGGGGTTTTATATTGTGGACAAAGTATCACTCTTTTCTAAGAGGGAGAGAAGAGGATTTGATATAAAAATATTTATCCAGTACATGAAATATTTATTTACCATGACGTGCTGCCTCCCAATTGGTTTTGTAGTGAGTTTGCCACAGATCAAGCTGCAAATCTTACATGACAAAAATATTCATGCATGCAGAGTAACTTAAAAGGTAGCAGTAAAGTCTCTGTTGTAAATGTTAAAGGAAAGCTAATAATTAACTGGATTCATGAAGTAGCTCCTCTGATAAAGATAACTTTGTAGGTTTTTATGAAAGTGCTGAGCTCCAAGTACTTTAGCTAAATTACTAGAGCAGGATGATGGTAAGAATTATTACAATATAGGTGTCTCCCAATTGTATTACAAGACTTGCTTTTGCCTTTGCAGGCCAGATCATGTCATAATCATGTTCTAAAACATGAAAGCTCTCTTTTATAACTGTAACAAAGATAGCGTGTGATGGTTTTAGATAGGGATCATCCTGCTTAGAGGAGGGAGTTAGACTAAGTGCTTGCTGAGATTCCTTCAAGCCCTGTTTTTTTTTCTATATTATATCATTTGCATTTAATTCATCACTTTTTTTAAAGCTAGTGTAGGTTTAATTGTTTTGTTTTTTACCGTTATAAAAATATTACTGGTTAGGAACTAAACAAGTGTGTGCTACAGGTTTCTTTTAATCATTTCCTTGTTTGAAATGATGAGAAACGCACTACATCTGGTTAAATTATTTTTCCTCATTTCATTTGTAATTCTTTTGGTTTAAAAATGTCATCAGTTCTTTTTTTTTTTTTACAGAAATTTGGGAGGATGGTGGTGTTTTTCTTTGCACTAGCAAAGAGGAGGGGAAGAAAGGCACTGCTTATCTAAAAAAAGGCTAGTATCTTATTTTCCTGTTTTATTAGTGACTGCAACAAAAAAAAACTTAGACGGTTAAAAGACAATTGAAAACATTCAGTTTGAAAGCCAAATGCTTTCAAATTGTTTGTTTGTTTACAAAATTTGTCCACATTCAGGAAATATATTTATTGGTCCGTGGGTCTCGTGTTTTTGAGTATCTGAAGGAGAAAAGTGCATTTTTGCAATGTTAGACATAGTCCTAGGGGAGAGCACTTAACAAATAAAGAATGAGTGAGGTAATAAAATGAAAAAAAATACAGGTTATTCCATGACCTTGAGAACAAATAATTTTACCATATAGGTACACAGCATGTGTGTGCATCAAAAAATATTATATTATTTGTCAAGAAAGGATGCAGTTTTGCCAAGCGAAAAGCAATAATGTTATACCACTTTACTATATTTTCTTTATGCTATTAATTGAATCTTCTCTTAGTGTAGTATGGTATTTAAACTATGCTTTTATGTATTTCATTTACATTATTTACTATAGAAACAGTGATGTCACATTGGTATGAATAGAACTTGATGACCTCAACAAGTTCTGAAGGAAGTAAAGGCATTTGTAATTTGCAGGTATATGACACCTATGTTTCAAGAATATCAACATTTTTTTTAATGCAGAGTAGTACGTGAAACTGCATAACGCTTCTTGAGGTAAATAAGTATTGTCCCATTTTATAAACAGATAAAATAAAAGCAGCAGAGGAGTGATTTGCCCAAAGTCATACAGGGGCTCTTGGGCTAGGAAAATGCTGGAAAACAGCATTTTAGATTTACTCGCTCTGACTGTCACGACCAAGATGCCAGGAGTGTTGTAACCCCGAGAGATGCCCAAAATGATGGTGAATTTAAGAAGGGCAGCATTGTAAATGGAGAAATGCTACTACAGCAGGACACTGTTTGTAGTGATTGGGAGAAAACTTATCCTAAGAATTAATGTTGAGCCTTCCGATCAAGGTACGACTCTTAGACCTTTCATGTCACTGAGGAAAAGAGTATTAGCAGAATGGTTTTAAAATGTAAATATAGCTTATCTGGAGATGAGACCTAAGCACTTTAGGAACCATGTTTAAAACTACCTTCTCAGCTTGTGCATTCGCTTTACTCTTTTTAGTAACACATTCCCAAATACAAGCATTTTTGAAACAAGGTGGCATTGCCTATAGATTTTTCCAAGGTTATTATTTATCTATTGTATATAATATAGTATGTTTTCTAAACTGGTTTAAACCAATCGGGGGAGGAGAGGCAGACTATTTAAACTGTGTTTTAACTCTAAAGACCAGAGTGCAGGGCAGTTGACCGGAGATCAGGGGTACCTTAATAATTGGACTGAGTTCATAAAGCCAGGAGTTCAGAGCTGGAGCTGCAAGCCAAAGGTTCAACAGCAGAGTCAGGGTCAAGACAGTATCAAAGGATCAAAACTGGGAGGTCCAGGACAGAATCAGGAATACATAAGTCAGGTAAGGAGATCCACAGAAGAGGTACTAAGAGTACTGTTGCAAGGATAAGGCTTTGCTAGAAGTGGAAGGGTTTTACAGCCTTCCCATCAGGGCTCTGTGGCTCCCATTGGCCCTCCCAGGTCATCTTATTAGGGACCTTTAAGAAGCACCCAGGGTGGGATGGAGCAGGTGTGCACCTAGCTGCCTGGTGGGGCTGCAGCCTAGTCATAAGAACATAAGTGCTATACTGGGACAGAACAATAGTCAAGTCTGACAGTGGCAAAAGTGGATGTTATAGAGAGAGAACACTGAACTGGATATCTCTAAAGCAATCTGTCCTCTGTTTAATACCCTTCCTGCTATCCACCATGATGGGTTTAGAGATGCCAGAGAAAACATCTCCAACCATTCCGTTCAATAATCATTAATAGATCTATCATCCATCGATGTATCCAGTCCCTTTTTTTTTTTGAACCTCCCTACGCTGTCTTGCCTGATCCTTTGCCTGAAGGCACCATGAGTCAGGTTTTGAATCCTTGGGGTCAAGACAGTACATGCTTTTGCTACAACTGTACATAGAAGTCAGAGCAAGAATTTAAAATACCAGATTTTCTGCTTCCAGGATCTAGAGTCCAGCAAGGCTGCTGTCACGGGTTTGTAACAAGTTCAAAAGGAAAAGAAAAAGGTGGCCTCCAAAGAAAATGTTAAAGTTGTGGTCTTTCTCTAAAACAGGTACAAAACTACAGTTTTCATGTACAGTAAGTACAGGACTTTATCTACTCCAATTAACTGATGCTTCACTCTCTGAAACTGGCCAAGCTTTCTCCTCCTTCCCCTTTCTGTTCTTTCCCTTTTGTTTTAAAGTACAGCCTCTGAAAAAGGCTGGGAGCTTTAGTGGTATGGGAGGGTTAATGCAATCCCTGGCACTAAGTGAGTTTTTTTGAAAACTGATTTATCCTAGTGTTACTAGTTATCAATAAAATGTGCTGATGAACAGCAGCTGCAATTTGAGCTCCAAGTAGTAAAGGTCAGGATTCAGTGCATCGTAGTGGACATAGTCTTGAAAGAGCATTAAGCAGCTGCAGCTTGTTTACTAGTGATTTTGATAAAGAGGATTGGGGAGAGTTTCTACTCAAGAATAAAGCTGTTTTCCAATGGTTGATTGTACTCTGCAGCTTTTTCTTTTTCCTTTTTTTTTAAATGCCCTAAAAGTCCTGCACCTGACATGCCATTCTGTTCTCATAAAGTAATCTTCATAGTAGAAATTGATCATCAGTTGAGAAGTGTAATGTAAACAGCTGGATTAGTTCTAGCTGCAGGTAGAAGCAGATAGAAGATATTGGAAATATTTAATATGTTACTGTTAAATATTCAAACAGTAATGTGTTAATGGAAATAATTCTAGGCACAAACCATTACATTTCAAATGTTTCTTGTTGCACTTGCGTTGTAAAATCCTATATTTCAGGGGTATGAAACTCAACAGGGGCCCCAGACTAGATTTGGATAGTCAGGCTCCTCACAATCAAATCTAGCCTGGGACACAAAGGTGGTTGCTTTGGCCACCATGGCAGAGAGGGATCTGGCAGTGGTTGGTTATGAGGTTCTGAAATACTAAATATACAGGTAAGGAAAACAGCAGAGTTGAAGAAAGCAACACAACTTAGGCGTTTCAATAAATGCCCATTTTAAAAAAGTTTCTTGTTTCCTCATTTGTTGAATAATTTTAATTGACTACAAGTATTGAGCGGTTGTCTACATCCATATTTTATGGTTAGGATTTATGAATAAACTTAATGTTATTTTGGTTTTGCTTTTTTAAAATGTGTAAAAATGGAGCGTAGATATCTGTAATCAAATATGCAGCTATGAAAAAACATAAGATATATTGGCTATAGCAAGGGTCAGCAACCCCCAGCGCACATGCTGAGGATGGCATGCAAGGCCATTTTGCTGGCACACCACCGCAAGCCCAGGCTCTAAGCAGCTGCTGCCAGCCACAGAGCCCAGGCTGCTCCCAGCAGGTGGCTGGGAGGCTGCAAGCCCTGCTGGAAGCAGACTGGGCTCTGTGGACCAGCTGCAGCCAGGAGGCTGCAAACAGCTGCTCCAGGATCTGGCACGGTCAGCACTCCAGCACCTTCCAAGGTAGACATTGTGGCTTTTTTGGCACTCCAGCCAAAAAACATTGCCTACCCCTGGCCTATAGGAATGTCCAGGTAGTAGGCTATTGTGACCTTTCTCTATGGTAACTTTTTCTCTTTTTTTCTTTTGCTTTTCATTTCCCACCATCTCTGCCATCAATCTGTTTGCCCTAATTCTGATGATGGTGGGATTGGTAGTATATACCAGCTGCTAGCGTTTTATCATCATGTCGCCTAGCCCTAAACAGGTTCAGATGACAGTAATGCAATGTCATAAGTAGGGAACCTGGTTTTCTCTGTTTAAAAATCCCAGTTTCTCTGATAAATATTAAAGGTGCATTGATATATCGGTCGCATATTAAATCAGTACCAATAGCAGGAAAATTAACATTATTGGCAATCAGCTTTTTTTTAGCCAATAATATCACTAATAAATGCATGCATATAGCGGCATCATGCACACAGCCAGGAATGCAGCCCAGCAGCTTGGAGAGCAAAGTCTGCTGGTAAGTCTGTTGTGGGGGAAGGGGCATGGGGGCAGCAGATTGAGGCCCCCATGGTGAGGGAGTGAGTGGGTCAGGGACAGGGGTAGGTGCTGCCGAGCTGGGGTGAGGAACAAGACGGAGCTGTGGGTGGCTCATCTGGGGGGTGCAGGAGGAGGTGGGAAGAAAAGGGCTACCCACTGCAGGCTCTGAGCTATTGCCCTAGCCAGCTTCTCCCCATTTGGCAGGGGTGGGGAGTGCATGTCAGGGATGTGTTCATGCCAGGTAGGGGCAGGGCGGGCTCAACTGTGTGGGGCAGGCAGCAGCAGCAGTGCTGGGAGACAGCTATGGGGAATTTTGGAGTGGCTATAGCTCCCCAAGTCTCCCTCCTCAGCACCGCCCCTGTTTGGGGCACTATACACTGCTTCAGCTGAGCCCATCCCACTCCTGCTCACCTTGAGCACAGTCCCAGCCCAGCCCCCTCACTGGGAAGAGGCTGGCTCAGCCCCTGGCCCCAAGTCCACTGCCTGCCCTCCCCTCACGCACAAATTGGGGGACCACATGTTCTCCATGCCTCCCCCTGGGTTGTGCGCAGCAGTGGAGAGCCCGCCCCCTCACCCCCACACCTTCCAGATGAGCTGCTCATGGCTCTCTCCTGCACCCCATGGTTGCATTCACTGCCCTGGGTGGGCAGTACCTGCCCCTTCCCTGCTCCCTCCCTCACCATGGGAGCCTCGATCTACCCCCAATTTCCCTTCCCTCCCCCCTGCCCCCCCCCCCAGACTTACTGGCATGATGCTGCTCTCCATGATGTCCAGCTACATTCATATAAATTGGCTGTCGGATCAGTATTGGCTGATACGGCTCGTTAATAATCCGCCATTAGTATCAGCCAAGAAAGTCTTCATCAGTGCCCTGCTAATAAAAATCCAAAGAGTTCTGTTGGAAAAAATGTGGATTTGGGGGTTTTTTTAATCGGAACACTTTGGATTTTTAGTAGGAGGGCACTGATAAAGATTTTCTTGGCCAATTCATAAATCTTATTTATTCATAACCAGGTTATTTATAAATCCTAACCATATATACAGGTAGGTATCAGTTGAACACAGTGTTTTATTGATATATTTACAATTTTAAAGAAATTTGGAAGCCTACCAGTGCTTCAATCATTATAATAAAATTAAATTCTAAATATCTATAAATTTTGGCATTTGGAAAATCAGAGCTCCCCCAGCCCTTTACTCACCAGGACACAGGCCTAGCTGCTGCTGTCCCCTCTGCTGCTTTATGGCACTGAGCAGCCCTGACATGCCAGTTCCCTGCCCCTCATTCCCAAGCCTCAGCCCTGCTGATGCCCCTCACTCCTGACCCACTGTCCCCAGGCCCCATCCCCCCAATATGTGAGGAAGGGGGTGGGTGTGTGGGGAACAGGGTCAGTGTGTGCACAGGCAGCACATGAGGGGGCGTGTGCCTCCCCAGATTTCTGGGCCCACAGCGTGACACAGCCAGGCCAGACCAGCTCCAGACAGGAGCCGCCTCTATGGTCCCATGGGCAGGGCCCAGCACGGAAGGGAGCATCATGCCACCATTCCTGCCAAAGTTAGGCACAGCAGCAACAGTGGCACAGAGTTGTGCCCCCATTACTGCCCGGCATTGGAGGGGAGTAGGGGGCTGCCTTACTTTGGCAGCCATGGCAACGCAGTGCTCCCTCCCATGCCTGATCTCTGGGCTACAGAGGCAGTTCCTGCCCAGAGCTAGTTTGACCCACCTGTAGCCCTGTGCCCTGCACCCCACTGTGGATGGAGAAATCTGAGGGGGTATGTGCCCCACCCTCACTGCATCACCTGTGCCACCCTGCTGTGTTGCCTGTGCTCCCCCCCCAACACATCATTTGTCCCATGCCTTACCTCCCCACCACCCCCCAACATAGACTTACCTGGAGGGAGTTGCAGAAGCTTCTCTTCACTGCTGGCTGGCTGCCACGTGTATGTGTGCAAGCACCCATGCACGTGCCCTGTGTGTCCCATCCCACCCCCACCCCAAGTAGCACCTTGTAAGCTGGAACTCTGCCACCCTGCAAGGGGAAACCTGTGATTTCCTGTGTTTTTCCTCCTTTTAAAGGAGAAAATCTGCATTTTTGCTCAGCAAACAGAAAACCTAGATCCCTGGTCATAAGTCAATTTTCACTAGGCCTACCACCAGTAGAAGTGAATTAACCATGTTAGTTAGTTCTCAGTCTACTTCTAGGCTTCTGATCTTTAAAATTGATGAAGTGTCTGCCCATTCCCTTTATTTGAATTGTATGACTGAAGCAAAATGCAATTATCTTCCTCCCTACAGTAGTAGGTGGTGCTTATACTACTTGTCTTGTGCAGCATTTCATATGATCCAGGTTGGAGTAGTATCTTTTCACACTTTTTCTGCTTACTGCAGCCCAAGAGAAATAACTGGGCACTTCAGAGACATGTCAACAAACCTAATGGGGAATAAGGATACTACAATATTTTTACTAGATATTAATGAAAAAGAAATACTGCTTTCTTGTTTCACCTGGCCGCAGTGCAGTGCAGTGCACATCAAAAAGCAGCAGATGGGACTAGAGTGAATTTTAAAACCTTATGTAATATGTTGTTCAACTGACAGCTTATGCAGTACATACTTCAAGGAAAGATGTACATCTCTGAAAGTAAAATACCATTAAAGAAATGTAGTTTTTCTTGACACATCACTGTAATTCTTCATACTCTGACACTAGGAAATGTGCAAAAAGTACCAAGTCGGGTATGTGTCTTCTGTGTGTCTGATGTCTTACACCTTAGATCAGGGGTGGGCAATTATTTAGGCTGGAGGGCCACTTAAGGAGTTTTGGTGAATTGTTGTGGGCTGGGGATGGAGGGTGGTGATCTGGCAGGGGGTGGGAGGGGCAATTGATCCTATCTGGCCGTAGCCCATCTGCCTTTCAACCTCTGCCAGGGGCACTGGACAGAGTGGGCAAGCAGGCTCTCTGCAGAGGCCAGTCAGGACCCCTGCCAGCAGGGCACCTCAGACTGCAAGTGGGACAGGCAGGCGGGGCCAGGATTACGGGGCAGTGACAATTCAGTGTCAGGGCTGGGACCTGGGTCCAGGGCAGAGCTACAGTCTACTCCCTGTACACCCCTGTGACATGTCCTGTTTCTGCAGGCAGGGACATGCACAGAGCAGATCATGCCTCTGTCCTGGGCCCTGGCCTCATGCTGTCACAGCCCCCAGCCCCACCTATCAGTCCCCCTCCCAGACACCACTCCTTCCCTCCTGTAGCCCCATCCCATCTGCCCAGCCAAGTGCACCCTGCCTGTGGGGGTCCTGGTCTGGTCCCCATGGAGACCCTGTCCACTTGATCTGCCATGCACCCCCTGTGCCTGGGCTGGGCAGGGTGACTGAGCAGCAGGGCCAAGCTGGTGGTGGTGGCCAGAAGGAGCTGCTTCTACAGGGACTACTGGGAAGCTGAGTCCAACCACTGTGCCACCCCTGCCCTGGCACTGCGCATGGGGGTAGCAGGACCAGCAATATGCTCTATGGCCAGAGCTGCCCCCTGTGCCGTGGGCTGGATAGACTCCCTTGGTAGACCGTATTTTGTCCACCTGTCTTAGACATGTAAGTCCTTAGATACAAGCTTAATCTGGGGGTTTTACTGGATAAAATCTAGGTTTTACATGATGATTTGTCATTTAACACATTGTTTGCAAATAATTTAGAAAACAAAAAGTTTTGTTTTACAAATAATTCTAATATTATAAAAGCTTTAATCTATCTGTTTGTCTGTCCATAACGCTTTATTCACGCTCTGATTGGCTGCACTGGCCTCACCTCCCTGCCCTGCTCCCTGGAGACAACGGTAACGGAGCAGATAGAACAGGTGGGGTGAGGCCAGCAGTGCCAACACTGTTGGCCTCGTGCCCCCCCTGCTGCCCTGCTCCCTGCAGGTGGTGACGATGGAGCAGGGGAGGGGGGCAAGGACACCAGAGCTGACCTCACCCCCCCCTTGCTCCTTGGAGATAGCAGCGTAGGGGGCGAGTGGGGTCAAGATGACGTGGGGGTGAGACCACTGGCACTGGCCTTGACCTGCCCCTCCCCCCTCCCATTGTTGCCTCCTGCAGGGCCAACCCAGAGGCAGTGTGGGAAGGAGCGGGCACACCACAGCGGTGGGGAAAGGTGGGGAGTGGGCCCGGGGGAGCAGAGGACCCGGCCTGATGCAGCAGTGGCTGCGGGAGGGGAGGAGCGGGCCTCCTCCCCCATCTCGCTCCCCTGCGTCAGCCCTAAACCCACTCCTCCCATCTTCCCACTGCCGCCAGGTCAGCCCGGCCCTGCTGCTCCACCCCCTGCCATGGCAGCCCAGCTTCTCCCCACCTTTAGGCCTGGTCCTCCCCCGCATCAGGCCTGGGCCCACTCCTCCCCTCCCCTCCCCACACTGTTGCCGCAGGGATGGTGTGGGGGAACAGCCTGGCAGTAGGAGGGAAGGAGGGAGCAGGTCCAGATGGGGGGTGGGGGCAGAAGGGGGCCACAGGGCTCCATCCCTGCCCTGTTTTGTGAAATCTGTATAATTTATCACTGAATTCTATCCATGAAATAGAATCGGACTGCATGGCATTCTTTTATTAATGGATAGATTTTTAAAGCCATTATAATCTAATATTATCTGCAAAACACAGGTTATAAACTAGTAACTTCTGTATTAACTCATACAGAAGTTATGGGCTTGTCTTGTTTTAGAAATAACATTTTTTTTATTTAAAGATTTGTAATCTTTCTAGGTACATTATTTCAATAGCTAAATAGCCTCACTTAACCTTGCACATTACTACATGTTCCTGCAGACCTCTCCCTGTTTTATCCATTATTTTAATTAATTACTTTTAGGATGGATTTTTTTTTCAACTTCTTTCACAAAATAATAATGCTTAAACTTAAAATACTTGAGTTTGGGATGGCCAGGTAGAAAAGTTGGAAAGCTTATAGTGAACGAAGACTTTGGGAAGATAACTTACTGTCTCACTGGTAACGAAGTAGAAAGCTGCTGGAGAACTGAGGTCTGATTCCTAATAGGCAAGCTCCAGGGCTGCTAGTAAAATTCTTGAAATTTAGGAGAGCTGGCTAGTTTTGGAGCTACTAATACCACAGCAGTGACAGCACTGCATGGTTAAGGAGCACTGTTTACATTGCTGGGAAAAATGAATGATGCTCTAGATAAGTGCATAGCCTTTTTTCAGTCCTGAGGCTACACACTTCAACAGAATACACATTGCATATAATATTTCTGTACCACCCTATGTTTAAAGCGCTGTTGCAGTAGATGGCAGGTGTAACTGGGGGTGATAAGTACTTCATGAAGCCTTGAAGATGATGGGACAGAGGCTATGGAATTGATTAGTCCCCGTTGTTTTCAGGGCTTCTAGTAGCTGCCCTTTGAGAGCTGCTTCCCCTTTGCTTTTTCTGGCTCAGTTAAACAGAATACAATTAGTTACAAAGCAGACTAATACTATTACATTTACTATGCAGTTAACTGGAGTAAAATGAATTTCAAAGTAGACAATTAGGTTGAAAGATGTCATGCACTTAAGTGATTTATGCATTTAACTAATAGAAAATGAATGTTTGTTACAGGATAAGTAATGGATAACAAATTAGAACTGGCATTGTGTTACCCAGTCAAGCAAATTATGCACTCATCCTGTATGCATATAAATGGACTACATTGCACTCTTGGCCAGGGAAAGGAATTGGACAAACAAACCCTGTGATGCAGAAGAAAGCTTGTTTAGTTCTGACTAGCTGGTTGCAATGGGAGTGTTCACAGACAGAACAAGGGAAGATTTAGTAGCCAAGAATATCATAAAGCAGTGCAAAATGTAGGCATACATTCCAGTACTAGCCCAACCCCATAAACAACCTGTTCTCTTGAAAAAGGCCTGAGAAGGGTGAATTTCAGTTTTTAAAGGAGTCATACCAAAAGAGATCCTAAAAGATAAGAAATGTAACTAGTTTGAAAACCTCTGTATGAACTTTTAGTATGCGATTTGTTGATAGCATCAGATCAGAATTCACCATATAATTTAGTGTCTAGTAATGCATTGTGGATTGAACTTCGGCCTGCGGACTTAACTTCCAAATTGGGTCCTGTTAGTATAGTATGCAAGGGTCAGAGTTTATTTGATTTAGATACAGCACTCTTAGGCTAAGTGATTCTAAGCAGATGTGTTTTTCTTACTGATAGATAAGAGAAAGGGGGAATCAGCAGCAGTTGTTTCAGGGCAGGCCCACATTCACCTTCAGTGTAGTTCCATATACTCTGCATAAAATATACTAACATATTCTTTCAACATTGATCAATACATATTATATCTTGGACTAGAAAAAGTTCTTCATGCAACCAGGAAGGTTGATGAAAATCATCGGCCTTGTGGATCCGAGTTGCATTTTTGTAATGTGCAAGTGTTTAAGTAGTTACAGGAAGTATGTAACAACTTACAGTAGCAGAATAGTGATACTGCCGATTGTCACTGCAATATCCTGATATTCATATTATAATATTTGAGCATCTATTTTGTGTTTATCAAGGCACTTACCTCTCATAAGGGTTGTGTTGTAGGAGGAGACACTGTGGGCTGAAAGTCTGTTTTTATGGCTTGTTTTGTTTTTCTCCCTGAAGGAGCTGGTGCTGTGTAGCAGCCAGTCTAGATCAGCTTCTTCTAAGACTCCTGTTCCATTACTATGGAAGTATTACAAGAAGCAGATTGGTGCTAATCAGACAAGGAGAGATGAACAGCATTTAAACAGATTCTGTATATTTGGACTTCAGAAGAGGTAAAGTTAAAACACCTCTTCTCTCCTTTATTTTTTCTCCCACATATGTTCACCCTATTAAGATTCACTTCTGCTGTTAGGGCTGAGTGGGAGCCTGTACAGAAAGTACTCTTAGGGCTAATTCCATACCACCTTGTGAAGAATTAGGTTCAGACGTAGGGCCAGAATCCTGGCTCAGTTTCTTCTTGTCTCCATTAACTGAAGGTCAGAACCTTGACTTCTTATCTTCAGTGGTTGGTCTTAGCCTATTTATAACACATTTCAAAATCCATGTCATAGTTTCTGTGGTCAGTCTTACCTCTTCCCCATCTGGAGGTGTCTTGTAGACCACAATTCTGTCTTTATTCAGGATGGGTTTTGGTGCCATCCAGTATCTTTTTTTCCCTTCCTAAAAATGAGTGTGCCATTTGGCTTTCTAAGATGTCACTTAGCAGTCGGCATTCTTAAGATCTGTGGTTCCTGAGTGAAAAATCACTCTTCCCCCTCATTACTACTTTGGTGGCATCTTGTAACAGAAGTTGTAGCCCTGTAAATTGATTGTCAACATGGATTCCCACAGGGACACGAGGAACCTGAGACTGGCATCCTTTTTATGCCCTTATATCCAAACATTTAGCTTAAAACGTCACTGCTTCCTGGAAGGTTAAAGTGACATTTGGGGAAAAACAAACCAAACTTAAGAATTTTACCAATATACTTTACCAACAGTAGCTGGCAAATAGTTTGTTCTGTAGGCTTTTTGCCAAACCAAGAAGCTGCCTTCAGAAATTATTCAAGTGCCAAATAGTTCATTTTATTTTCTATAACCTCAGCTAATTTTGGCTGTCATTCAAAAAGGTAGTTTTAGCACGTGAAGAAGCCTTTTGAAATTGGTGAGATTTTTTCATACTTGAAATATGCACGTTTGCTTACTTTGCTGAATTAGGGTTCAACTCTGCATAACCTCACTTTTCTAAATAAATTATTTCTTGAGATACTATTGTTCACAGAATAGCATTGCAGGAACATATTGCATTTCTGGAGGTGCAGGTGTAAGGTCCAGGAAGGCTGATGGTTCTGTTGTGGGTTCTAGTTATTGTGGGAGTGGTGGAGATATGTTGGCAGGTTTTACATTTCTTATCATGGCATGGTCTGGATCCATTTGGTGTGTTTTGGCCATAGGAAGTTTGCTTCTGGTGATGAGACTTGGCAAGGTTCAGTGCTTGTTTAAAGGTTAGGATGGGTGGTTCTAGGAAAATCTCTTTAAAAATTATGCCTTTTTCTAGTATGGGTTGCAGTTGTTTGAGGAGTTTCCGTATAGGTTTCAGGGAGTGATGGTATGCCATAACTAATGGTGTGCAGTTTATGGGGATTTTCTTTTTGTGCTGCAAAAATTCGTCATGTGGTATCCATATTGCTCTTTTAAAAGTGTGATCTCTCTCTCTCTGGAGGAGTGTCCTTGTTGTGTGAAAGCCCTTTTGAGATTTGTGAGGTAACGATCACAGGTGTTCTCAGTGCAAATTCAGTGGTATCGGAGGACTTGACTGTATATTACAGTTTCTTGATGTGTTGAGGGTGATTGCTGGTTCTGTGCAGATATGTATGTTGGTCTTTGGGTTTCTTGTATACAATACTTTGTATTTTACCATTCTGGATATTGATCATACTGTTTAAAAAGGAAATGTTGCTGGAGTATTCAAGAGTCTGATAGAGGGGTGACGATTATGGATTTCCATCACAAATTCAATCAGAGATTCAGGTTTTTGGTCCAAATGATGAAGATGACCTCTATATATCTTAAGTATAGCATGGGTTTGATGATGCAGTTCTTGAGGAATTCTTCCAGGTGGCCCATAAAATGGTTGGCATGTTGTAGGGCCATTTTGGTGCCCATACCTGTGCCCATGGTCTGGAGGAAGTCCTGGTTATTGAAATTGTGGTTGTCGTGTGTGAAAATGAAGCATATAAGTTTAGTAATATATCTTTAGGTCTATACTCTGAGTTGTAATCTTGCTCTTGTAGATGTGTGAGGCAGGCTTGGGTGCCATGCTGGTGTGGGATGTTGGTATATAAGCTGGTAACATCCATG
>NW_017729006.1:26058420-26067230 GCF_001723915.1 Gavialis gangeticus | reverse complement strand
AAATGCAGGTCTGTGAAAATGCAAATATGTGGCAGTGAGAATCGGAGGCCATGGGAGACAATTTGTTAATTTGATACACTTCTATAAGTAGTTAGGTTGGAAAAGGCAACAAACAGATCACATGCATTTGATTTTTTTTTTTTCATTATATGCAGTTTGATCTTTTTTTCTAATTAAAAATGCATTTAATATCACCTCTGAAAGTGATTCCTCACCTTTTGTAGCAGTGTGTTTGGTAGATGTGTAAGGTCTGGTAGCTTAAAAGATGTTCCAGGTATTTAACCTAAGCCTGCACATTTCAACTTGCTCACACTGTGATTTTACTGACTCACTCTTTTCTTGTTTTTGCACCCTTTTTTTTTTCCTACAGTCTTTCCAGAATTAATGCACTTGGTCTACTTAATTCTTGCCTTGCCTCTAAATGAGACATGACAAGTAAGTAGAGCAGAACTGCTTTACATGCAATCTCCTTTTACTTAGTCAATATCTCCTTGCATATCTCATTACGTTTTATGAGCTGCTTTTTTTTTTTAAATTTAAACAAGTGTTCAAATTCATCCTATTTCTTTCCTGGTTGTGATTATAGAGAATCCTGTTGTTAGTGTTTTCCAACTTCCTGTCATCCACTGATATGACTGATAATCTCTCTTCCACATTCCAAATTTCTACTGGAAAAGTAGGTAGCATTGAATCCCGAATTCCTGCAAGCTTGCCCATCAGAGCAGTTTTATAGTAACTCCAGGTAACATCTCATTTTCCTGTAATACTGTTACCTGAAAGAGTTTCAAATATAGTGCTGGAATCAAGATACTGGTGTATTACCCATAAAGTTAGGCGGGGGGAGCAGGCGGGCAGGAAGATTTAGATTGGCTTCTCAGATAGATGTTTTGTAGCTCTTTTTTGCTTCATTTTTATACTTGAATATTAAGGCGGAGTTGGCACTCAACCTACCTGAAATGCAACTTTCAGAGAAGGAATTCTTCGCGGGGGTGTGGTTTACTGATCAGAATTCATCCATTTGCTGCTGCCTGTTGTTTTTGAAGCTCTGGAAGGCTATGCATGCACTTTTTAGTCCACTGTTACATAAGATCAGAAAATATCTGATTTCTTAAAATGTGCAAACTGTATCGACGACAGATGAAAAAAGTTAGCTGAGACTTATTTTTGTCATTTTACCTTGGTTACCCAAAGTTTGAAGTAAAATAAAGTGTACAACCTCCTTACATTTACTGTAAAAATATCACATATTATGTAATACTTGTGAGAAGACAATGACCCAATGAAATCTGAGCTTTGAAGCATACGTGCAGCGCAGTAGAAGACATTTTTTTGCTTTAGATTGAAATAAAGCATTCAGTGTCTCACTCTGTCATGAGATTCCTCATGGCAGGGCTCTTCAATTTCTCTACCTGTTAACTGAAGGACAAGGACATAAAGCAACACCAGAAAATGCAGCTTAACATATTTTCATGTTTTTAACATACAAACAACAAAGAATCCAGTATAACTTATTGTTCTGTTGATTTGTCTCAGAATATTTTACAGCTAAAATGTTTCCCACAAAAATCCGTGCTCTTCTCCGTAGCCAGAGTTAAAGTTAAAATAGAACCTATCTGCTGAAATAATTATCCCTCCTTAGTCTCTGTGGTACTTAAAATATTTTAAAATGGCCTTCAATACTCTGAAAATAAAGATCATCCAGAGGTTGTGCTGGACTTTGTTTATTGGGATTGTAGTTTTGTCTTTTAAAAGTTTGATGGCAATTTAAGCCAAATCCTGATCCCACTATGGTCAACAGGACCAAGATTTGATCAATAATAAATAGCCAGATAGCCATGTTACAACCAGAGGGCGGAGTGCTTTGTGACAATAATAAATGAGAGAGAATCCTTTATATTTTTCATGAGACTGTGTTTTTATTTGCAGTTTCCTCTTTAATTTTTAGCCGTGATATTTTTACAGTATTAAGGGATCCGATATTGTTAACCTTTCTACAAACTAGGATTGAATACTCCTACAAATTAGGAAATGTTTTGGTAATGTTGTTTACTAGCTTTTCTAATAAGATATAATTGCTGTTAGTTTACTCTGTAAACGTGCTCGGTTTTGATTCATAAGGAAGAATGACAGGCTGAACTGTGAGTACAATTTTATGAAACAAGCTAACTTTCTTGGTATTCTGAGTTTTATTTTCCTCTGGCTAAGCAATGCCCAAGCAGCGCGCACACTGTGCTGATAGCCCATCATTCTTTCCATTGTTTACAAACCTGACTCCACATTACAATATCAGTTTCAGTCCATAGCACTGAATCTTAATGGCCCTACCCGTGTTGCAGACTGAATTAATCGCAACTCCATTTTGATGTCACAGATATATAGAGTGAAAATATTGTGTTAATAGACGTTCAGTTACTAGACAGCTTTCTACAAATTCACAGATCTATTAAAAATAGAAATCCTACTCTCTACTATGAGCTGCTAAGTTTACTCCTAAAATTATTTAGCCTTAGTCAGAATATTAACATATATCAAGCTTCAGCTGAAAAACAATTATGAGCATATCATGGGCATCCATATAAAAAGAAGAATATAGCCATCATGATAACAGAAACAGGGGTTATATAGGCTACCATCCATTTAAACAAAGTTTCTGAATGATTGTGTGTAGTTTTTGCAGTGTTGCATTATACTTGGAATGTATCCTGGAATAACTTTCTGTCTATACAAAGAATTTAGCAACTTGTATAAGAGAGGTTTTGTTCAGTTCCTAGTAGGGAGGCAACCAACTGATTCCCTACCTTCTTCCACCAAAAAAACCCCATTAAAACAATGATTAACTACTTCTTGTTACTAACATTGTCAGGATAGGGAATGATGGGCATGAGGGTGAACAGATGGCATTTCCCTAAAGCTGGTTCTTTCAGGCCATGATTGTACACAGTTCACCCTACTCTAGATGCAACTTTAGCATAGATGAGGCTTTATAATTCTGTTGTGCAGGGTTTTGTTTTTTAGTCTCTTTCTCTCTTTTGTGCGCTGTCATCCAGTCTGGCAGAAATAGCACCCAGTGCCATACTGTCTACTGTCCTGATGACTTTCGGTTCTGAGGGCCTGAGGGCTTAAAAAAAAATAAAAATCTGTTTAAGCCAGCATGGTAGGGTAGTATGGGAGAACTTCTGCCTGCCGCTGCTGAACACAAGCACTGACCTCACACATTTCATGTTTTTTAAATGTACAAGCTTCTGATTTCTCCAGCCTCCTCCATTTTTTATTCTTTTACAATAAAAATAACTCCCTTTAAAAGTGCCATTCTTTCCCTTCCCCAGTTATTGTTTTCTGCAGTTTGACATTGTGCCTAATAACAAATGCTGAAAGCATGTTGAGGCCCCGTCTCCCAAAAAATCCTGACAAACAAGGCTCCTTGACTTCCTCTTTTGTCATTGCATGCATAATTAAAGCCAAGGGAATGACTCTCTAAGTAGTTCATTGTAATTTGTTTCCTGTACATACGCATTTGTGTACCCCTTCTCTTAATGAGTTGTAAGCAAGGAAGTTTTGGTAAGAAAACAGGAAGCTTCGGTAAGGAAAGTGTTGAAATATACCAAGGAAATAGTCTTTTGCCTTGTGGAACCAGTGCCTTCCTCAGTTACAGCAATCCAGATTTGTCTGCTGCATCCATGAAAGCTGTTCATTCAGTGAAGGTCAAAGGTTCTGTTGTTGGTACACCAGCTGATCATCTCTAAGCCGGTCAGGCTGTATCACTGAGCATAATAAAGTGCCATGCATTGCTGATATGCGTCACAGGACCCTGGGGTTTTGCACAGGGATTAGTCAGGCTGTATTTGGAAACGCCCTCAACTGCACCTTGTGCTGCTATATTAGTGTTTCCCAAGCAAGAAGAATTTTCTTTCGCTCCGGCAGCCGCTCCAGCAAAGCCCTCTGGTAAGTGTGAGCTGTTCATGTCAGTAAGACTGGTGCTGTTTTCTGCTTGCATTTCTAAGCCAGAGTTATCAAGCCCTGTTATTTATGCCTGCTTGTTCTGACAAATGAGTATATTGTCTGTTACATAAATGTCTGAGTGTAGATTTCAAACCAGTACAGATTTAAAAAAAGAAAAATAGGTTGATGGAGTTATGGAATAGATTAATTTTTTTTAAGTAGATAAAAATGAAAAATGTGCATCAGTACAGCTTAAAATATGGGTAACTTCAACTGGATCTAAAAAGTTGTTGTCTGGGTACATGCTTTTATTTATGTACAACGAAAATGCTAAAGAGCAGAGAATGTAGCAGACCATTTCTTAAAGAGGTTTGCTTGGTTTTTGTTGGCAGCCTGTATGCAAGCCCTGCGTCTCTGGACTCTGTTTGCCACCTGTGTTGTTGCAGTAGGACAAAATCAAGGACAGAAGAATCAAGAGTGCCCTAAGCTCAACGCACAGGTACTCTCTTCTAAAAAAGCACAAGAGAAAGCACTGTCAGTCTATGTCCAAGAATAATCTCACCAAACTTTGACATATGCTCTTAAGATTTCCAAAAATATAGTTGGAATTCAGCACAGATGTGAGCACAGTAAATATTTTGACTGAGACCTTGAAATAGGGAAATCATTACATACTTGTACTATTTAATGAAATTCAGATTTTGGCATGATCTGTAAATCTTTCCTATTCTTTTAATAAATGCCAGCTATTATGTTTAGGTCTTAAAATCCCCTCCTACTTTTTATGTCACCATTTTTAAAATTCTGGAATTGCAAAATATGCTAAAAACAAATATGTGCCTAATCAATTCTTTGTTTTGAGAATATTAAAATAGCACATATCAACTGTTTTCCACTTTGGATCCATGGTCTAAGATGAGGACTTAGTAACACTACCTCACAATTTTTTGCCATGATATGCAAAGTATTTACATTTAAAACTTATGGTTTCCAAGGTAGCTCTCATTTTACAAAGTCAAACATCTGCTGAGCACAGTCAGCGCATCACTAACAAGATTAAGGATGCCATTTTCTGTAGTCAGTGGAACATAAGTAAGTCATGTGGCTAGTATTGTATTACATCACATCTTTGACATCCCAAGTGAGAAGGACTGGGTACCCATTTGATACCAGATTTAACTGGGAAGTGGCCAGTCTCAGGCTCTAACTCATAACCTTGGAAACACCTTAATTACTCAACTCTGATAAATGCACTTTAAATATGGGTTGTTACAGCTAGTGCCAAAATGGAGATTAATGCTTTGTTTAAAAAAACAAAACAGACAAACTGCATTTCAGGCTTTCAGATACAGCACTTTTTCCCTAGGTTTCTTCCTAGAAAATAATATTCCTGCAATCACGTCAAAATGAAAAGAGGGTTTGAAAGAGAGAAAAGTAATGACATAGCCTTTTCATTTTTGTTTTCATGAAACATTTGCCCTATGCTATTGGGAAAATGAGCCTTGAGTTTTTGCACGATATCAGATTACAAACCTAACACTGATACCTTGTCCTGTCTTTGTTACTTTTTTGTAACTGAGAATGTGACAGTTTGAGACTTTGGACCCAGGGCACTTTTAATTCCCTGACTGTCTTATAACTGAATAATATTAAAAGCACTCTGCTTAAAAGCCCAAAATAGTCCTTGCTAAACTTTTTAACTGGTTAATGTTGTCATGGCCTTATAACAGTTCACAAAAAAAAACATTCATTACATTGTTTTATGCATTTTACTTGCAGCTTCTTTCTACAGAAATAGCATTAAGAAGTTAGAACAGATTTTTGGATGTTTCTTTTCAATTTAAAGTTGCTGTTAATGGAGTTGAAGTCTAGAAGATTGCTTAGTTTAGTTGAGATTTTAAATTTCCTTACACAAGTCTGAAAACAAGTGGTGATGACCATTAAAATTTATGACATCAGTATTCATATACATTAAAATATCATTCTTACCTGCCATGACTTATTATTGTCCAAGATCTTGTAGTTTTTGGCTGTCCACATGGCTTCCTTAGGTTGTGTGCTTTGTGTATTTACAAAGTGAGAGCATACTAGATTGCATCCCCCCAATGAACATACAGTGAGAAAATACCTCATTTTAAGGTGACAGACACAGCAGAGACACATAATGAAATAACTTCTGAATAATACTTGAATTGTCACAAAGAGTCTGTCTTCTGTTTGATCATAGTCATGCAGGGTCATCTTTTCCCTAGCAGCTCTTCTTTATGAGCAGCATACATAGCACATTAGACTTGGCAAAACAAGCAAGACTTTATATATACCAAGCAGTGTCGGTTTACAAGGCTTCCGTTTAAAAATACACCGCCTTCCCCCCTCGCCTTGTTCAAGGTCTCACCAAAAATAGAGATGTTTATACTGCTGATTAGGAGTCTTATGATATATGGTAATGACAACCTCTTAATTATGACTAGTCTTGTTTTGAATATGTACCCCATGCATAAAGTCACTTTTATGTGTCTACACGATTAAGAAAAACTCAGTTCAAATTTTAATCCTTTGAATCCCACTCTAATTTATGGGTAATAGAAGAGTTAAAAAGAGATGCTTTCAACTTGAAGTTTTTCATGGTTAGTTATCTGTCAAACAGGATTTGTTAGAATTAACCTCAGATGAACCTGAGAAGCTGTGTTTGAGTTGCAGGACCTAAAAACTATTAAAATCAAGTGGGTACTTTTTACCAGTATTTCTGTTCCATGCTGTAAATAAATGAACATAAGAGAAAAATATCAGATTTAAGACATTACATAATTACACAGATAAAATACCCAGGTTTCTTAAAGGAATATTGCTGCTGTTGTTTTTTGTTCTTTTCAGGGCACAGAATCAGGATATGGCTGACTTGCTGAAACGGTTTTAGAACATTTTAGAGGGCTTACTTAAAATTACCAAAGCGAATATGAATTGGTGCAGGAAAACAGCAAGGTCATGATTTAGGGATGACTGATTTGGTATTTAATCATTAGATATATTCTAAATCTTAAGTTACTGCTTAGAAAAAAATACTGCAGTTATGAGCAAAACCCAATAAATCAGAGGAATCTTTTTAAAGAATTGGACCCTAATGATTATTTTACCTTGACAGGTGGTCTTGGGCATGGTCAACTACCTGGGATATAAAGCTGTTTAACAAATTAAAATCTTAACACTACCTCCCTTGTTACAATAGTGGTCAAAGACCTAGCTAGACCAACTTCACGTGTGTGCGTTGCCACACCCACATGCACCACTTGTGCCCTTCTTAAAAGAGCAACCAAAATGGTTAGCAGACAGTGTTAGAAACCCAAATTTCAGCTCGCCTGTTAGCATTTTTAAGAGGCATTTAATGCAATAAAGCAACTACCACTACAAAGCAGTATTTTGATTTGTAGCTTTTCAAGTAGACTATAGTTTGCACCCTTATTTCTTTTGAAGCCTACTCTTGATCTTAACAACTATGATGAGATTGAGATTTTTAATGTAGTGTTTTGTTTTGTTTTGGTTTGGTTTGGGGTTTTTTAATGCTCAAACTGACTGTTCATTCTCTACCTCCCTATTCCATTTCATCAGGGTAACCAAGTTACTAATACAAAAGTGCTGATGAGAAAAACACACAACATATGGTTACCAGGAGCACTAAGTAAAAAGAAATATTGATGAGAAAAGAGTAGGAGTAACCTATTGCATAAAGGAAATGTTAAAATAAAAACAAAATTGCCTTCTCTTGTTTGTTTGAAATTTAAAGATACATTATTTAACTCGCATGCACAGATGCAAGTGTCATTTTTCAAGGTACTTCAAGCAGTCATCTGTATTCTTGGAACTTTCCACCACATATTCTTTGGAGTTAATGTCCCCTCCTGTGGCTCTTTAGGGCTGATGGATTTCTAAATCTGTGTGTGTCAGTTAGAGTTCATACATCAAAGCGTAGGCTTAGCTATATAAGAACGTAGGATTGGAAAGCCTCCCCCCCCATCATCAGGTTCAGTCCCCTGCTATTGTAGGCAACTGTTATACTGTTTCAATTACAAGCAGACCCTGCACATTAGCCTAGTCAACATTTTCAGGTTCATTTTTTTTTTAGGAAAAACAGCTTTTACTGCATCTCAGACAAACCCTACAGATAAAGTCCTTGGAACTGCCAAGGAAAGACTCTGAAGTGCTAAATGCTAAAAAAAAAAAAAGCACTAAAAAAAATCATTTTGTATTTTGCATGCACAAAAATACTGCAAGTGTCAAAGTCAAGATTGGGGGTCTGATTATAGGTAGACCCTTTGGCCAGATAGAATTCGGTTTTTATGTTTTTTTTCTGGAGGGGAATAAAGGGTTGACTTGTAATCAAAACAGGATGTTAATATGGGGCTGTCCAACTTCTGGACAGCAGTGGACCACAAACCTTGAGGGCTGCAAACCCAGGAGCCACACACAACAGGTTACAGACCCAAGGACCACATGCCACATGGGCAGACATTTTCTGTTCCCTCCCCTCCCCTCCAGGTCCTCACTGCCAAGTGGGAGGCTTAGCTCCCACCTCCCCCTCACTGGCCAGGTACAGACATTATGCTATTACCCATATAAATGATTGGAAACCAGTCTATACCCATAACAGAAGAGAAGTTTGGCGCGCACAGACTGGTTTAAAAGTGGCCAAATCCAGTCTAAGATTTGCATCCCCCATCAAACAGCAAATGTGTGTTCTGTTCACAACCCATCTAAACTATGCCACTTACAGAAACCACGTAACTTGGATCAATTCTGCCTTGGGCTTTTTGAATGTCTGTACCTAGCCTGTGTGTACAGCCCAGCTTTCCCCCCCCCCCCCCCCCCCCCCCCCC
>NW_017729006.1:26014336-26058349 GCF_001723915.1 Gavialis gangeticus | reverse complement strand
CGCATGCACCCAGCACAGGTAGCCGGTCACTCCTGCTGCTGTGCCCACACCCACCATTCACCTGCAGTGCAGGCAGGCAGCACCCTTCTTTACCATGCATGCAAACTCAGCCACTCTACCCCCTCCTAGTTGCCAAGACAGAAACAACTAGGGGAGTAGGTGGAGGGCAGCCAGGCGGATGGGGCCCAGTGATTTGCATGCTAACCTTTCAGGGGTAGTATGTAGCCCATGGGCAGACAGTTGAACATCCCTGTGGCAATACAATCCCTTTCAAAAACTAATCACAATCTATTTCCCTCCCCATCTCTGTTCTTATTGGAAGGCTGTTATGGAACTTTACTCCTCTGAAGGATAGAAACCTTCTAACTTCCAACTTCAGGTTGTGGCCAGTTAATATTCACTTTATATGCTGCCTGTGCAACTGGCTTTCAGTGCAGTCACATTAATTTCTTCATGCCCACTGTACGCTATCTCAAGACTGTAGTTCTTCATTCTTGCTTTTGTAGTGCAACCAGATAAATAGGGGTACCTAACTGCCAAGACCTGTAAAATTACTTTATACGTATGATATTTCCTTTGAGTTCTCTCCTTTCTGTGTTCTTTAAGTCCAGTCCAGGGATGTCAAACGCATTTGGCCTCACAGGCCAGATGAATGGTGCAGGGTTGGCACTGCAGGCCAAACCAGGCCCACAGACCTCACCTGCCCCCATGCCAGATCCAACACATGCAGCACCTGCTCTGGCCAGTCAGGAACCAGGCCTAACATCCTGGGTTGGCTGTCGCCACAGAAACAAGCTGCAGTGCCAATTTTTTTTCCTGTGGTGTTGCTGGGGCTTCAGCGGTATGGCTCTTGCCCAGGCACTTGGCTACCACCACAGGAATGGCTCCCATCTCAACCAGAGTAAGGGCAAAAGTCTATGCGTCAGATGATCTGGCTCTGACAGCCCTGAGATAGTCCTTTGTATTGCAAGATTTTGGCTTCTAATAATTTTGCCATTCTCCAAGTTTTGTCTGTTTCTTCTGGGTCCTTAGAGAAGGGAAAGAGAAACTGAACCTTGGATTCTAGACCGTTTACCTTCAATTTGAAAATTGTCCCTAAGTATTCTTACTGTCCTGATACAGCCTAGGGTTTCTTTTAACTGGTCTGTGCCTCACAGTATATTGAGCTTATGAACGTTGAGTCGACTCTTAGAGCCTTCCTGAACTGTTACAGTTCATTTAGAAAACTTCATGTTGCTCTGACTCTTCTAGTTGGCATCACACTTCTTTGTTTAATTTCAGTTGTTGAGCTCCAAATTCTTTCCAACTTAGATCCACTTATGACTTCAGCTATGAAGACAAGTTCATTGTTTTAAGTAGAGATGCCAGTACCACCAACTTGGATTTTCAGTCGGGTAGATGTAACTGCCTGATTTAGGCATCTGGTCTGCTGAAAGCCATACTGTATTCAAGATGCAGGCTGTACCCATAATGCCTGGAAAAAGATTTATTGGATCAGTATTTCATTACCTAAAAAGGGCTGCCACCCCTTCAGAAAGTGTCACTTTCTTAAATAGGGAGTAGTGAATCTGTCTGCCCTACCTTCATTCTCATGTAACACTGGAAAACCCCAAGTTCTCAGCATCAGTTACCTGAGTGAAAGTGAAGCAAGTCATTTTTCTGCATAGGTTAAACATAATGCTTTTCTTCTGCTCAAAGACTTGGGCATTGGCTTGCTGAAAACATAATGTGCTGAATTGGCTATGCTTTAAAAAAGTGGGAATAACACAGCACTTCAAAGTTTTTCCAGAAACGAAAACGAAAATTATTTTAGTACAAAATACAAGTGTCAGGTGATTCAAATGGCACTCCAACATTTTTCTGAGAATGTCAAAGTTAAAATGCCTCTCTCCAATCTCTATCTAAACCTATTGCATTTACATAAAGTCCTTGTCTTAGTGTTTAATCCAACCAACTACTGTCTGATCTCTTGCACAGGAAAATTTTAGCATTCCTTTCTAAGCGTACATGTCTACTTTATTAAATCAAAGCTAAAGAAAGTAATTTTCAAATTCCCAAAGTGAAAAAACACAAAACAAAGTCAAGTATCCCCTTTAATATGCTTGAAGAATTCTGTTTGCACGTGAAAGTATCTATTCCAGTTTCGTTCATCAACAGTCCACAAAATGCAAAAAACTTTATGAAATGTCTCGGAAAAGACATTTAATATCATTTTCTGTTGTACCACAAGCATAAGAGCTCTTGATATACTTTCACTAGTTCTTGTGGCTGCTTATCTTCAAATGCATTGCATGCATAGCCCTCTTGTGACTTACCTATAGATGTGTGAAAGGACTATTGTTAATCAGCAGATTAAGACACACTTTTGAGGAATTCACTGCATCCTTGTCAGATCCTTAATGATTCTTCATAGTTCAGTTTTTCACAATTTTAACTTTGAGGTTATCTAATACTATGAATGTCCTTCCAGTTAAAAGAGAAAAGACAGGAGCAGACTTTACAGAGCAGTGCTGACCAATTCTGAAGAAAGTGTGGTTCTCTTCTGAGTAAGGACTGTTGAAACGCCTTTCTACTCAGCAGAAATTTAACCATTGTGGTCATAGTACAAGTAGACTTGGATTGTTCCTCGGTCAACATTTTTCTTTAGTCTGAGGTAACATGATACAGAAGTCACACAAGATATATTTGGTAGAGAAGGTGTTATGCTTATAGGAAACTTCTTTAGTATAACTTGTTTTGCTCACCAGTAACTATTCAAAACTTAAATAAGACGACTCCAACTGCCTCCAAAATGTTTTTAGCATTTCATCTTTTGAATTTTCCTCATTGGAGTCTGTCTCTAGCATAAAGAATTGGAAATTTTATTTTCTTTACTTAGAGCTGACAGGTTCAACTTCTATCAAATCCAAACCAAATTAAACTAGCTTGCTGATTAATGTGTACCTTCATTCAAAGTCATGTGTGCATAGTAGAGAAACGGTGGGACTCTGTTCAAATGTTTGAAATTGTGATTGACCTCTGAGGAGGTCTTTATTCAAGCACTGTCGAAAAAAAGTTACCTTGTGATGATATTGCAAGTGTCAATTTTAGGTGTGCAGTTTCCTCCAGAGTTTTCCCAGCTGTCTTCATCTGCTAATATTGCCCTTATTCAACATGGCTATTTCCATTACTTTCAGCATGACCAGAGGCTTGCTGACTTTAATTAGGATGACTAACTTTCCTACAGCTTTTGCAAGTAGATTTCTCTCTACAGACAGTACCGGTTATCTCATTGTTTCTAATACAATGGATGTTAGGCTACCTCTGCTTTGAGGGAGCCCAGGAAATGTGGATCCAGAATAAAGACTTGGTAACAAAATATGGGGGACATGAGGCAAAGGAAGAACGAAAGGACAACATTGGTGGAGATCAGGACAGAGAGGATGGCGTGGAGAAGAAAGAAAAGACCTTTCCTACCACAGGGATAAGAAGCTCCTAGGAGCCATCAGAGATACCCCCTACCATTTGATTTAGACTCTTCAGGTTTTAGAATGCAAGTGGGGGGGAAGGGGGATGCATTTTGGCCAAAAGGACCCCCTACACCCAATGTCTTATGACCTGTAAAGTTTCAGAATAAAGGATAAGTTTCAATCTAACAGTTAATAACCATACACATCGATCATACTGTGACAGTATATCAGAGGACCGCTTATCGGACTGAAATAAGTTGTAATTTTCTTCATGAAGAAAATTGAATTGCACATATGCTTGAAAGGCTTTGAACAGCTATTGATAGAGATGCAGTCGGTGATGTATTAAGTGTCAAGAGTAGGAAGGAATGACAGCGTGATGCAACAGTGTGGTGACTGCTCGCTATATAAGAGTGATTCTGGTCGCCCTATCAGTTTTCTTCAGAATCAAAACTCATTTTTTAAAAAACACAATTTTTATAGTGTATTGCTGCAAAGATAATGTAGCAGGCACAAGTTTGAATAATGACTTAGCTGTGGCCAGCTGCATCCTATAATCCCTTCACCAACACTCTCATGTACAGAAGGGCTTGGATGCAGAGGTTTCACTGCACAATTAAATGGTGCATAGGAATGTTGCCCAGAAGAGGGAATTTAGTTCTGGCAAATGAACTATGAATTCACAAACTAAAAATAAGTACCAAGCATTGTCACTTCTTCTGCTACTCCCTTAGTTTGGTGCCAGTGCAACTGAGTAGAGCATTTTTGTTCACCACCGCAAGGCTGGAATTATTACAGTAATTTGTCTTCCATAAGCATAAATTTATTACCAGCAAGCAGAGACAACCTACAAATGTTCAAAGTTTATTCCTCTTCATAATATACACCCAGATAGGAGTGGGGGAGGCAGCCCTTACATTGTCTGTATTTGGAAATGGTTGTAAGCAGGTTCTTTCTTTTAGCACTTACGTTGCAATGTGTCTTACTTTAAAGTATACCAGCCGTAAGGTACTGTGAAAACTTAATGCGGATAAACTGGGAGGTAGGCAAAAATGTTTTGTTTTTATATCTATATCTACATCATTATATATTTTAATGGAAGAAAATTGTATCATTTGAAGCTGGTTTAGTCTGAATATATGTAGGCAATCCACATACCTGCATCATTGATATAATAGCACATGAAAATATTAGGTGACCTGACTTTGGAGAGTTAAAGTACAATAAAGGTATTGAAGCAAAGCTGTCCCTTCCCCCACCCCCAATGCTCCTAACTTTTAAATTAAACAGGTTGGAAGTTCAGTTACTCAGATCATCCAGTGTTCCTTAACTTTCAAAAATTATTAGCCTATGTATATAATGAGAAAGTAGCAATGTCTTGCATACAACCCATACCACGATGAAGATGGTCTCTGACGCCAGCTTCTCTGATATCAGTGTACTGTAGGTCTAAGGATCAACCAAAAGCTGTGATCATGGGGTATATGAGCACTTGCATAGCACGTGCTTAGCTCTACATACCATCAAGCATCCTACAGAAACCACAATAATGGACATGCTGCCTTCAGCTTGCCTCCTCTCCATCGCACTGCTTTCCAGCTGATGCAGAACGAGAGGACATTGTGAAGGGTAGGCTACCTGATTTAAGGTAAATTAAGGGAAAAACATGTTGGAAGCAGTACTGACAAAGACAAAAGCGGATTGTGTATTTCTTTTTCCAGTTCTCCCCAATCTGTACGGAGGCACTGATAAGAAACAGTGTCACCTGGCATGCTGCAATGTTTATATGTAGTACTTTAATGTTTAGCAATTGAGTCCACTATGTCTCTGTATTTTTATTAATTCTTATTTTCCTCTCTGTTCTATTATTTATAGATGCCAGAGTTTCAGAAAAAGACTGTCCATATCAAGGACCCTGGACGAGTAGAGGAAATTATCTGTGGCCTCATCAAAGGTGGAGCTACCAAACTTCAGGTAAAATGTGAAATACAAAAATACGTGCAAGTAAGAATAAATTCCAGTCTTTCTTTGTTTGCCTGAGGCCTGAAAATGAAAGGGTGCATAATAGGAGCCAAGTCTGACTAACTCTTTGAAGCTGAGAGATCTGTTAATTATTTCGGTAAGCCACCTGAATTCTCAACCATGTTCCATTAATGTCATTAATTAATGAGCCATATTAATGTGGTTTATTTCAGGAGATATTTTGACCATAGGTACTAAAAGTCAACTTTTTATGTTGGGATACAGAAAAAGGCCATTCTAAGTGGATAATACTCTCTAATAACTTTCAGTAAGCTTTTTAAGAAGCCTGTTCTAAGAGGATGTATTGTCCTGCAAATTATCACTGAGAATCATATTTTTTTTTTTATTGTGCTTCAGTATTTTAAAACCTTGTTTTTTTCCCCCTCCTTTTAGATAATTACAGACTTTGATATGACTTTAAGTAGGTTTTCCTACAATGGAAAAAGATGCCCAACATGTCATAGTAAGTATTTTTATACAAAGTGGATAATTGTTAAAAAGTGAAACACATGGGCTTTTCTAATTTCTCTTTCACTAGTGTGAGGTAAAATGAGAGTTAGTCATCTGTTTAAGCGGAGTTTAATATGCTTATTAGTTCTCTGAGTGAATAGCAAGATATCAAACCTAAATTCAGCCACAAGCCACAGTGAAATAGGATCATCTTTGTAACACTTATGGGAGTCAGATAACAGACTTTACATGTCATTCTCTTAAGACACAGAAGAAATTTGATGTTCTAATGAACAATGGCTGCTAAAAGTATCAGGCTAACAAATAACTTCATAAGCTTTTATAATGGAAAGCTTAGGTTAGAAGTCTTTTTAACTACACAATCACAACCTTTAACTGGATGCATGCTAGTAATTGGTATGAACAAGGGTGAGCAAAAATGTGTTGCTAATTTGGCATAACAGAAGCCAAAATACATCTCTTCCCTAAAACATTTAACTTTTTAATCATATTTTCAGATATTATTGACAACTGTAAACTCATCACAGAGGAATGTCGGAAAAAGGTAACAAAAAGATGCATTAGCTATTGATAATTTGTACAGACTTGATAGACTTTATGGCTCTCAATCTTGTTGGGATTTCGTTCAGACAGTGTTGTAAGAGACAAGGAATGAAAGTTTGCTTTCATCAAAGTTAATAGAACTTCAGTGGAGTAAAAATTTCACCCAAATCTTCAGTCGCTGCTGTAGAATAATAAAAATACTGATTTCTGCTTTTGACAGTAGTATAAAACTTGGTTTGACAGAATGTACAGTTCTTTCCTCTAAGATCAAAACATGAAAATCATGCATGGAATAAAACATTGAAGTGCTCTTCATAATTTAGAAGTTAACTTCTGGTTTTCTTTGCAGTTATTGCAACTGAAAGAAACATACTATGCTATTGAAATTGACCCTAATCTTTCCACTGAAGAAAAGTATCCTTATATGGTGGAATGGTAAGATTGCTGTGCTTTGTTAAGACTTAATTTAGGTTTCTAAAATAAGCTTATGGACTACAGTCAGCCTGTTGCTAATGCACTTAACCAAACTTATCTTTTTAAGAATTGTAGCACAAAACAGATTTCTACTGTTGCTTCTCACTTGAAGCAAGCTGAATAGCATATAAATTGTGTCCAATTTTGGGACTCATACTTCAAGTAGGACATGAACAGTTTGGAGAGAGTTCAGCGTAGAGCAACAAATATTACTGGGGGCTTTGGAGGTAAGGCTTAGGAGGAAAGGCCAAAAGAGCTCGGGTTATTTATTCTGGAGAAGAGAAGACTGAGGGGGGATTTGATGTCTTCACATATCTGAAGGGCAATTACAGAAAGGATAGAGAGGGGCTTTTCTCTGTGGCCATAGGGAACATGAGTAGGAGCTGGTCTCATGCTTTAGCAGGGGAAATTTAGGTTGGAAGTTAGGAGGAATTTTTGAATTATGAGGGTGGTCAAGCACTGGAACAGGCCACCTAGAGAAAGTGTAGAATCTCCATCCTTGGAAGTCTTCAAGCACAGGTTAGACAGACACCTCACTAGAATAGTTTAGTCAGGGATGGTCCTACCTGGAGCCAGAGGGCTGGGCTAGATGACCCTATGAGGTCCCTTCCAGCCCTACTTTCTTAAGATCCTAACTTGTCCCCCTCAGAATTCAGTCCATTGATAAGCAAAAGAAAGAATTTGACTATTTTATTAGACATCCCATGTCCTGAAATAACACATGTATCTTGTTTTAGGAAAGCAGAATAAAGAAAAAAAATTTACAGCCAGGCCTGAATCCTAACCATCACTACTGAAGCAAAAACTACAGTTTTTGCCAAATTAGCAGCACCTTTTGACCAAAAGCCAAAATAACTGTGATGCTGCAGACTACTACACTCAACCCCTTCTCCCACTGATGGGAAAGGAGACAGCCCCACCAGCCATACAGCCTCCCTATGCTCCAGTTCTAGTGCAGAAATCAGATTCCCTGCTTAAGACAGTACCCCAGTTTTGGAGGGCTATTTTGTGAGTAAAGGTCATGTGTGGTATGCTAGCAAATATTATAATTTGAAAGATTATGATTAACATGGAGAATGATGCTTAATCTTGCAGTAGGAGTATTTTTTAAGCATTCCCACGTGCTCAGATAATGCACACAATGAAACCAGAAGCATGCCCTGTGTTTCATGTGTGAGGAGAATGGAATGTGAATTAAGGGGTGAATCTTGCAATCTTTATGTCAAATTTGACGCATCTCTCTTGAATTCTAGGTACAATAAATCTCATACTTTGCTCATTGAACAAGGCTTACAAAAGGATAAGTTTGCAGAAATCGTGAGGGAATCTGATGTTATGCTGAAGTAAGATTCTTTTATGTGTTTCCGTGGATGCTATGCTATTGCTGTTGTGTTACTAGTCATAGTTCAGGAAAACTTTTTTTTTTTTTTTTATAAGAACTTAAATACAAAGTTTGTCAAATGTAATTAATAGTTGCATCTCCTCTGTGGATGTTCTGCAACTCAAAATGTATCTAAAATAAGTAACGCTCATATTGGACACATCTGAAGCTACACATTTTTACTGTATCAGGATATGAACAGCCATGTATTTAAAAGGTCCCAACTCTTGCTCCAGTTTATAGCACTTGAGCACAGTTCAGACCTGTGCCTCCCCTGTCCTCCCACAAAGTACTTTAGAATGTCTGAAAAAATCTGTAGCAGCAGTGCTCTCATGGGGCTGAAGAGCTGGAGTCCCTGCTCGCTGTCTGTCTGATCTGCTCTCCCTCCCCTCCTCCTGCCCCATAAAGGTCACTTAGCACACTATACCGGAGGGTGCAGATCTTTCAGAAAGCGGTTTGGCTATTTTTTAGGTGTTTCTGGCAGCATGAACATCTACACGTGTGTCCATGACCTCAGTCAGTAAGTGGCCTTTTATACAGTTTTCATTCCTATAAAATTTGCTTGAAGCTAAACTTCTCGAAGTAATTTTTTTTTCAAAAGCACCACAGAAATGGAAGCATTTAGATATATGCTCTTTACAAGTTCCTTATGTATAAAGTCACAAGATTTTATATCTAAATATTTATATACAAACAGAACTGACACTAAGACAATGTTGATATGTTTTTATATTTTGGAACCACTAGAACATTGCTCTGCCTCTAAGGACAAAGCTAGCCTCTTGGCCCCAAATATACTTTAATCTTTCAGGTTTTTGTCTGGATGTGTTTTTCTAAACAAGTAACCAAAAAGGCTTCCTGTTACATTTTTAAAGATATAAGTCTCAAAACATTCTGGACTTATTACTACTTAAGGTTCTCAATATTGTTTTTAAATGTTGCGTCAGAAAAGATTTCTAAAAACGCAAACAAATCTTAGATTAAGACATGACTTTTGAAGATACTCATACTGCATGCGTGCCTTGTTTCAAACTAAAAAGATAGATGTAGATGATAAATTTTGTTTTTAGCTACATAAACTAGCTACAGTACCATAGAAGACGCTCCAAAAGTGAGTTGTAACATGCTATCTTTGGAAGTACATGCAAAGGATTGTTGATCGTTAATTTGAAAGTTCAGCAGTCAGGCAAAGTTCAAATAGTTTGACTGAGATTATAGGATATAGTAAAGCATATGTTACAGCCCAAATCTTAGTGCCATTCTTATGGAGCAAGTTCAGTATGTTGCTTAACAACCCCCTTTATAGACCACTTGTGTACAATATATCTTACAGAATTAGTTCATTTGCAGCTATGCAACCAAAATACCAGGCATATAAATCATTCTTACTAGCACTTAGCATTCCCAAAAGGCACTATTTAAACAAAAAAACCTAAATTTGTAAAATTTACATGATGCCAGAAAGGAAAAAAAATCCTGTACATGATAACTCTAACTAAAAGTGACTAAATCCATATGAACTGCAAGTAGGTCAGTGATTTTATTAACAAATCATTATGGGAGTTTACATGACTATTCTAATATTATAAAAGCCTTAATCTCTCTGTCTGTCTCTGTCCATAATGCTATATTCGTGCTCTGACTGGCTGACTGAAGCAGCCAATCAGAGTGTGAATACAGTGAAGTCGCATCATACGCGCATTTAACTTACACAAATTCAACTATATGCGCTCGGCTGCTGGGGCTGGCTGCCGCCTGCCCGCCAGGGCATGCATGGTACTATGCGCCGCGTGGTACTGCCTGCAACACTGGCATGGCTGGGGGACGGCATCTCACTCACACTCAGCTGGCTGCCCTGGCAGGACGAGGCGGTGGAGAACGAGATGGGCGAGGAGTGCACGCGGAAAGCGCCTGACAACAGCGAGGATGTGCAGAGGAGCAGCAGCAGGTTGTCCCCTGCCGCCGCCACCCCGTAGTAGGCGCAGGTGTTGCACCACGCACACAGGCTGCGTGGCATCGTGTCCGCTTTGTTCGGGCTCTGCAGCGGTAATGGCAGCTTCTCAGCTCCAAAGCCCAGCAGGAAGGGCAATTTAAGGGATTTTCAAGGGTAATTTTGACTATATGCGATTTTCGTCTTACGCGCTGACTTTAGAACCTAACCCCCACGTAGGATGCGACTCCACTGTGCAGCATTCAGATAGGAGGAGGTGGCATGGCAGAGTGCCGCCATGATGGCAGGGATGCGGGATGGAGTGGGGTGGGGGACGCGGCCAGTACAGCTGTCCTCGCCCTCCCCACCCTGTTTCCTGGAGGCAGTGGCAACAGGGCAGGGGATGAGGCCAATAGCTGGGCTCCCTGCAGGTGGTGACAATGGAGCAAGGGGGGGTGAGGCCACCAGCACAGCAGCAGCAGCCCAACCCCCAGCCTGGCACGGGAGGGAAGGAGTGGGTCTCCTCCTTCCCTCCCTCTGGCCCCGGCCCACTCCTTCCTCTACCCCCCACCCCTCATCTGTTGACCCCAAGCCTGCTCCTCCCATTCCCCCCCTGCTGCCACTGGGTTGGCCTAGGCCCACTGCCTTTCCCCTCTTCTCCCTGTGACGGCCCAGCTTCTCCCCACCCTCAGGCCTGGTCCTCCCCCTGCTGCTGCATCTGTCCCCCCTGCCCCCATTCTTGACAGGCAATTAGCTAGTTTAACATAATACTATGAAGCCTTATCCTGATAAGCAGGCAAGCAAAAATAGATATCTGAATAGCATACATCACCTGAATTGTATACTAGAAAAAGAGATGCTGTCTCTCGACACCGCGTTATTTGAACCATTACTGAATGGTAACCATTAGTTCTGGTTTTGATGTTGACAAATTGAAAACTATTAGAAGAGCTAAATAATTATTTAAGATTTGGAAACCGTGGCTTACAGGAAGAGACTAAAAGTCATCAGTTAACTTACAACAGGGGTACCAAGCTCACCTGGGCCCTCAGGCAAGATCTGGACCATATCTAGACTATGGGGCTTCTTACAAGCTGGATCTAAATCCAGACCTGGATCCGGTGGCAGCAAGGCAGGGCTTAACTCAGCTGTCATGTGCCTCCCCCTCCTTTCCATGCTTCCTCAGTGGGGCTTGCAGTGCCCCCACCCCCCCAAAAACAAGTGTATTCATTTGAATACCTTAATCGCTGGATAAACTTGCCTAAAAAATAAGGTAGATTCCTCATGATATGGATGTCTAAAGTAGTGGTCACCAACCATTGGTTCTCAATGCACTGGTGAATCTCAGACCCTCTTGTGGTAGATCTCAGAGCCTCTTGGAGTCGCCCCATGGCTGGGGTGGGGGGTTGAGTGCCCGTGTGCATGTATGCACATGTCCCAGCCCAGCAAGTCAGTCGGTGGGGGAGGGAAGGGGCAGGGTCTAGCTCAAGGCCCCTATGGTGAGGGACAGTGCCACAGAGGCAGGAGTGGGGCCCCAGCCAGGTGGGACTTATCTGCTGGGGAGGCGCACCCCTAAATAATTTTTTTCTCCCTCTGCCTTGATCCACCCTCCTCCTCCTTGTGTCCCCACAGATTTACCTCCTGGGCAGGGGGAGGGGGAGAGGGAAGGGGAGGTGGCAGTGGCAACAGCACACAGTAGATCTTGAGTTGCTTTTAAATGCCAAAGGTGACCTCCTATTTAAAGAGGTTGGGGACCACTGGCCTAAAGAATATGCTGTAGCTCAACAGGAAAATATGAGCTTAAAGCAGGAATTACTTGAAGTGCTCTTTTATGTCATGTGTTATGTAAGTGATAATGGATCCTGCTGGCCTTAGAAGTACAGTGAAAATACTAAGGGAAAACTGAAACATGACATTCCCTATAGGCTTTCTTTACATATTACTTAACTGTTATTTACATTGTGTTTTGCAGGGAAGGATATGAGAACTTTTTTGATAAGCTAAATGAACATAATATTCCTGTATTCATATTTTCTGCTGGGATTGGAGACATTCTGGAGGAAGTCATCCATCAAGCTGGTGTTTACCATTCTAACGTCAAAGTAGTTTCTAACTTCATGGATTTTGATGAGAACGTGAGTATGAAATATTACTTTGAGTTCAAAGGATTTGGGAGAGGGATCGAGGACCCACTACACATAATACAGCATAAAGGCATCTCTAAATGCAGTGGATGCAGACAACTACCCTGCTGTTTGGAAAACTACCATCGTATAAGGAGTTATTTTCCTAAGCAGTAAGCAAAGAAAGGTGGTAGATTGTAATTTAGCTTGACTAAATTAGTTTCTCTCGTGTTGCTAGTCCAAGAGCATCCCAGAAGTGTTGCAATGCCTCCTGGCAGGGCAGATCACCAACTCTCAGTCTAGTCTTTAGCAAAGACTTTGTGTTCTGATCCAACAGTAACAAATCTTGCTTAAAGCTTACAAGAATTAAGAGGCTGAATATTTGCACAAGATAAAATTATCTAAAATATATATATATACAAATACCACCCTGAAATTATTTTGCTCACATAGAATCAGAAATAACTTCAGCATTTGTTTATTAGGGTGTATTAAAAGGATTCAAAGGAGAATTGATTCATGTTTACAACAAACATGATGGTGCCTTGAAGAATACAGAGTACTTCAAACAGTTAAAGGACAATAGCAACATCATATTGCTGGGGGATTCCCAAGGAGACTTGAGTATGGCTGACGGAGTAGCAAATGTTGAACACATTCTTAAAATTGGCTATCTAAATGATAAAGTAAGTAGTTTTATATATTGGTAAATTTACATTAGGCTTTCCTTCTAATTGCAAAAACGTTTTAATAACACATTATAGATCAAAGACTGCTGTGAGCATCTTCTGAGTTCCATGTGTATTTCAAAGCTGAAAACACTTTGTGTGTTGTGTTTCTCTATCATTTTTCTCACTCATGACTTCTGAAAGCAAAGTTGAATTTTCCTCACTTTAGCATCACCTGTATTGAAACTCCTGCATGAAATGTCTTGGAATATGAAAGTTACAGGCTGCAGGTGGTTCAGTCTCTCTTAAAATACTATCTATTTTTTCCCTTTGTCTAGCATCAAATGTTTAAGCAAAATCACAGTCTTGCAGGCAATAAATAGGCTGTTAATCATTCTTTGAAGGAGATTCAAGACTGTGATTGCAAATTTAAAACATTTCATTTTAGATGTAGCATCCCAGATGGAAAAGTAAACCACTTACATGTAGAGTAAAATGCTTCCTTTTCATAAACCTGTAAAAATCTGTCCTGAATTCCAGAGCCTTTGCATTTCAGGAAACAGAGAGAAGTTTCATTCTGATTTTGTGACTCATTCACAACCTCATAATGCATGAAGTTTTGAGAGTGGTCTGGTCTAGATATATACTAAACACCTTGCAGAGTGGAATGTACATATGTGCTCAGTTTTTTTCCTAGTTCAGTTTACATGACCAAAGGAACTTAAAAGACTCAACGTGGTAAGTAGTGACAATAGTTACTACACCTTGAATACTGGTGAAAAGCTTTGGTGATGTGGAATTGACTTTATAACTGGCTGATCTTTCTGCATTAACTGCTATTAACAGGGTTTTCCTTTCATTCATTCTAATAATTAGGTTGATGAACTTCTGGAAAAATACATGGACTCTTATGATATTGTTTTAGTGAAAGATGAATCATTGGATGTGGCCAACTCCATCCTGCAGAAAATTCTGTGAACTGCATTCAAGTCACTCCGCTCTAAATAGGACAGCTGGATAGAAAAGAGCACCTGTTGTTTTAGACGTGCACACATTATACTGTTTTCTGGACTTCTGTAACTTAAAAGTTTTCATCATCATTTGATAGTTGAACTAATATACAGTGTCCATTGTCAATGAGAAGCTCCTTTACTACTCCGTGTGACCACACACTCTCACCTGCTGCTTTAATAGCTAAGGGTTAACCTTTTCTGGACATGATGAACTATACTACGTAGAGGATGTTACAATTTATTTTTGCTGAATTATGCAAATGAGGTTTTCAAAACAAATTCTGTGAAAATCTAAGCACCCTGCGAATACCTAAATAGCGAGCATGGATTCACATTGCCTTTCACACTTCTGCCCCGTCTCTTGGCACAGGAGACAGTTATGCTCCATCACAGTTGCACTAATGTTCACAGTATAGTTTTCATAATAGATATTTTCTTGTGGTAAATATGATAGTACAGATGCAATAAGATGCCATAAACAGAGTTTTATCTCATGTTAAAAGTATTCTATACTTTTTTGTTTATCCTCTATATGTTGAATGGGAGAATTATACTTTGGTGTAATCAATATTATATTTCATAGTTTCATAGTTTCTAGGGTCGGAAGGGACCTGAGCAGATCATCTAGTCCGACCCCCTGCCATGGCAGGAAGAGCACTGGATATTTGCGTCACAGGAAGTCTCTTTGTACTTATAACAAGAATATTTTTACAAGGCAATACAATGGTCACCCTTTCAGCCCACTCAGTCCTTTATTTTGTACAGGTAATCCACAGCATCCCCCAGTATGAACGCTTATGAAAGGGTAACTGCTTAACAACACCATAAGCCAATCTTAGTTTGATAGTGGTGCTGTTAAGAGTTCTATACAAATCCTTCTGAGTTAAACATTTTCTGTGCATCAGGGGGATGAAAAAAAAGTTGGGAGTTTTCAGAAATGATCTGCTTGGGTTTTACTCTTGCAAGATATACCCAACATAAGGTTCTTTTGGCTAGCTGTGGCATTGGACCGTCTTATATAGATGGCCCTGTGCACCTCTCTGGTTAAGAGGGTTGATGGGCAGAGCACATCTCCCTCAATCCCTTTTTTCATTCTTAGCAGGGAGGCAGAACCCTTGCAGTATGTCAGCATCTCTGCACTCATGCCTTTGGAAATCAGTACCTACACACCTTACAGCTATTTAGTTCATGGACTAGGTACACACCCCCTTCCTCTGAAGTTTCTCAGTCTCTGAGTTTCTGAGAAACAGCTCTGAGTTTAAAACTCCTTCTTTTGAAGGATCAGAGGTGCTTATCATTTAGGAACAGGACAGTACTGAACAGTGTTCTAGAAATCAATCATCTTAGCAAGGTCAAAGCATTACATCTCAACTTAGGCTACAACCTGTCTCCTGAAGATAGATAAGCAACTCAGCTATATCTTTTGCTTAAAATGGAAAAGGAGCATTGTCCCCTGCCTTTTTTTTCTTTTTACTTAACCACAGTATCGCTGTCATGGCATTGGGCTGGATTTTATGACCTTATGTTGTGGGAAGATAGGTGGATATTTAGTCTGTGAATTTTAATGAGGTTTAGGTATGAGTTAGTCTCAAAGCTACATGGCCTTGGGCATGCACAACAGGGGCCATTTAGAAACCTAGGGAACTTAGCCAGCAAAGACTTGGGCATCTCCAGGCTTGCAGGAACAGCTGAGGAGGGGTGCTTAAGAACTAAATTTTGAACTTAGACACCTGAAATAATTGTTAGTTCCAGTTCTTTGGGCCTTCTACTACCAAATCCCTTCCAAATGGGTAGTTCTATTATTATCAAACACCAGGCTCTCTGAGGAGAAATGTTCAGAAAAAGTCCAAACAGCAAGAGCCTCCTGAAACAAACAGAAAGGTGGAGGGTGGAGTGGGGGTGTACTTGCACACAAAACTAGACTTATTTGGACATGAAGTCTGTTTGTCATCCATCTTCCAGATGTGTGTTTCTACCCACATTTACGCTGGATCAGGTGGTTTCAGGTTCCAGGCAGAATTAAAATCAATGTGAGAACCTGCATTTCCACTGTGTAAAATGTCTTGGATAGAGCAGCACATACTACAGCCATATCAGCAGCAATTAGATAATCCTGCCTTTAAGCACTGGGGATATCAGGAGATCTACACCGCTATATGAAGGCAAGGGAGCTATTTTCTTAAGGCAGGGTTACTGCCGTGATCACTCCAAATTCCCATCCAAAGTTATTTCAGAGTTCCATATGAGCCCATCCATTTGCCTCGCAGTGTTCATTCATCCCCAAACCTTACTTAGTCCCGGGGAAGCCAAACATCATACACTTAATGTAGGAAGAAAACTGTTACTTCACTATGGCCGAAACCTGTTCTTGAATACATCTAGACTTTTTGTGACCATTTTGGTGTAATTAAGGGTCAGACAATCTCCTCATGATAGATTATGGATATGGGTCTCCAACTACATCACAACTGATAAGCTACTCAAGTTAAATTCACCTCACTGCATTAGAGTATAGGCAGCTCCTGCTTGAATGACAAAAGAGCACAAACATTCCCCAAGTCCTCAAAATACAATGTTTTTTGCTTAATTTAGGGTAAGGAATGGAAAGTGCCTTGTACTTACTGATCACTATGTTTCCCCCCCAAACTCAAAATTCACTTCTTATCTGTGGCACACATCCAGGTTTATTATTTGAGACTCATCTGTTTAAAGCTTCTTCCTCCTAACCAGGTATTTCAGGCTACTTCAGTGTTCCCGTACTCCTAAGGTATAGGAATACAAAAGAATACACGCCTAAGCAATACAAAAAAAAAAAAAACGGGGAAAAAATGAACTTACTAAATAAGCAACTTGCCCCAGGAACTGGTCATGAATTCAGCATGTTTGTTTCTTGAATAACATCGGAAAGGAAGCCTGAATTGGTAGATTTCCCTGATAAGTTTTGAATCTGACAAATATAAATATAAAATGTTATAGCAGCAAAAAAAACCAAAACACTTTACCTTTTTTCAGTGTTAAAGATGTTAATGAGCATGCAGCCAAAAATGGCTGTCATACCAAGAAAAAGTCATATTAAGCACACGTACATGTTATATACGGTAAATACTAGAATCAAACAAGTATGCATCTTGGCATATAACTTTATTCTCTATTCCATTAGTGCTTTGGAGAGTAACACTGTTTTAGCCAAAAACATTTTTAATCTAAATATTAATGGTACCCAATGCCTTAGGCAAAGTATTAAGATCTACAATTGAAAAACACAATGAAAAATTATTTTCCATTCAAAACAACTAATGAATATTTCAATACAGCACAAACTAGTGAGGGGGTACAAAAAGTCAACCTTAAGTTATCCAATCTTACAAAAGAGATTCACTTACGCCTCTGTTCACTAACTTCCTAGCTGTATGTCTCTGTATACAAAATATCAGTACTAGAAAGGTGTTCATGAAGTCCCAGTATGCCCTGCTTTCTAGAAGGGTCCTGCAGCTTTGAAGATGCAAAGGCTTGTTTTCCACCATATTCCCAAAGCAATGCACTTGAACTAGAAATACTAGTGATCAATTTAGTTCACAATCAAGGAAGAAGCAATCTCAATGCAACATCCCTGAAGAAGAGTCTCCAGAACACTGCTTTGGTGAAAAAATAATGCTTCTGAAGCATAACTTGGATAATGAGTAGGGACCTACCAAATTTAGCATTTCAGTTTTCACAAAAACCGTCAATTTGGCAGATCCCCCATGAAAAAATCCCAGTCCCTGCAAAAAAGAATGGGGACTGTGAAAAAGTGGGAAAAGAGCAGTGCGCCAGCAGGCAGGGAGGAAGGCAACTGCAAATAGAAAAGGGTGGGAAGCCCTGGCACCCTGGAGCACAGGGGGATGGAAGGGGGGGAGGGGAAGGAGATTGGCTAAGAAAACTTGGAAGTCCTGCCCCTCCCCTGAGATTACAGGTGGCCAGGGGGCCCCAGGACTCCCCCCCACTCCCTGGAAATTAACAGGTGGCCATCTGTGAATCTCCGGGAGAGGCGGGATTTCCATGAGGCCATGGCCAAATCGGGGGGGGGGGGGGGGGGGGGGGGGGGGGGGGGGGGGGGGGGGGGGGGGGGGGGCCAAGAACCAGCCACACTCCAACACTGCACCGGGGCTGCGAAATATGGAAGCAGCCTCCGTGAATTGGATAGGTCCCTAATAAGATCTCAACAAACCCCCAAGTGCTTCTGTCTGACAGTAAAAGACTAACATTAGCCCATAGATAAATTAGAACAAGGCAATCTTGACCGTTTCTGAGCTGACAAATTTCAAATGCTATACAGGCAGCCTGGCACCATAAAACTTCACTAACAAGGCATTCCCTAGTCTTGGGAATGAAACAGTATACCTTAGGTAAATAAAAAACAATGTTGTTATATGGCCAAGGAGACAACTATTTAGTCCTCTCTTCTCCAAAAACCATGTTGTGAACAGCCACGGCTCATGGTGATACGCGATACCAAGTTTAGAGAATTCCTGAATGGCCAAAGTCTCATTTAACTGTTAGCATGCAGTATAAGTATATTTTCTTGTACAGTTAATCATGTTCAGGTATTTTTCTTAACCAGTCTCTGTCTAGAGTGATTTTTCTCTTAAGGGCTTCAGTTCAAATTCTAAAATACACAGATTCAAGTTATCTAGTGTATAGCACTTATCAGTCATACAGACAGTGCGTACATAAGAGAACCTACAATAACAGATCTCAATATTACCAAGTAAGTCCTCTACCCATCAGAAGAAAAAAACACCCCACAATCTCACGATCTTGAGTTGATCATCATTTTATATAACAAAAAAAATTAATTATTCAGCACATATCAAACACCAAAAAAAGTTAAAGGCATTTTCTGTTACAACTGTTTCAAAAGCCAATACAAAATGTTTTCATTTAAAAATAGCAGTTTTCAAAAGGAGTGTCTCAGGTCATTCAAAACCATTTATATGTACACATCAAGAAAAGCAGGAACCTAAAAAGCATTCAACAAACACAACAACAACTCTATTTGTACCTTCCTGATAGTGTTGTACAGTATATATTTGTGGTCTTCAAAAGGTATTCTCTGTTGACTTATACTCATGCCACTTTCTAGGACATCTCTCTCTTACAATTTGGTATATATTTTGTCTCATATACAGGTCCAAATAGGTGATTGCCTGGGCCTTAGTATTCATCTTAGCCAGTGCTTCAACAGTCTTCCAATGAGAATCAACTGTACTAATTAAATAAAATATAGGAATGTAGCAAACATATTACAGACAATGAGACTCATCATCACACAAGTGGTCACAAGTTAACCCCGTTTCATTTTATTCACAGCTTGCCAGAAATTTGATTGGCACATCTAATATTTGATTGTAATCAGCAAATCATAGTTCCTGCTTCAGACTATTAAGAGATGCTTTACTTATTGAAAAATTTACACACTTTCAAAGAGAGAATTACAGTTGCTCTCCGATAGCAAGTTTGTTCTTTAGCAGGTACTTTAATGGGGCATGCTCTGTTTTGTTTTGTTTTCCATTTTATACACCTGTAGAGAGATTTTAAATACAAAGTTGAAAAGAAAAAAAAAAAGCACCCTGTATGTTTTCTGTTTTTCATCCATCCAAAAGAAGCATATCATTCAAAATGAACTGTGATCCTTAAACCTAAAAATTAACCATATGGTTCACAAAACCACGTTTGGCAGCATACTCTTAAATCAGTTTATAAGTCTCACAATGAGGCACTTAATGCTTGTTTTAATAGGACTACAGATTTAAACTAAAAACCTTTTACTTTGTGCAACAATTCACAATGCACGCGCACACACACACACGCACACTGCCCAAACACCATCCTTTCAAATGCAAACACACTTCATGGATCTTCCAACAGTAGGTCAGCTTGCAATTCTTTCTGGCTTAGTGTTACAGTTCATCATGTTCTTCTCTGGACTCTTGGTCTTTCAGTTTGAATTCATCAGCTAAAATCTTGCCATCTCCATTTCGATCCTGATTTGCGAACATATTTTTAACAATCATTTCGAAGTCAAAACCAGGAGCTAGTTTCCCTTTGCCAGAATTGACTTGAGCTTGAATGTATTCTGAGAACTAGAGAGAGGGAGGGGAGAGGAAGGAAAAAGCACAGTGAACTCACCAAATAATTTAATAATAGATATTTTACAAGTCTATTTATTTTAGACAATCAGTCCATTGCTCAACTGGCAGTGTCCTGAACACAGATGGGGGCGGAAAAAATAGACAGAAAAGAGCATATATAAATAGCACTACTACCCTTAAGGAGCTTACAATCTATGTTGGACTAAATAGACCAGACAGACAAGGTCAACACTGCTCCACTGAACTCAATAGGAGTTTTGTCATTTGCTTCAGTGGTTCCAGGATTACACTCCATATACCTTACGTAGGTTAAAAGTAGGTCACATTATGGAAAGGCCTTACATAATAAGCATTTTAAGAATAGATCTGAATGAAAAGGAAGCAGCTTTGTTTTGTTTATATAGAAAGCTCTTTGCATTAAGATTGCCACTGAGGTAAAAAACCCTCCAGAATCTATATGAAACCTGACACCAGTCAGCAGAGAGAATGCCATTTGTAACAACAGCAAATATAATATTTCAGACTGAACTTCAGCTTTTGACTGTTTTTTTTAAAACAACTTTTTGGCTCAACTCAAATCTCCACAAATCATCCATCACACCTTCTGCAGATCAGATGCGTTTTGGTACATTTAGTACATAAGCCTTTTCCTTCCCCTTCAATTTTGTACGATGCAAGGGTCACACAGGAAAAAGAAGAGGAAAGAGGGAGAGATTATAAGAAAGAGGAAACAGGGAATTTATTATCATTTTAACCATCTGTCTTTCCATAATTTGAAAGGCCATTTTGTTCTATTTTTCCCCCTTCAATTAAAATATGGCTTAATTTAAAATGTCAGCTTTCCATTAAACTTATTAGAGAACATACCGTAAAATGGATAAACACCATAAAGATATGGTGGCTGACCAGTCTGTGGCTCAGGGGGTCAACCATACAACCCATGCACTGAATCCACCTTCACCCAGCCTACAGGCCTCTTAGAAGGGCTAGGTTTTTGGGTAAGGGCCTGCTGCAGAATTCCATGCTGCTGAGCCCCAATGAGCATGCATGTCAGTGACAAAGAGCGAGCAACAGCTACAGTAATCCCTGCACCACCACTCCCCTTGCTGCCACTTGCCCCACCGCTACTGTCAGATCTAGATCCAGCCCACATGGAGCCCTGAAGTCCAGATCCAGCTTGAGGATGCAGGTAAGTTTGGCACCTCTGGGACAGGTGAGTTAGGTCAGTGGTTTTCAAACTGGAAGCCTGGGTCCCACAATAAGTCATCACCAGGGTTCTGCAAAGACAGTAGGGATAATGGTGGAGCAAGCCAGGTGGCCCTGTGCTGCCATTGCCAGGCCAAGCTGCCTGGCTCCATGTCAGTCTGCAGGATAGGGGGAGAGGTTCTGCAGCAGCAGCAGTGACATGAAAGGGTCCCATGACTTTAGGAAGTCTGAAAACCATTGATCTATCCCATGAGTTTTGTGAGGGTGAAATTAAGGGAAATTATGCAAAATATTTTTACAACCTAAAAAACTTACCTCTTCCAAAAGAACCTCCCCATTATTATCCTGGTCGATTTCTTCAAAGAGATTGGGCGAGACTTCATCATTCCATATAAACATGTAGCCTTCAGGTAAACCAGACACTAGTTCCAGCAATTCAATGTCGAAAACTAATACAGCACTACCAGGCACTTCTCCTTCTGTGACAACACACAGCAAAGGGAAGCATTACTTTTCAATTATGGGGCTATGGGCAAAAATGTCTATTTTCTCACAATTAAACTTCCTTCATTACTTAGAGTAGTTTTGGGTCCAATCCAAAATCCACTGAAATTAATGGAAGTGTTTCCACTAACTTAAGTGAGTATTGGATCAGGCCATATGGATGAACAGCACACTGGGGTTAAGCAGCCAAAGAACACCCAATACTCTGGTCATATGAGATGCATGTGTCCCAACCCATTGGCAACAGGTAACAAATGTAACATGACGTCATAACAAACACAAGAGATTGTCAACACAATGTTTGTTAAAATTACTGTGGACGTCGCTCAAGTTCTTTTAACTTTACAGGTCAGTAACTGTCCCCATATTAGGAACTGAACTTCCCTGCAATGGAAGTAATAATTTTGTAATTCTTTATAGGCAACTTTCATTCTAACCTGAAGTATCAATCCTGCAAATACACTTTCTCCCACACATACAGTCTCACTTACAAGACCTATGCACGCAGGAGTAACTACATGGCCAAATACAGAATTAACAACTCATGGTTAGTCTACAACATTATGGAGCAAAATACAAATGAATATTCTAACCTGGACAGTATACTCATTGTAAGATGGCAGGTGCTTCTTCTCAAAGAAATATAGTTTACTAATAGTGAGAAACTGAGCCTCTATAAATGCCTTATATTAATGAGTAAAAATACCTCCATGTTTTCTATTTTACTATTTGCCCATGTTACCTTAAAGGCTTTTTGTAGTTCCAATTTTCTCTTTTTTACATTTTCTACGTACAATAGTAAGTTTCCTATTAAGTATAAAATGTTATCCAGGTAATAACAGGTACTAAATAAACGTGCCATAATTGATGCTACTGCGCATTAGCACCAGCTTTTTAAGTGATATTAATGTAAACTAATTCTACTGTACATGAGCACATTTTTTCATGCCACGCTAATGCGCAGTAGAACTAGTCTACTGTGCCGTTAGCGTCTCAAGTAGACACGCCCACTGAGTGATGCTTAAAAACTAGGGTTGTGCGAAGCTTTGGGCCCTGATTCAATTCAGCAGAGATTTGGTTCGATTAGGTGGCCAATCTCTGAATCTGAATTGAATCAGAGGACCCTTTCATCTCTCCAAATCAAATCAGAACCCTCCGAGTCAATTCAGAGAGATTCAGAAAGGGTTGGAGATTTGGGCATAGAGATAGATTTAAATGTTTTTTCTGCATACCTCTAGATAGCAGGGGCTTGTGAATGCTGTGATGCTGGAGCAGATGAAGTGTCCCACAGGAGTACAGCAGGCATCCCAGCGCATTCAGCAGCAAACCTGGAGGTGGACCAGAAGCACTTCCAGTCCACTTCCAGGTCTGCCGGGGAGTGTGCAGGGGGACACCCCCCCCCAGCGACTGGTGCCTCCTGGGTCTGGGAAGGCAGGGCACGGGCACCTGGGGTCCCCCTGCAGCCAATTGCTGAGTGAGGAAGGCATGGGGGGGCCCCCAGTGCACTCCCTGGCAGACCCAGAAGTGGACCGGAAGTACTTCCAGTCCATTTCCAGGTTCGCCGCCAAGCACATGGAGGGCCCCCCCCAGCACTGCTGTGGGACACTCCATCCGCCCCAGCATTCACAAGCCACTCCTGCTACCTCAGGATATATAGAAAAAACATTTAAAGCAGTGTCTATGGCCAAATCGCTAATTCTCCGAATCAGCATCAGAGCTTCGGATTCAGCTGAATCGAATCAGGGACAGTGATCCGAATCAACGAATCAAATCACTGTCCCCAATTTGGGCCAAACCCGAATTGAATAGGGCCTGCTTCGTCCCCCCCTATTAGGAACCTCTGAAGGTCTGTGCCCTAGTGCCTACATCATTCCATTACTACAAAGCAACATTCCTGACAACTTGTAAGTGCTCAGTAAATGTGCTAGGATAATCAGCATAATGGCCAAAGATCTCTCATTTTCAAGGCCATTATTATTAAAGGTAGAAAGTTTATTCCTATCAGACATATGTTTGTTAAAGAATACAAGTTATACACAGAATAGTTCCAAAAAGACAATGCTTTAGAACTATTAAATAATTTTAAGAAATACAAAAAAGTTCTTGAATATTTGCACTTTTTAAGTTTTCTACCTTCCTGTCCAAAATATATTAATAATAAAAAGCAAGACTCATATCACTCACAGTTCGGCCACTGATGGAGTACTAGATTTCATTTACTTACCAACTCCACGTTCTCCATAACCAAGATGGGGTGGAATAACAACTCTTCGTCTTTCTCCAACACACATATCTCGAAGACCCATGTCCATCCCCAGTACAACCTGGCCAGATCCCAGAACTATGTTGTACGTTTTGCCAAGATTAAGCCTGAGAAAACAGAACTTTCAGTACTTCTGAACTGCTACTCAGTTATACAATTTCCACATAAAAGACTCCTCATAGCCAGAATATGCTTAGCCCAAAAGCTATGAGCTTCCAAGCAATCAAGTATGCTGCTGCTTCATTAACTACAGTCTCCATCACATAGACACCTCAGTCAATGGCGAATGAGTCAACACCCTGGTATTATAACAGTAGAAGGGAATCTTAAGGTTCTTCTTATCCAACCCTTTGCACAGATATCTTCAAACACCAGTGATAAACCTGATGAATTATTTCAGTCCTCCCGCTCAAATTCCAAAGTATTCTTCCCTTCAAAATGAGGGAATTTTGCCTTGCAAATGTCTTGTTTCACATATACACACAGCTTTTTAAGCTGCAGGCCAAGTTCTGTAAAGCCCTGAGTATATGATTAAGCTTACTGATATCAACTGTCCCTTTGGCTAGATGAGGCTGGGATTTTTAGAAAAGCTTATAGTATGACACCAAACTGCCATTGGAATTAAATGGGATTTGGGCATCTAACTAGTCTATGTTCCACTGAAAATCCCAGCTTGAGTTGTTTAATCTCAGGACAGTTTGGAGATCTTTATCATTCCTAAGAATCTTACTAACTTTTTAGTTGTACTTTGTTGAAGCTGTGTCTTGCTATTGGTCTATTTTCTAAAATGTCTTTTGTGAAGTGATAAACTGTCAAATACACATCATAATTCTAAAAATGAAGTGTACAGACTTAAGGTTTTTGCTGGCATTCCTCACTGTAGCACCTTTTTGCTGTCAATTTTTCTGTTGTTATTTTTTAGCTTGGTTGTGTGACAGCAAGAGAGAACCTCTATAGAGCACAGAAGAACAATGGTAAAAGCCCTTGCCCAGGACTTGGGAGATATAGAGTCAAGTCTCCACTCCACCTAATTTCTTTGGGTAAGTCACAGACTTTCTACTTCGTAGTCCCATATCTGGAAAGTAAGAACAACAGGACCTTCCTACCTTGCAAGGGAACATATTATAAGATACTACAGCCATGGGTACCACAGAAGTACTCAGTCAGATTTTCAACTTTGCATGTTACGTTATATACTGCTGAAACCATGGACTGTGTTAGCACTCTGTTAAGAAGCAGCCCTTCCCCACATCACCCCCAAAAATAAATAAATAAAAGATCATTTTACTACTAATTCTATTCAAAAGATGAGGATAAAAACCAAATATATAACACTGTTTGTATATGCCAGGGGTGCTCAACCCCCAGCCTCCAGGTCAGCTCCGGCCTGTGGACCCATAGTCATCCAGCCTGCAGAGCTCCTCACAGGTCCAGAAATTTGGCAGCACAGTAGCAGTGGTAATTAATACTGCCACATTTCTAATCGCAATGCAAATGGATTGGGCCCTGGCTGGGTTGGCCTCACACACCAGATAAGGTCCACAGACCACATCCAGCTCACAGACATACGTGGTACTGCTCATCCAGCCTGCAGTGAAAAGGTTGGTCACCTTTGGTATATGCTGTACTTCAGATCAATTCAAACCATGTTTCACTGAGTAAAAATAACCTATGTTGTGCCACAAAAGGAAGCAAAACCACTCAAGAGGGATCAGGTCTGTCAGGCAAAGAGATGCAGCTGTTCCTCTCGGGAAGAGAGGCAAGGGTCACCAGCCTGTCATTCCCCACACCATCCCACTGTTTCTGCATTGAGATGGAAGTGGAGCATGGTCAGAACCCTCCAATCCGGCCCAACCATAATCCAGCCATCCAATAGTTTCTTCCAGGAATGTCTCAGTTCCAATAAAAGCTAATGAAACAAACAATCTATGCTGTAGTTAGGCTTGACAGGATTCCATGTTTAGTCAGTAGACATTGATAAATGCCAATTTCACCTCACACCTCGCAGACTAATGAAAAAAATATTTCCATCATTAATAATCAAAATTTATAGGAAGGGGACATAAGAAAAATGATGGCCGATGGAATGTGTGATGACAGGGGAAGCAGTCCTTCAGAACTCTACTGACTAGTTTGGACTGCAACTCCCAGAAACCCCAGGGGACTGGGAACAAAGGAAAAGGAAGTGACAAGCAGACAAGGCAGCTACCAGCGAGTGGAGCTGGGACTGATGGCAGTTCTGCCAATCAGCTGGCCACAGTTCTACAGTAGTTGTTTGTCATTAATAAGTTGTCTGCCCCCCCACCCCTAATTTCATACAATCTTGAAAAATTTATTTGATAAAAAAAAAAAAAAAAAAAAAAAAAAAAAAAAAAAACAAAAAAAAAAAAAAAAAAAAAAAATCAAAGAAATGCTTAAATATACTGATGTTCTCTCTCAAAATTATTAAAAAATAAAAATTTAATTCTGCCAAGCCTAGCTATAGTGCAGCCTCTGCTACGATTGCAGTGTAGCAGATATACTTGAGCTCGCAACTGGTTAAGTACTTGGGTCCAGCTACCCCACACTGAGCTGCGCATTGGCACAGCTAGACTGCTGTGTGTAGTCTGACTTTGCAATTTTAAAGTTAGCACAAATATAATTACATTGCACTGCAGTTTCAGCAGAGACTGTGGTGTAGCCACCCTATAATTCATACGCATCGGGTCCATTATTCGGTTGACAATTTCTATGTTCTTCTTGATGGTCCCTTTTTTATGTCATTCTCAGCTCCCTTCTCAACCCATGACTGCCTGGCTTACTCATTTCTTTTCTTTTTAGGGAAAGATTACATATGAACAATAGGCAACCAAACAAGAAAAATAAAAATGCCCATCAGGTTATTATGAGTATTTTAACATTACTGTTATGCTTTTTCATCTCCAAAAATTCTTACTTCTTTGTATAATGTTCACTATAAGTCATGTTTTTGGCATGATGTGGAATGTTCAATATGCCAACTGATGCACTTACGTTGAGTCCAGCAAAGTGCCATCCAAAAGCGAGGCATTATAATGATACTTCAGGTAATCCCCTTTCTTACTTAGAACTGTGCAGTTGGTAGGTTTGTAACGAGTAGTAATGCTGACAGAGTCTGAAGGGTTATGGAAATCAATCACATGGATGTCAAAAACCAGCACTGCTGATCCTGGAATCTTCCCTAAATAGGAAACAATCATGTTAGGAGAAACAAACTGCACATAGACAGGGAAACAGTACCAAGCACTGAACAAAGTGTAAATAAGTAAAATGTTGCAAACACTAAAAAACGGCATTTCTCCTCTTTGTTTCAGTTTACAACTCTCAGGTTTAAAGCATTCAATCACCTCTATATATAGCATTGACGCAAGATGTATTCAATGCAAGAAGCTTAAAAATATAAAGCAAATTAAAAATACATAAAAATAAAGGTATAAGTAAAGAATCATCTCCAGAATTAAGAAAGCATTTTCATAATTCAGTATTTTAAAATGGGGTGAAGTGAATCTAGAAGCTTACGGTTTTTTCTGGCTAACTTAACCACTTAAACTGCTGCCTCATGCAACAAGTCACTATTAAAGCAACAACATATTTTAATAAAACATCACAGTGGCATTCTTCAGCATTGTTCTGCCTAGATACTTGTAGCTGGAAAAAACAACATTAGAAGAGTAAAACAACTTGAAAAAGTCCTGCCATCAAACACTGGGTTTCCCCCCAGCCAGAGTATTGTGTGATTGTATTGCTACCAATGACAGATGCATCCAAGGTTAACAAAGGTTTTCTTTGCCATGCTGTCCAAATCCCATTCAGCAAAGTGAAATCTGTGGGCACTTAGTGCTTTGGGAGGCGTGGAGGTGCTTTAATTAGTCTGGCTCCTAGCCATTCTAATTAAAGCACCCAGAGCATCACATGTATCAGCATCCCCACGCTAAAAAATGGTGGTGGGGGCACTTTAGCTAAAGCTCATCGAACAAACTTTAAAGTGCCACCACCATCATTTTTCAGTGCAGGGACGCTGATACACATGACACTGGAGTCTGCTGGACTGCAGTAATTACCACACTTCAGCAGACTCAGTTAATCAAGTCTATTCCATACACTATAATTACAGTGCATTGAAGCAGCCTCACTGCACGTGTATAGGAGCCCTGTGTTTTTAAATACAGAACATTTCTAAAACAAATTCATCACTGAAAATAATGGTTGCTGGAAAGGATGTTTTAGAAACTCAAAGGAGACAACTGTGATTAGCTAGAGAGATTGCTACATCTACCCTCTTCCGGAACTTTTCCAAGAGGCTAGTGAATTTCCACAAAAATATTTTAATTGTATATTATACCTACACACACTTTGCTGTTACATGCGCCCATGCATCCACTGTTTACAGAAGTGATTTAGGTGTCCACCAAACCTGTGGTTATGGAAGAAAGGCTTTATATACTGAATTCCTTTAGCATATAGAATTTATTCAGATATACATAGGAAAGGGGCTCCAGGTACATCTATTTGTCTGAACCACTGATTACTCAAATGATTTTCATGTCACCAGTTATAGCCAGACAACTGAAGCTACAAGATCTCAAAGGCTGGGTATAATCTTGCTAGTTATATACCCACCAAGCCCTACATTAAATTTAAAAAAATATTTTGAATATGAAAAGAAAGAGACATTTTAGAAACTAATTAGATGTATTTGTGCTAGACAGCCAAGGGAAGCACTTCCACTTACAAAATATTATACAAAAATAAAAGCTCAGCTCACCTCTTCCTTCCTCCCCATAACCAAGGTGAGGAGGAATTATTACTCTTCTCTTTTCACCAATGCATACACCTAGCAAGCCTTCATCCATCCCAGCAATCACATAGCCTTTCCCAATATAGGTGTCATACGTACGATTCCGGGAATAGCTATAGAAAATATTTTGCTTTAATGAGACTTCAGCAGCATTCACATCTGTTAGTTTATTCAGTGCTATGTCAAACTTGAAAGCCTAAAATGGTTTTATGCCATAATTTATAACAGTTAAAGCAAGATTCACAGTTGTTTTTTTCTACTACTTGAGAAACCCAAAGAAACCATGTTGTACAAGTCATCTGGGCCATAACTTCTCAATATTAAATACTGAGTATTTGTTGCGATTAAATCACAACTGAAAAGCCGCTAATTTGCAAATGTATCTCAACTGGATATGAATAGAGAACAATTAACATCAAGAAATACCTCCAATCACTCCTTTCAGGTTAGGCATATTAAGCTAAACAGTTTTCTGTGTTAAAAATATTCCTTAATAATCCTCTACCACTGCTGTAATGAGTATTTTCATAAGCAAGTTTTGACTCCATTTTCAGCAAGCTTTCTTCATATTATCTCATTCTGTAGCAAAAGCCAAAGCCTAATAATATCTGGACCTACTGCCATCTGAAATCAATAAATCACTTCTCTTAGAGGAATGGAAAAATGAGTCATCTTCCACAAGACAGCATCAAGGAAACATGAGTAATAAATATCCATCTCAAGAATCAGACCCAACATCTGTAACTCAGCAGGGCAAACATATCATGCAGGATAGCATTATGCATTGTCCTTATTAGAGACTGTACATGCAAGTATAGCCAGAGAAGGGAATGCAAAAATACACTTTTGGTATTCTAGCTCAGATAGAGCCAATGTAGCCCCTGCTATAATTTAAGGAACTCTAGGCACCACTCTAAGGTATGAGCTGCCTATGAACAGTTCTGCAGCCTTACTATTGCCCTGAATGGCTGTAGCGAGAAAAAATAATAATAATTCCAGGCCTCCCCTAACACCTACTATTAGCTTCAGTCCTGGTACACCTATCAGCCAGCAAGAAAATTCTCCCCTGGCTGACTGCAAGGCTTTTACATGCTTTACATTATTTTGGGTGACTAATGAATTTCAAAATCTGATTGGTCCAATTCTTCTAGTATGTATTAGCTAATGTCCTTGCATGTAACTCCTGCAAGAAATTAGAATGTCAATTTATTTATGAATAAACTTTAACATTTGTCATCTCTTACTATGATGTACAGTTATTCAAATACTCGGGATTACAAAATAGCTATGATTATTTATTCATAAAGGCCAATATATATACACATACTAAAGAAAAAATTTTAAAGTTCTGTTTAGAGAAAGGAAACATTTTTAGACAGATAATGTCTCTGTCTATCCTATGGTATGCAGCACACTAAGACAGCTACTTTATTTCTGGTTCAAAACATAGCATGCACTAGGGGTGTGCGAAACAGGCTATATTCAATTCAGATTGGGCCCAAATCAGGGACAGTGATTCAATTCATTGATTCGGATCACTGTCCCCGATTTGATTCGGCCGAATCCAAATCTGAAGATTCGATGCTGATTTGGAGAATCAGCGATTCAGCCATAGACACAGCTTTAAATGTTTTTTCTACATACCTGGAGGTACCAGGAGTAGCTCGTGAACACTGCAGTCCTGGGGTGGATGGAGCATCCCCCCACGTGCTCGGTGGCAAACTTCTGGTCCACTTCCGGGTCTGCTGCCGAGCACACTGGGGAGCCCCCCATTCTCCTGTGGGACGCTCCATCCGCCCCACCATCGCAGCATTCACGAGCTGCCTGGTACCTTGAGGTACATAGAAAAAACATTTAAAGCTGTGTCCCTGTCCAAATCACTGAATTGACTCAGAGGGTTCCGATTTGTTTCAAAGAGATTAAAGGGTCTCCTGGTTCGATTCAGATTCGGCGATTCGGCCACCAAATCAGGCCGAATCGCCACCAAATCAAATCAGCGACCAAAGCTTCACACAGCTCTAGCATGCACAGAAAGCAGCCTGTGCCCCAGCAACTGATGCACTAAGTCAACAGAGATGCATTAAATGTGACTTTGAACTTTTCTGTATCACTATTCTTCCAAGATGAACTCCATATAATGTAATACCATTAACCTTTTATGAAGACAGTTAATTTGTGTTTTTAAAGTACTGTGATCCTCAAATTAAAGCAGCTAGAGAAGTGTGAAGTTGTATTAGTTCAATTTATTTTACAATAATTTAACTGAAAGTCTTGTTAACTATGCTATTTTCTCCCACTCTGTCAGGTCATTGCAGAGAAAGGGCAGTTTATATTTATTAAAGGAAAAAAAATATTGAGAAACCTTTTTTTCCATCAATAGGAACCTATTCTGAATAGATATTTTTATCTTATGTTTTTATTATAAATATAAACAGTTCCTGGATACATATTATTAATATTTAACATGAAATAACCCATATTTATGTCCTTTCCCTTTAAACACATCTTTTAATATTTATAATTTTTTTAAGGACCTGAATCTGTAAGCTGCAGACAATCCTCAGAAGGACTGTCTTGTGATTGGGGCAGAGGACTAAAAGATTAATATTAATCAAGATTAATATCTTGCTCTGACACAGACTTTTATATCTTTGTCCCCTAATTTCCCCACTCCTCCATTCTCCAGTTATAAAAGTGAGTTAATATTTATTTTCTCTCACTCTTTTGCCAGTTTTAGACGACACACTTGCAGGAGTAAAGAGTTTCTTCCTATGTTCATGCTGTATGCTCACATGCATGAACTGAAGTAATATCTGTAATGTTCAGCAGTCAGGGTACCTGGAATCAAACAGTGTACCATCCATAAGCGTGCCATTATAATGGTATCTGAGAAAGTCTCCAGTCTGGCTTTTGCGCTCACAGGATTCAGGCACTTGCTGATTTTCAATAGTGATGCCATCTTTTGGGTTATGAAGATCTAGCAGAGCTACATCAAAGACCAGAGAAGCCTGTCCAGGAATATCTTTACCTACATGTGGGTTGAGAAAAAAAAAAGAAAGAAAGAAAGAAATCTGAGTGGAATTCTGGAAAGATCACAGCTTCTTGGTCATTTTTTTCATGCTGCCATTGTGTACGTTTCATTTTGTTTTTACCTCCCAGCCAGCCATTAGATAACACATGTACAGGTATTAAGACAAGGAAGAATTACCACAAATTTACAGCCCTTCCACTCCTAGATCTTCACCAAATCTGCTTCCACTCATATCTATGTAGGACTCTAGAGGCAGGTTTCCTCAAAATCCTTTAAATCCTGTTATTTGTATTATATTTGTTCTAGGTATATTTGTAGTATGCCCATACTCATGATAGCTGATCATCAAAATATTGGTCTCTCAAACTGCTCTTCAAAATGCTTTCCAAAACTAAATAAAATTATAAATGGCAGATCAGGAATGTGTATTGCTAAAGTTCTCTGAACTTCTCAGAGAGTCTATTCTGTGAAAAATGGCAGATTCAAAGCCTCCTAAAACCTATTCCACGCAATGCATAGTTATACTGTAGAGGGCACTGCAATAGAAAGCCACTGACAGCAAGATCCTAGGCTGATTCAAAAGAGACTGGATATTTATAACAAGGGCAGGGAAGGAATATTGTTTTTCATGCTTCAGGGCTAGCACTGACCTCCAGCTATTGCAGATCAGGACTGAGGAGGGGCAGATCATCTCCACAATGATCTATTGTAAGATTCTTCAATTTTCCTTTGAAGTAGATGGTATTACATCTCTGGGAGAAAGACTACCAGTCTAGGTGGACCTTGCATCTAATAAATATGGCAAAACCAAAAGGACAATTCTGCAATACGCCAGAAAATAACCTCTCGATTGGAATGGACACACATCCAGAAGGATATTTTCCGACATATCTGTGGGTTCCATGATATAGCCTACTTATGGACTGGCAGCAGAAAAAAAAAAGAACAGAACTGGGGAACCATAGAATGACTTTCTATTTATTAATGGTAGAAACAGGGAAGTCAGAAGAGAACAACTGACCTCCACTTCGCTACAGAGTCAGAGTACTTCATCCATACAAAAAGTCCAAAAGAAAATCAACTATTAGTATATATAGATTATAATTAACCAATGCTAAACATTTGTTTGCTACTCAACCAATCTACTTTTCATATAAAAGGTAAACAATGTCAATATTTTGTTGGTCAACCAAATCCTACATATAACACTTTTGAAACTTCTCTAATAGTATTTCTCATCTGTATGTTTTCTGGTGGAAAAAGGCAGGGGGAAACTTTTACCATCTCCTTCTTCTCCATATGCTAGGAAAGGTGGTATGGTGATGATACGCTTTTCTCCTACACACATTCCCAGGAGTCCCTTATCCATTCCAGGAATCAGCCATCCAATTCCCACATAAGTGTCATAAGTTCGCATCCGATTGTGGCTAAAAAGAAAGAGGAATGTCACAGAGCACAATAAAAAGAAGAGTTAAAAATAAACAAACAAACAAACAAACAAACAAAACCCCAACAGGGACACACAAATGGGCACCATAATTTGTAGTTAGAGCTCCCTGCATATATGACACAACATTACAACCACCTATTCCAAAAATACAGCTATATATTACCCGAGTTTAACAAAGACACTATGGGTAACATTTTCCAAAGTGCTCAAGTAGTTTAGAAACCCAAATCCCCATTTTCAAAAGCAATTTATAAAACCAATCCCATTAATTTTAATGAGATTAAGGAGACTAACTGCCTAATTTATATTTCAGAATGGGATTAGGTATGTATGAGAATTTAGACACTCTCCCTCTGATAGAGCATTTTTAAACAAGCTCTGGGGGCGGCGGGGAGCCTCCTGGCTCATATATAGGTAACTCTTATATTTCATCAACAGTACTCCCAGCAATCATGAGCCCACAGACATACTTGAGGATGTACAACATTCAGCCAAGTAGAAGCTCTTGGTAAATACATACATGAACAAGTGTATTAAGAATGATCAATACTGCAGGTTCCCTATATTTTGTATGAAACACAGGCACAACAAAATGTTTCTATCATGTGTATGTGAAAGAAGAGTTATTTATATAGTAACCAGAGCTCTTCAAGATGTGTAATCCACATGCACAGCCTCACTGTACGTACTCACATGCCTCAAGCAAGCAATCAGATACAATATTTTCACTTTATCAACATTCATAGAGTGCACAGCAGGATACACAACAGTGGGCGCATCTATTTTAATGCGCATTAAGCGTCACTTAAAAACCATAGGGCATTTATACATAACTTTGTCTGCTCTGACACGCCAGAAATCCAGCATGTCGGAGCAGATTTGATTGATCGAGTCTGCTCCACATGAGCTGACGTGCCCTGTGCTGAGTCACATGCGGTTGGCATAAGCAGTGAAATGCACATCAGCACACAGAAAATGGAAGTGGTGCACCTTTGAACTAAAACACCTGTAACAGGGAGCCCTCTTTATACACTCCCCTTCTGGGCATTGATATAACAGAAGCCCCTTCTTGCCTGCACCTCCCCATGAATTTCTTTTTCCTTCTGAGTATTAGCAGAGACCTAGCACACTCATTGTATGCAGGTGGCAAGGCTCGAAGCAAGCCAGAAAGATGAAGTGGCTTTCTGTAGGAGAAACCTACAAGCTACATCTACATATCAGTTGAGCCAAGTATCAGTAAAGAAAACAAAAGAACTAAAATATCTACTTCAAAGCAAAGCCTATAATAAACAAGAAAAGCCAAGGTGCATTGAAAGGATGACTGTAAATATATCCTGGTGAACACATTCCCCCTTTGATTAAGACCTATTTCCCAAGGCAAACTTCCCATATCTGTCTAAAGTTTTATGCTAAATCAGTCTATGTGACTGCATCTAACCTAACTCACTTGCTGTCCCCAGTGGCCTTTGATCCTCACTATCTCGCAGTGCATTTTTATATATTTCTCATAATGCATTTTTATATTTCATGTCTCATCTTTGCCCTAGCATTCTGTATTTTATGTTTTATACCTTTTAACGAATGTATTCTTTAGAGTAAGTCATACCTTGTATTACTAACATTGTTATTGTAAGAATGCATTGGAATTGTGATCACTGGATTTGTATTGCTGTATTGGGCTGGTCCGCTGAGTGAATGCGAGTATGTACGAGTCAGTAGGTAACTGAATGACAAAGCAAGAGCTTCCGGCTGTTAATTGACAATATCCTAGCCAGAGGAACTTACCATTACAAAACTCTACTCTACAAGCCATTTTAAGCTAATCAAGCCACCTGAAACCTGCAAGGACAAAGCCATTGAGTCAATCAAGTCAAGGGTGGACTCCCAAACCTGCACCATCGGGTGGAACCCCCAGTGACTGTGACTAACAGCTGTCACGCACTGCTCAAGACCTACATGGGACAGCGACTTCTGGATTGGGCAGTCAAGATGATGGTGGGGGATCACAGAAGTCTGCCAGAAAGGGATAAGAGGCAGTGAAGTGTGACCCTGAGTGCTACGCTCTCATCCAGCACCCGGCTTACCAAGACAGAAGGACAAGCAGGGGACCCTGTTCTGGAAAAGACATCTCCCTGGAGGCAGCTGACCATCAACAGCAGACTCCAGTGCCTGGATAGGTATAAACCAACATCAGTGCTACACCAGTACTGCAGAGAGAGTGTGAGAGTGAGCAGGGCTGTGCAAAACAGCATTGTTCTGCTTCAACTTCCGTTTTGATGGAACAGTATTTCGTTTCGAGTTTTGAAAGCACTGTTCTGTTTTGTTTAGTAGAAACTCCTTCAATGCTGTTTCAACACTTCATCATAGGCTATTCTGCAGCCAGCACTAGGAAAACTGACGCTGCTGCTGGCCCCAGCCAGCAGCATCAGCTTCCCATCATCTGGCAGGCAGATCTGGGACTCACCCATACCCCCAGGAGGGCTGCGCCAGACTGCTCCCGGGGTGCAGGCCCCCAGTCTGCCTCCCGGATCACAGGAGGGTGGTGCTGCCGCCTGGGACCAGCAGCAGGCGGGCCTGGGACAAAATTACCTTGTGCGGGGACCTGCTCCCTGCACAAGCTGATTTGCCCGGGCCCCGCACCCTCTTCGGGTCAGGTCTGGTGCAGGGCCCAGGGAAAAATCAGCTCCCAGTGGCTCGCAGCCCCGTGGAACTGAGCTAGTGGGGGAAATTGGAGTGCAGTGCCAGGACTGCACTCCACCTCCCTCCACCAGGCTCTGCTCCCAGCAGCTCGCAGCCCTGTGGAACTGAGCCCAGTGGGGGCAATCAGAGTGCAGCTCTGGGGCTGTGCTCTGTCTCCCTCCACCAAGCTCAGCTCGCAGCCCCATGGAACTCAATTTAATCTTAGGTCAGAAAGAATAAGGTCTGGGAAAGAACAGCAGCAAGTTGACTTACTGACTAGGTGGAATTCAGTAAACACCCTGGAAAAAACACTTAGGATAGATGTTTAAGACTACTTTGCCTAGATAAAACGCTATCTAGGGAGAATCCACCAAGAAAGCCCGGATCTCACCCACCTTCATTACAAAAGTAATTTCCACCAACAAAATGGTTTCCAAGAAAAAGAGAAGCAAAGAAGATATTGCCACAAATCCAACATATAGTCCCATCTAAAACATGAAGACTGAATTTAGATTCCATTGTAGAACAGTGCCCCACACTTGAGGGTGAAAAAACCTTCAGTGGGCCCTTAAGGAAGCTCACTATCAAGTGACAAAACACATTCCAGTCATCAGCTGGAGAACTGTGGGCTGGAACAGCTGCCAGATGTACTTGAGATACATCAGCATGTTTGAGCACCAGAGGATGTTCTAATATAGTTGGGAGAGAAGATAAAAGAGGAGTAAAATTTCTTGCCTGACACCACTTGAAAATTAAGTCCACTTAGTAAAGTAAATAAGTGTATCCAGTAGAAACCTTTCTACTGTGCGTAAGGATGTCCCTTACTTGGGTAGACCATTTTTGCTCCAATATCAAGAACCACAGATTCATACATTTTACGGCTGGATCTCAAAAGATCATCAGGTCCAGCCCCCTGGACCAGGCAGGAGAAATAGCCATCCAACACTGAAGCACTCTCTCTAGAGTCCTAATCCAGGTACCTTAAAAAGGTACAAAAGGGTTATAGCACATCCTGATCCTGTAGTTAATTAATGTTGTTTAGACTGAGTTCAGGGAAATGCACTGCTTTTTTCAGCCCAGAGCACATGCACTTAAACAGAGTACACTGTACTTGCAGAATAAGAGGTGTGGTTAGGAAAACATACAAAAGGATTCCTGACCACTAGATGGGAAAAAAAAAAAAGCATCAGACAGTAAGTCCTGGAAGAGGCCTCCCTTGGAGCATAGAACCAGCTGTTGGGGGTTTTTTTTGCATTATCCAACAGCAAGATCTATTTTCAAGCAATCCCACTCTACAGAAATGAACTGGAGAATGGAACAGAGGCAGTGCATGAAGTACCTTCCTACCGTGCTCAGGTCAAGCCAGGACCAGAGTTTGACACCCAAGAAGATATGGGAACCATAAATCTGGAGAAGCATCTAGGCCACATTTCCTGGGCTTTTTGACAGTCACCTGAGGATCACCAACAGTGCCAGTGTGTAACAGGGAACCCTATCCCTATTACTAAGAAGTGGGGAGTGTTTCAGAAAACCTGAGGGCAAAGCAGCAGCAGGTGCAAGTTGTTCATATAAACTGAACCACAGGCTAAAAAAGGACAGGTTACTAATGACTGATTCGACAGCATCTAGGCCCTGGGAGTAGCAGATAGGTCATATGACCAGAAGGGGGCTGGTCTTGGGGCATATAAGCCCAGTCTCTGGTCATGGAGTGGGCAGTCTGACTCTGGCTACTGCAGGACAGGCAGCTTCCAGTAGAGCTGGTGTCAGTGAAGGATCAGGCCAGCCCAGGAGAGGTTCCTGGTAGCCTGCAGGGATGCAACCAAACATGCCTAAGTAGGAGGGCTTGAAGACTAAAGACCCAGAGAGGTCCATGTTTGAGTTAGGACTGGTTCAGTTGCTATTTTGTGTTTCTGAGTTTGACTAGAGGACTGGATTGTGGCTGTAGGGGTGGATTGGAGACCATATAACTCTGGGTGTCAAACCCTGCCAAGGGGCCAGGGAGAGCAAGCTTGGCTAGACCCAAGAGAATCAAAGCCGGGGCACAAGCCAAAAGAGACAGGCTAGGGCCAAGGCCCAGGAGCTGAGGTCCTAAATAGTGGACCAGGGATGAGGACTCAGCCAAAGGAAAAGGGGGCCAAAGCTGAGACAGCTGAAACACCAGCAAGTGCTTGGAGGCCTGAGGCAAGGACCTGCCTTAAAAGGGAAAAGTACCGTAAGGGAAACACAGAGTCTCCTAGGACCAAGTGTGGGCTTAGCAGCTCAAGGAGAGAGCCAGAAGGGAGAGCACCAAAGAGACTCTTCGCAGCCTCCAGGGACCACCTCCTCAACAAACTAACAAAAACCTCAAAAGGTACAGCAGGCAAAAGACTGGAGATGAGCTGGGGCTGGAGAGGACAGCAGTCAGGTTGGACCCCAGTGGGACACAAGACACTGACGGACAGACCCTAGAGGCTTGCTACACAGAGCTTGACTGTTAAAGCCTCCAGAAGTGCCAATGGTATATTTACGAAACTGTGAATCTTGGATTTAAATGGATGAAGCAGTGGCAAGACACCCTAACGTAAGAACTCCTTCGAGTGCCAATCTTGGATCTGTAACCCACTATAAGTCTCTCCAGAGTTTAGAAGTAGTATCTCCATAACAGGGTAGTGCTGGGTGATGCACAATGCCAGCCCCTTGTCACGGGATCTGAGGCAGATCCCATAGATTGCCCATGTCCCTTCAAAACCAGAACGTACGCAACCTATATATGGAGCATCACATATGCCCATCAGATGTGGACATGGCACCATCACATGAATGGCAACGCAATGAATGGGAGTGAATCCATAGCTAAAAAAGAAAAAGAATATCCAAAAGCTAATGAGGAAGGGGGGAAAAACCCACCTAACTAAAAAAAGGAGACAATTCAAGATGGAGCCAAAAGCTAAGGCAGCCCTCAAAACAGTGGCACTATATGACATAAAATAACTGCACCAATAGGGCATCAACCCCAACCAATGAAACACTAAATAAGAACCTTGCCTTTCCCATTTTATCTTTTGTAAAACAGAGAAAGAAAATAATAATAAAAAGCAAAGAAGCAGTGCTTTAAACAAAGGCTTCAGACGGGTTTTCAGGCCACAAGCACAGCTAGAAAGTGAGCATTTTGATCACGCCAAGGTGGTTGAGAGGCATTGCAGAGCACGAGATGCACATACACCCTTTTCCACATCAGCACAGAACACAAGGAGGGACAAGGCCACAGCAAACTCTACTGGTACTGCTGAAACTAAAATATTTCTCTGATCTACTGTTGAGACATGCACATATTCATAGAGAGGACGTACATACACCCTCACTCAAAGTAAAAAATTCAGGATTGACTCTCAGAAGCATGGGATTAATCAGAGTGGCCAGAGTCTGCCTTGCAGTTACTGCAGCAGCTTTTCACAGAGCTCTGTCAATATTTTAGGCTAAGCCCAAGTTACAAAACAGTACAGATCAGCACATCACTGGAAGCTTTGCCAAAAAGCCAGTTAAGAATTAAAGGAGCCTGAGTCAGCCCAACTCCATCTATTAGCATTCTATAACAACTAACCAAAAAGAAGAGGATGAGAATATTACCAATTTAACATCTTCAGTTTCTACCTGCACAACTTCTAGGCCTCTTGTAATCCACAAAAAAAATCCACATAAAATATTAATTCCATACCTTGAATCAAACAGTGTCCCATCCAAAAATGTTCCATTATAATGGTATCGAACAAAATCAGACACCTGCACTGTCCGAGTACAGTTTTCAGGTTTGAAATAAGTTTGAATCTGCACTTCATCTTCAGAATTCCAGAGATCAATCAGAAGCACATCAAAATGGAGCACTGCATTCGGGGGGATTACACCAGCTGTGAACCCAAAAAGTTCAAACAGTTACGATTCTGCACTTTTGCATAGGACACCAAACTAACATAGAACCTACTTTATCAGAGTAAAAAGTTTATCACCCACAGAGAGGTTTTCCAAAGAAGATGCCAGTACTAACTTTATATCTATTTATAGTATTATGCCTGTATACATGCATACATTTACTAAATAGCTGTATTGATATCTTATGGAAAATATAACATGTAACAAAATTAACCACTCAGTAAAAGCCAAGCCCAGCAAGTTGCTGACTGCCTTCTACTCCCTTTGACTTCCACTTGTGGGTGTGAGAGATGAGGTCACTCAACACCATATATAATCAGGGTCTAAGCAACTATTTAGCACTTCCATACTATTTGGGGGGACTGGAAAATTAACTCATGAGCAGCAAGTAAGAAGCTTTACTTGAGGAACATGGGAGCTTAACTTCACATACTTATATAGTATTTAAAAAGGGCATTGTGAACTTGGAATCTAGTTGGTTTCAGGCTCAAACCCTGACCAAAGTCCTTTGTCAACTGTTGTGATTTTTCAACACTTCCCTTCAGCATTTAAATGTTTCTCTCCCCCTTGTTTGTGTGTGAAAAACCACACAAACAGGAAGAGAGGCTGACAGAATACAAAACATTATGTAATATACATATCAAACAAGCTAACCCCAATTCAGCACCCACTCAACTTCAAGAATCCAAGCATTCCAAGTGAAGCCCACGGGAAAGCCCATATACTTAATGACTGGAGGATTAAGGCTTCTCTCTTTGGCCCCTTCCAGTTAGGGTAAATAGATACTACTTTTAACAAAAAATAGGTATAAACAAAACGCAGACAAAGATCCATTTTTTAAAAATAATCATCTAATTTCTGTGGTTGTAAAGATCATTTTCCAATTGAACATGAGCCAGTTGTAAATGTATGCAATGTTGCATCACTAACATGACATTGCCCTTAAACTTCAAAAGTAAATTCCCTGCATCCTAGTTATTTGAGACTGAGTGGCTGGTATCTGGGAAGTGTTTTTAAGCCCACTTAGTACTGATCTTCTGGACAACATGGACCCCAGAAAAAGCAAACCAGGTGCAATTTTTACAACTCTTTCTTGTGATCCCAATCCCTGGAAGCTCAGCTGAATCTCTTACACAAAGTTATTTACAGATGTAATGCTGTACTTACAAACGCCTTCACTCCCGTAAGCAAGTTTGGGTGGAATTTTCACAAATCGTCTCTCATTCACACACATTCCAAGTAGAGCTTTATCCATCCCTTCAATAAGCTGGCCTTTTCCCACAAAGACATTGAATGTAGAACCCCTGTCATAGCTAAGAAATGGGAAGGAAGTAGACAAAGTCATTAGGTGGGTTATTTACAAATTTTTCTTGGTCTATCTCTTGCTGTGGTTCAGTTTCATCTTATTCCCATCTCAACCTGTTAAAGGATTCAGCTTTGGACCCAGCACCTGTGGAGAACAGAAACAGAAGCATCGCCTAAACTTTATCTTTCTACTTGTTCCCAATGAACTCATCTAACAGCCCATGCTCCATCACAGATGCCTTCTAATGATACACCATGTATCATGCAACTGCACAACTGCAAAATTGGCACAACTGCAAAAATTTCACGCTACAGCTGCAACTTGCACTTTCACAACAATGACTGGAGGATCCACTGCAAAATTACTGAACTAAGAAACAAGTTAAAAAGAACAACAATTATTAAAAAAGCAAAGATACTATAATGTATCTAAAGATTCAGTTTTTTCCGTTTTTGACAATAGTCTGAAATGCTTCACTAAATATTATTCAAAATAATGAAGCCTTTATAACACGAGACCTAGTCATTGTGACTACTACTTTGCTACGGGTGGAAAACATCATTTTCATGCAGATTCACAATTTTTTTCTCCTCTGTACTTCAAGCTCCCATTTTAATACTTGGGCAAATATAAAAAGTTTAGACACCTGTTTTGTATAGCAAGCTTGCCAGTTCCAAAATGTGATACTGATAATTATCAGGGGTCCTGGTTTTATCCGTTTAAGAACTGCAAATTCTCTGATAAAAATCCAAAATTCTCTGAGTAAACAACCCAAAATCTGTGTTTTTCTGCAATTACAATAAAATGCCACTATATATACAGACATCAGTTGAACATAAATGTTGTATTGGTGTATTTCCAATTTTAAAGCAATTCGGAAGCCTACCAGTGCCCCAGTCACTATAATAAAATAATTTCTCAAAAGCTATATATTTTGGCATTTGATTTTGGTTTTTCTATCATGGAAAATCAGAGCTTCTCCTGCCTTCTTCACTCACCAGGACACGGGTCCAGCTGCAGCCTGTCCCCCGCATTGCTTTGTGGCACTGAACAGCCCTGATATGTCGGTGCCCTGCTCCTGCCCATACCATTGCCCCTCATTCCCAACCCACAGCCCTGCTAGTGCCCCTTATTCCCAACCTGCAGGTCCCTGGCTCCCAGCTACCAGGGCTACAGGACCATCCTGCTTGCTCCCTGCTCCTCAGGGACCAGCCACAGCCAGCCAGCAGCACACAAGCTCCAGCTGCCACCATTGCTGCAGCTGGAGCAAAGCACAAAACATGGAGTCCAGCACCTCCCCCTCCCGCCACCTCCACCCCCCTCATGCATGGCACAGCCGAAGCAGAGCCAAACAGAGCCCATGAGGGGGCAGGGGAGGATGTAAACTGCTCACTGAGGGGCTCAGAGCTCCCCACTCTGCTGCCCTCTCCCCAGGGGCTTCTCAGGCCAGCGGGCAGGGCAGGGAGGCTGGGTGCTGCCACTGCTGCCAGGAGCCCCATGCCAGCCATGCTACCATGGCAAGGCACCCCCTGCCTGACCAGCATCAGCAGGGTTGGCAGCAGTGGCAGCGCGGATTTGTATCACATCTCACACAGTGGCATGGCCAGCATGGAGCTCCTGGCAGCAGTGGCACAGAGCCTCCCCATCCCGCTCTGCCTTCCCATGCTCGGTCCCATCTGCTGGCCTGCAGAGGCCCTGGCGGGAGGGCAGTGAGGTGGGGAGCCCCAAGCCCCACAGCAGGCAGCCCACATACTCCCTTACCCCATGCACAAATCTAGGGAGGCACATGTCCCCCCATTCCCCACCAACAGGTTACTTCTGGCACCCAACCCATCCCCAGGAGTGTGCAGAATGGCAGGGAGCCAACCCCATCACTGCCCCTGGACAAGCCACCCATTGCTCCGTCCCACTCCCCCAGCTGGGCCCTGCAGCCCCAGTCCTCAGCACCACCCTCACTGGGCAGCACCCCCAGCCCCAACCACCGATCCTGCTGCACCCCCTCCCTCCCTCACCACGAGGGCTTCAATCTGCCCCCCTGAGCCTCCTGAATTACCCTTTGCCCCCACCCCCAGACTTATCTGCATGCAGCTGGAGGAGCTGTTCTCCACCGCTGCCGGGCTATATTGCTGGCCAATAGCATGTGTGCACATGCACACAGCCCCCCCCCGTCCCACCCCCACAGCCTCAAGCAGCCCTTTCAGGCTAGAACTCTGCCAGTTTGTAAGGGGAAACCTGTGGTTTCCCATGTTTTTCTCCTTTAAAGGAAAAAAAACCCACATTTTTCCACAGAAAATGGAAAACCCAGATCCCTGATAATTATCTTCCAAGCAATAACATTTGAACTGTTGCATTTGAAATTGTTATAAAGCTTTGCATAACATGATGGAAGTAGGGGTGCACTGATACATCGGTCCCATATCATACTGGCACCAATAAAAGGAAAATTGACATTTCCTGCAATCATTTTTTATTGGCTAATGTGGCCACTATGTCATCAATAAATGCTGCGTGCACACATGCAGCCGCAGCACAGCACGCAGGCAGCCAGAAGCGCAGCCCAACAGCGTGAAGAGCACAGTCAGGCCAGTAAGTCTGTTGTGGGGAAGGGGTGGGGAAGGGGGCAGGAGCATGGGGTGGGGGCAGGCCA
>NW_017729006.1:26013929-26014207 GCF_001723915.1 Gavialis gangeticus | reverse complement strand
AGGGAGAGAATGGGACTGGCATTGGGGCAGGTGCTGCAAGGCTGGGGCATAGTGGGGCAAGGGAGAGCTGTGAGCAGCTTGTCTCAGGGGTGCAGGGGGGGCAGTTCCCACCACTGCACACATTCCAGGAGGGTACGGAGGGTGTGTGCCCCCCGAATCTGTGCGCAAGGCAAGGGCAGATTCCTGCTGCAGGCAGTTCCAGGCTCTTCCCAGTGGTGGGGGGGGCTGGGCCAGAGCTGTGCTTGGCGCAGGAGGCAGTGGCATGGGGGGGGGGGGTA
>NW_017729006.1:26003000-26008929 GCF_001723915.1 Gavialis gangeticus | reverse complement strand
AGCCACCCCAGAATTTGCTGTAGCCCCCCCTGAAACTCCCCCTCCCAGCACTGCTGCCGCCCACCCCAAGCTCAGCCTGGTGAAGTCCCCCCACCAGGAAGAGCCCAGTGCCACCCCTGGCCCCAGCCTGCAGCAACAGCCCAATCTCACCCTGCGCACAGAGCTGGGGTGGAGCACATGCCTCCTATGGCTCTCCTGAGGCTGCACATAGCAGTGCCCCCCCCCCCAACAGCTCCGTCCCGCACCCTGCCCCAGCTGTGCAGCACCTGCCCCTGCCCCAGCACCAGCCCTACTTCCTCCCTTACCACCGGGGCCTCGATCTGCCCCCATGACACTTCCCTCCCCCCTCGCCCCTTCTCTCCACAACAGACTTACCAGCCAGACACTGTTCTCCAAGCTGCTGGGCTGCATACTGGCAATCAGATCGGTATTGGCCAATACAGCCCGTTAAAAATAGGCCTTTGGTATCAGCCCAAAAAATCTCTATCAGTGCTACCCTAGAAAGAAGATACACAGCCAAAAGCATTAGGCTTTGCAGTATGTCACAGAGCGGGGTCCCAGGCGTGGCCGTGATCTCCCCTAGCACCCCCTGCCGTGCTAAGTTTGCTTCAAAGCACACTCGTGCTCGCCCGCCACGTCTTGATCTTTTGCATATTAAAGGAAGGCTGCTTCTCATCCTCTTGGACACAGTTCTCCTACTACCCCGAGTCTTGTTTCTATAATGGGGTTCCGAGCACCCCAGCCTTATGGGCTATGCATGGCTCCAACCACCCTTGTACCATGCCCCAAGCCTCGCAGATGTACCGGACGTTATTAGGTCTCAGCCGCAGCCATCATCTCTCTCTGTGCCCTCTGGCTTTTCCACAGCCCTTGTCTCGCACTGCCCCTCGTGCTCTGGGGCCTCTCTCGCGCTGCCCCCCGTGCTCTGGGACTCAGGTGGCCATAGCCGTGCCTGGCCCCAACTCTCCTCTTCGGGGTCTCGAACCCCCGCAGGGCTCAGGCAGCTTCAGCCTTACCTAGCCTCCAACTCTCCACACCCCCTTTTCTCGGGCTTTTTCTCACCGTCCCCTTCTCTGGGGCTGGGGTCAGTGCACCCCAAAATACTGTGCCCTCTCTGGCACCAGGGTCCCCACGCTACCATGGAGCCCCCATGAAGCCTCCTCCAACCCCTAATAGCCTCACCCAAACCACCAGTCTTAAACCGTCAACACAAAACCCAAGCCCCTAGGCTATAACATAAACCGTCGCCAATCGGCTACAACAGAATTCTTCCTGCCATGACAGGGCTGCTCCATCTTTCCCCAATCTCAGGCCATACCTGCAGTCTGGCCTCTCCTCTTTGGTCAGTCCAGCACAGCTCCTTCTCTTTTGGCTGCCAGCAGGGAACTGCCTGCCTGGCCTCAGCCTGGGAGTTATATAGGAGCCAGCCCCTGCCCCCCTCCGGTCTGGGCTCCTTACTTACTGCTGTTTCCCCTCATCGTAGGAGCAGAGCACCAACGTGCTCTGCGACACAGTGAAACTTTAATAACATTAAATACAAATGCGTACCTTTGTTTCCTTAGTACAGTGGTTCTCAACCCTTTCAGACTCAAGACATCCCTCAGAAAATGCCAGCACTTAGTTTTCACTTGTTTTTAACTACTTAAAAATAATAGAGCTAGTCTTCTGTTACAAAGTATTCAGAAATATCACACAGGTCAGAATGTTTTCATACTCTGGAGTCCTAGTTGAAATCTCTGGGTTTATCTTGTGAATTATGTTTGCACACCAAACAGTTCTGCAGCACCCTGGTTGAGAATCACTGCTTTGGTAATTCAGTCCAGTTTGTCTGAATTTGTTATCATCAGGTCGGTTTTTGCAGATAAGAAGGCCATATGTTTTTCTCTACCAGATGCATTAGGAAGCTAGGCAGTAGGTGGGTGTTGTTAGGAAAGTGATGTCAAGCTTTCTTTTCAGAGACAGTGTATATGACTTCCACTGTATACTAACCTTTCAAACAGCCCCAGACCTAGAATTCCTGAACGTCTTTTGAAATGCTCAAATGCTTTCTCTGTTCACACCACTTTTTTTTTTTGCTAGCCAGTAACTGTAAAATAAACAATGCTTGATACAAATCTTTTGCTTTCTATTGAACAAGCTTTCCTAAAGAATTTAGATTGGAAAATATCATTTAAGTCTGCTCCTGGCAAATGTTACTTCTACAAGTGCCCACTGAAAGTTTTTAAATTAGCAAATGAATGATTCTGAGTAAGCAATAGCTTTACTATTATTTGCCAGCTGCCCGCAAAGCACTGCAGCGCATGACTATTTTAAGAATTGATTTTAAAATAGCACGAAACAGATTTCTATTGAATTCAGAACAAATCCATAATTTTAAATATATATATATATATATATTTATAACATCAAGGGAACTGAGTAAAACAGAGAGATCAAAAAACTCTCTCATGACTCATTTTACTGGTGCCTTAAAACAAACACCATGTGTAGAATTCCACAGCATATTTCACTTTACCAAAATTACTAGCAGATCATGGATATAATGAATTCCTGACCTAAAAAATCCAAATTATTTTTGTGACCACAGAAAAAAGCACATCACTATTTGAAGAAACAAAGTTAAATGACTTCTGATCTAAAAACAGAATATAACAACATGCTTTGCTAAGATATTTACAAGTTTTTATAAAAAGTGATTAGAAGTCATTTAAGTGACAGTGCCAATTCTCACTTTGAAAGAAAGGTACAGTAAATAGGTTCTAAATTTCAAGAAAAGTTTCAGTACATGAAATCTAAATAAACCTAGTATTGGTTAGCCCACACAGGAGCTTTCTTCTTTTAGACTACAGAAGTCTTTTTATAAATTCATTTCAATTTAGTGCTCTTCTGGAACTCTTTTTATTTATGTAGTTTTCACTGGCACTAATTTAAAAAACTTGCTAGCAGATTGCAGCAGTGTAATATGCATCTTCCAGTAGAAAAAAATCTAAGGATAATTTTGGTTGAGTCAATTTTTTAATTCCAGCTAACCTGAGAACCCAAGATGTCATGAGAAAGACCTTTCATAAAGATTTCCTCAACACCTAGAAGCCCCAGTCAGCTTCTGGGCTCTACCATCTGCAAACATGTAATAAGAGATTATAAGTTCTCCAGGGCAAGACCAAGCCATTATAGAGACGTCAGTCCCCAGAAACTCCCTGAGGCCCTGCCCTTGTCCTACAGTCAGCTTTGCAGGGACGGGCCCTTGCTTCAATGCTGAATAGCACATTCAACCCTAGTGCATACTTGCCAAAGTGCACAAATCTCCACGTGGAACTTGCTATAAGCATGAGACTTTTATACATATGTGGATGCTGTACATGTCACCAATCTCCCTGATTACGTACATTTTTTTTTAATGAGCAGCAGGGGCCCTGTCTTTGCTTGCCCTAAAATTACACCAAAGTCTTCTTTTATTCTTCCAACAAAACAGCTGTTTTCAATGAGTACATTGTTTTACAGGCTGTCATTTCCCTACCCCAAAATACCCATGAAGCAGGACGTTTGAACCTGCATTTATCATATTATATACTTTGTTCAGTGAACAACTTTTAAAGTAGCCACTAAAGGCACCAGATACAGTCAGGCGGAGGGAGAGCCAAGTTTACTATCAGTAGCAGATATTTCCTGCAAGCTACAGGATTCCTCATGGTTCATGAAGCATAAAGAAGGTTTTCAGGACAACTTGAAAGAGGGTTTGGTTTTCTTTCTTCTTTTGAGTTATGTCAGGCCAGGCATCTCTTAGTCTGTTATCTGGTACTATGTAACCCAATACAGCCTGTGCCGTGGTTGGGTTGTTGGCAACTAAATCAGCACTCCCACCTGGGCTAGCCTGGGTAAAGAGGGTGTGTGGACACCTGGCAGGACTAAAAATAAGACCTGTCAAAGGACAGATGAGCTCCCTGCAAGCCAACAGCCTAGAGAGGAGAGGAGTGCTACCAGGTCACTTTTCTTAAAAAAAAAAAAAATCACCAATGATGCAAAGTAACTCAACTACCTTCATATCAGGTGGGTTGAGATCTGGGTCTACACCGACCACATCCAAACCCAGGGCAGAGCGGAGAAGAGTTGCTACAGCATCTAAGGTGCCCCAATGGTCACAGCGGCCTCGGGGTTTGACTAGACTCTGAGTAATAAAACATGTCTGTCGCAATGAATGATGCAGAGGATCTAGGCCAGTGGTTTTCAACATGTTTCGACTCAAAGGTAACCATCAGAAAATGACAGCTCTTAGTTTTCACTCCTTTTCTTAGCTTAGTTTTCACTCATTTTCTTGACTAAGAAAAAATAGAATAATTCGCCTGTTGCACAGAATTCAGAAAGCCCACAGCAGATCACAATGTTTTGGACACGATGGGTTCGTATTGGAAATCTCTGGGTTTATCCTGTCAATCATGCGTACGTGTCTACACAACACCTGACAGTGCTAATATTGCATAGGACCCCATGGCATCCCTAAAAGGATGTCATGCCATGACACCCCAACTGCGAGTCAGTGATCCAGGGAAACCAACAAAAAAAGAAACCCTCTTTAAATCTTTTGCCTGTGGCCTCAGGTTTTCAGACCCCATAATACCATCAGTAGGGGAACACGTCCATTAATTTCCCGGCATGAGATTTATCCCAGATCGGCGTACACTACATTGGATCATTTCTGGTTTAGCAAGAATTAAGGAATAGTGCTAGATTGATACAGGATGCCCTGACCCGGGGGCTAAAACAGAGGGGAGATGCACAGAGGAGCCAAACGTTCGCTGTGGAAAGGGCAGGAGGTGACCCAAGAGCGGCCCTCAGGAATTCTGGCTCCTGCCTTAACTGTAGTCATGGATTTTGCAGGAGGCTGAAGCTAGTGAAACAGGAATCTGGTAGAGCTAAATATGCAACTCCTCACGTCTCATTCATTCCACACAGATTTAGAACTGGGAAAAGAGAAACTTTGAATGAGGGACCAGGGGCAGGAAATTTGGAGCTGGGGATGGGAATTAGGGACTGGGGCTGAGAAATAAAGGGGCTAGGGAATAAGGGGCAAGGCAGTGGCAACATGTAGGGTTGTACAGGGGTGCATGGGCCCCCCCCCCCCCCCCCGAGAGCACTGGTGCACCCCCTGACAGCAGCATTCCCTGCTCAGGCAATGGGTGGGGAGGCAGGCGGGAGTGCTGGTGCCCTCCCTGTGAGGAGTGGGGGTGCCAGGAGAAGCGCGGCTGGCAGTTCTGGGAACACCGCTTGCGCTTCCTGGTCAGCACAATCAGCCATGAGGTGACCCCCACTAGTTGCTGGGGGGGGAGGGGCATGTGCCCCCCCCCACAGGAGGCACCAGTCACTCATGGGGTAAGGAATGAGAATGAGGGGCTGGAGCCAGGGAATAAAGAGCTGGAGATAGGAATTAGGGGATGGGGATGGGAATACAGAGCTGGGGATGAGACTCAGGGACTGGAGACAAGGAATACGGAGCTAGGAATGGGAATTAGGGGCTGGGGATGGGATTTAGGAACTGAAGCCAAGACATAAGGATCTGGGAATGGGAATTGGGGACCAGGGATGGGGTATAAAGGGGCGAGGGCATAAAGGGTTGGGGAATAAGGGGCCGGAGCCGGGGAATAAGGAGCTGGAGCTGGGAATGAAGGGCGGGAGAATAAGAGGCCTAGAAGGGGCCGATGTCAGGCTCGGGCCGCTCCCCAGAGCCTGGCGCCGCTAGCAGGGGCCGGGGCCGGGCGCTACCTGGAGTCGAAGCGGCGGCCACCGGGGAAGGAGCCGTGGTAGTGGTAGCGCACGAAGTCTCCCTGGCGCACGGTGCGCGGGCAGCGCGGGGGCACGAAGCTGCGCTCCACCCGCACGTCGGCGCCGTCCCACTCCTCGGCCTCGGCCTGCGGCTCCGAGCCGGGCCCGGGCG
>NW_017729006.1:26002528-26002888 GCF_001723915.1 Gavialis gangeticus | reverse complement strand
GCTCGGCCGGGGCCGCCCATGCGCTGCGACGTGGCGCTGCCGCCCCTCGCCGCCCCCCCGAGGGAGGGCCGCGCGCTCTCTTCGCCCCTTGGACGAGAGATACTAAACGTGCGATGAGCTTGGAGGAGATGTGCCATCATTTGTTAGAAAAGATGCCCTTTGGAAGCATCCGGGCACGCTCCTATTAAGGCATCTCTCTCTCTTCAGGCTCCTGCTTACGGATATCGGGCACTGCGGAGAGGCCACGAGCCCCAGAGCCTGAAACTGGCCCCTTATTCCCTGTCCTTGTCTCTCAGCTGTTTTGAAGCCTTTTGTTTTGTTTTGATTTCACTGTTTTGAGCTTGAAAGGTGTTGAAACAA
>NW_017729006.1:25995799-25997528 GCF_001723915.1 Gavialis gangeticus | reverse complement strand
TTGTCTCTTATTCCCCTGCCCTTTATGCCCCAGCCCCTTCATTCCCTGCCCCCAGCCCCTAATTCCCCATCTCCAGCTCCTTATTCCCTGGCGCCAGCCGTGCACATGCAACCCCTGAGCTTGGCAGTGCACCCCTTGCAAAAAGTGCCACCAATGCTGCCAGCAGCACATGTGGGTGTTCGTCACTCGCCACCCCCAGCACCCTTCACTGCCAGCGGGGTCTGCAGCTCACCGCCCCCACTACCAAAACCACCACAGCTGCCTGCGGGAGCTTCCTACTCAGTCCACCGCTGCTGTCAGCACTGCCTGCAGGTGGTCACTGTGCCCACCCCATCTCCGGGAGCTCATGTCATTCATGTTCCGGCCCCTAATTCCCATCCCCGGCCCTTTATTCCCTAGACCAGCAGTTTCCAACCCCGGGTTTCAACCCAAATGAGGGTTGCAGGGGCAGTGCCAGCAGCGCCACCCATAAAAGACAAGCAGTGCCCCATGCCAGGTGTTCCCCCACCGCCACTGCTGCCACCGCCTTCCTCCGCTCCCAGTAGCAGGTCACAGAAAAAAATGTTGGGAACTGCTGCCCTAGACCTTCTCTCTCCATGCCTGAAGAAGGGCATTTATGCCCAAAAGTTTGCAAAGAACAATTTTTCCAACAATTTAGTGAGTCTAATATATCTACCCAAAGAATGTTGTCTGCCTATGTCCTTAGACCAATACAGTTACAGCCAAGAGCCAATCGTTCTTGAGGCAGTTAATTGATGCGGTATGTAGAAAACCCACACCACTCTCAGAGCATCCCCCTTAACCAGGGGTGGGCAATTATTTCAGGCAGAGGGCCACTTACTGAGTTTGGGCAAACCATCGAGGGCCATGTGACAGGCAGCCAGGAGCAGATCAGTATTAATTTTCTAAATTTTTTTTAGGGGCCCTGTGGGCCAGATAGAATGGCCTGATGGGCCACATCCGGCCCGCGGGCCACATTTTACCCACCCCTGCCCTTAACTGTCTTTCAGGTTTGCTGTCAGCACTTCCTTATGATTGCTTGCCCTAAAATAAAGGAATGCTTCAACTTTAACCCGGTTCTCACTCACTGGCTAGTTATCACTGTAGCAAACCCCCCAGTTTTTTCTTTTTTATTGCATTTCCTCCCCTTCCCCAACCATTTCTGTTTTTTTCCCTCTCTATTCCCTATCGATAAGTATAAGTGAGTTCAAACTTAGAATAAGCTTTAAACATTTTTATTTTTTGGTAGCAAGTTTTTGGTTTTGGATATCCACTATATTATATTGTATTATTATTAGGTTTGTATTGATTTTTACTGTTGTATAGTGTATCATTATCATTTTTGTGTTGATTTTTATTGTTTCATATGGATATTGTATGGTTTAGGCCTGTGTTTGTAAGTGAACCAAAGTTTCATAGTTTCATAGATTTAGGGTTGGAAGGGACCTAGTAGATCTTCTAGCCCGACCCCCAGCCAGGGTGGGAGAACAACAAAACCCCAAAAACAAAAACGGGACTCAAATGAGTCCAGCCAGGTAGGCATCCAGCCTCTTCTTAAAGACCCCCAGGGTAGGGGCCAGCACCACTTCCCTTGGAAGTTGGTTCCAGCTCCTAGCCACCCTAACTGTGAAGTAGTTTTTGCGGATGTCCAATCTATACCTCCTCTCCATCAACTTGTGCCCATTACTCCTTGTTATGCCAGCGGGCGCTAGGGGAAACAGCGTCTCCC
>NW_017729006.1:25991457-25995490 GCF_001723915.1 Gavialis gangeticus | reverse complement strand
CCACCCTGTGAGTGCGACCCTTCAGCCAATCTGCAATCCATCTGACTGTGTAGGCATCTATGCCACAGTCGCCTAGTTTTTTAACTAGGATGGGGTGAGAGACATGACAAGTCATGTCAAGTTTCCATTTTATATGTCAAGCCTCCACTTTCTGTCCTCTGCCTGGGCATCCCATGTTGCAACAATATGATTCATTGTACCCCTCCCATGTAAATTGGTTCCCCATGAATGGGAATGATTGGGCATGACTGAAATACAGTGGTAGCAGGCCTCTACTGAATGGCCTGTAACAACTGGGCCATCACCTCGCATTGATTCATCCAGGAACCATGGACCTCACCCAGGAAGAGAGACAAGAACCCAGTATTTGAAAAACAAGAGACCCTGCAGAACCAGCAACTCTATCATTGTACCCCACCATTACATACACCCAAAACTGCACATCCTTGCATAGAGCACACATGCTCAGTATGCCAGGGTCTGCCTCCTGTCACTAGGGTCACACACAGTCTGCCCCTGTAAAGAGGGGTAGTGAAGACAGACCCAGTGGGAACGCCATTTCCATCTGGACTAGACCAGCTGCACATCACCTATCCACCCCAGAGGCCCTGCTGGCAACCTCCTCTGGACAACATCTACTGGACAAGGACCCCTTCCAGCCTGGATAGGTAGATATTACCTGCATACCTCCTCCTACAATTTGGACTCTCTCTCCCCTCCTGGACTTCAGTGGACTTCAGCCCCTACACCAAGCCTCTCTAACCCCTGCTGCCATTGTGTGGGGGTGGGGGTGCAAGGGAACCAATTTGTCATTGTGTCACCATCCCCCCTGTTCAATAGAACCACTGTCATTTGCAATCCCAAGTTGGGTCATGTTTTACTGAATCCCAGTCCCTTCCCTATCTTAAATTCCAGCCTCATTCTCTCTCTCATCTCCAGTTCCCACCCTCTCTGCTAGTTTCTCCATCTCTTCCCAATTCCATCTCCCCTTTTCTGCCACTTCTCAGGCTCTCCTTGCTTTCCTGCTGTCCCTGCTGCTTTTCCTGTGATTTTTGGCTGCTCTCTCTGTTTTCAGGCTTCCCCCCACCTCCTGCAGCTTCCCAGCTCCTAGTAGCTGTTCTGCTGTTCTCTCCAGCTTCCAGCACCTACTGCTGCTCTCTGCAACTTCTCTAGCTGCCCCAGAGCCATCCTCTGGCTCCCCATACCCAGAGCCCCTCTTTAACACCCACACTTTCCTTTAGTCCCATTTTTCCTTCCTACCTTTCTCCCCATCTACCTTTTCAGCCCCCCCCCCCAATAGCTCCGGCTCCAGTCCCAGACTCTGTGCCGGCATGCTTCCCTGTTCTGCAGGCTTTGGGTGTTGTCTTTTAATCAATTAAAATCAATTAACCTAAAGTTACTCCCAAGACTCAGTTCTTCAGCCCAGGCCCCTGTAATCTAGTGGTTCTAATCCTGGTCCTGGTAACTTTAACCCCCTACACTTTTACTTTCTTACCTTAAACTTTCTCCAGGTATCCCAAGTACACCAAGCACATACATACATATCACAACACCCAACTCAGGAGAGAGAGAGAGTGGTATATGAATTAGTAATCCACATATATGTATTGAATATGCAGGTGTTAGTAACTGATTCTGTCTACATTTGGTGTGTGTAGCGTGCGTGAATCTAGACTAATTATTTTGAACGTGCATGCATCTGAGTTGCTAGTGTGAGGGTGTGTGTATAGATATAGATCATGAGCAATATAAAGTGAATAAGATTTATTTGCACACTTTTAGTGTGCAATAGTTTTTTTAGAAAATACAATAATTTGACCTTCCAATACGATAATTTCATAGTTAAGACCTGGCAATGCTGTGGCAGTGGCACGGCAGAGCTGAGTCCTTGCTCTGCAGCTCCCAGACAGCCCGGGGCCTGGGGGTAAAGGAGAAAGGGAGAGGGGGCTTGAGGCTGCAGTGAGGGGAAGAGAGAGCAGTGGGCATGTGGAGCCTACTGAGCCCAAGGCAGAGAAGAGCATGGAGGAGTAGGAGGTCTCACTGGCTCAGGCAGCCAGGACTGTGGCCTGAAAGAATGAGACTGAAGTTGGTTCCTTATTCCCGGTATCTAGCTCTGTATTCAAACCACATCTTTATACAATTAAAGGGTATTAGCAATGAGCTGAACAGGCTAAAGAGGGAGACTTTAATCAGAAATGTATATTTACTAATACAAATGTCAAATAGTATCATGTACAGAGTCCTGAATAAAGGGTATTAGCAATGAGCTGAACAGGCTAAAGAGGGAGACTTTAATCAGAAATGTATATTTACTAATACAAATGTCAAATAGTATCATGTACAGAGTCCTGAATAAAGGGTATTAGCAATGAGCTGAACAGGCTAAAGAGGGAGACTTTAATCAGAAATGTATATTTACTAATACAAATGTCAAATAGTATCAAGTACAGAGTCTTGAATAAAGAGCAGAGATTAGGCTGGAACTATGGGGCAAAATCCTTTTCAGGTCACACAAAACTACATGGTCTCTGCCACCAGGGGAAGCTTCTGAAAGAGTCTGAGCAGGGCACTGCCTGACCTGAAATTGGTTTTCATGTGCCAGCCTGCCAACTAACAGCCCCCCAGACCTGTGCACACGTACATTGCCCCAAACAAGGAGCTAAATTTGGGCTGGGATAGTGGGGCAAAACCCACTTTGAGTCACCACAAACCATGCGTCTCTGTGCCCAGGAAACTTTCCTGAAGAAGTAGGGTAGGTCCCAGCACAGATCAAAGCTCAGTTTTTGGGTGCCAGCCTGCTAACCAATCCCCACAGGCCTGTGGGAACAGTGACCTCAAGTGGAGGGGCCAGTGGCCCCCAGTGGAGTAATGCAGGCCCCTGGCAGTGTGGAGGAGTAATGGAGACCCCTAGCGACATGGAAGAGTGATGGAGAGCCTTGATAGAGCAATGGAGACTCCCCCACAATCCCTGCAGGTGGCACCCACAGCTGCGCTTCTTAGCATTGCACCCTAGCACCACTCTACACCACCAGAGTGCCAGTAACTCCAGTGCAGACCTCCCTATCTAGCCAGCCTTTGCTACTTTGGCTGGCATGGGTGACAGAGCCCCAAAAGAAGAATGGCAACCCCTGGCAGCAGGGTGCAACACAGCCTCCAGGGTGGGCCTCTCTAGAAAGCACTTACTACTAAGCTGGTACATGTGGTAGAGCCCCTGGAGAGCAGCCCTGGGTGAGACTCCATTCTCAAGTGACTGAGCTAGGTAGTAGCTTTGAGCTACAGTTAAGTGTTTTGCACAGGGTGTACCCTTGCTCTCCTTTTCCCTTGTAATAAACCTGTTTTAATTTAACATTTTCTTGTGAGTTAGCAGGTTTGTTCACAAAAGAACATGCCGTTCAAATTTACTTTTACAAATTTCTGGGTGGGGGCTTGAGGTAAGTCTGAAAAATTGGTGTAAAATCCCTATATTTGTACACAGCCATTCTTACTGCTGTTCAGGGCCTGGCAGAACAGCAACATAAAGGCCTTACAGCAGGGGAGGGCAAAATGGCCAATTCAGCTGGCAGCCAGACTCCATTTCCCAGCAGCCCCTACCCGCATGGCTGGGGCCAATCTCCATGGAGACCCCAGCCCCAGCTGTACTGTGAAAGCTCAAGGCTGGGGTTGCCATGAAGACCAGCCCAGCGGTGCTGGCAGGGTGCACAGCAGAGCAGGGCAGGGGGATGTTCCAGAGTTGCTGGGATCTTGCAATGGGGGCAGCTTGCTCTGGACCCAGGGCAGAGTCGCGATCTGTAGCCTGCATGCTCCAGAGAGGGGCATGCAGGCAGGTGATTACGGCTCTGCCCCTGCTGCAGACCAGGCTGTCACCACTGGAAGGAGCCGAGGCAGAGCCTCCATACACAGGAGCAGCTAGGAAATGGAGTCCACTGCTGACCGGATCCGGCCCATGGGTGGACTTTGCCCATCCCTGCCTTATAGAGTAGGTGTCAGCTGGTAGGCTGGCACTCAAAAACTGAGCTTCAGGTCATGCAGGGAC
>NW_017729006.1:25970110-25986457 GCF_001723915.1 Gavialis gangeticus | reverse complement strand
ACCAGGATGTCACCACTGGAAGGAGCCGAGGCAGAGCCTCCATACACAGGAGCAGCTAGGAAATGGAGTCCACTGCTGACCGGATCCGGCCCATGGGTGGACTTTGCCCATCCCTGCCTTATAGAGTAGGTGTCAGCTGGTAGGCTGGCACTCAAAAACTGAGCTTCAGGTCATGCAGGGACCTATTCAGGCTTCTTCAGCAGAGTCCCTCAGTGCTGTGTGAGTTTTGGGGTAACCTGAAAAGGATTTTGCCTGAAAATCCCAGCCCCAAATCAGATGTTTAATTGTGGCAATTTATTTAGCACATGGGCCTGGGGGCCTGTCAGCAGGTAGGTTGGCACCCAAAAACCAAGCTTCAGGTTGGGCAGTTCCCTGCCCACGCTTCTTCAAGAGAGTCTCCCAGTGGCGGACACGTATGGTTTGGGGTGACTTGAAGAGAATTTTCACCTATAATCTCAGCCTCAAATCAGCCCCTTATTCATTGGTTAGCAAAAGCTGAGCTTTGGGTAGGGCTAGGACCGGCCCTTACTTCTTCAGGAGAGTTTCCCAGTCATGGAAACATATAGTTTGTGGTCACCCAAAGTGGGTTTTAACCCATAATTCTAGTCCAAACTCAGCTTCTTATTTGGGGCAACATACATGCACACAGGTCTGGGGGGGCTGTCAGTTGGCAGGCTGGCACATGAAAACCAAGCTTTGGGGCCTGGAAGCCATGGAGGAGAGTTCCTGAGCAGAAGGGCTGCAGCAAGGCTCCTAACTAACACCTGAGCTAGGGTTGGCAAGATGGCTGGTTTAGGGATTGAGACTGTAGGGACAGCAGAGGTCTCAGCTGGCCTGGAGTCAGGTCAGTGCCCCAGGATGTTTACAATAACAAAAAATTCAAAATATAATTATCTAAAAATGCCCACTGATTAAAAAAGAAAGCAAACCCAAAACTGTCTATTTACAAAATTCATCCTTCACTGCTGTGAGCCCTGCATCTGATTGACTCAAGATAACTAGGTATGTCAGTGTGTGCATTGTGCCAGGTGGAAGCTTTTAATAAAGCATCTGCCCCAGCCCATCTAACAAATTCTCAGTGAATTTTTAACTTCTTCCTGAAGTTACTCTACAACCTTATCTTAATACCCTATTTTTATATGTGCTGAAAGGATTTTTATTGCAAGTTGTGCCAGCCCTGCAGCCCCAGAAACTGGCCAAGAAGCAAGGGAAAGTTCCCACTTCTATACAGAAAATCATAGGGGTTAGGGTCACAAGCCAAAGGGAAGGAACAGGTAAAAGGTAAAGAAGCATCAACAGTGGTAACATACACTTGGCACCTTAATTTTCCCCCCACACCTCCAGAGGTGTCCTCAAAGCTTTTAGTCCCCGAAGTCTTCAAACAGCAGCCTATAGCTCCCTCCTGTAGTCCACAGCCCTGGCTGACCGAGCCAGTGAGATCTCCAGCTCTTTTGTGCACTCCTTTGCATAGGGCTAACCAGGTTCCACATGTACGCTTCTCTTTCTTCCCCTTACTCCAGTCTCAAGCTTCGTCTTCCTTTTTCCCCCTACCTCCAGCCCCTAGGGGTTTCTAAAATTGTAGTCCAAATTAAAAATCAGCTCAGCTCTACAGATTGCCCCCTGGTTCCTCCTGCAGCTACACACATTACATTAGGATGCTGCTTGAGCAGAATAAGGAGTCACTCATGTCTCCTTCCCCACCACTGCCATGTATTGTTTTAGTAGTAATCAGTCCCTTCTATTGCAACTGGCAAAGATGTTGGGGGCAAGGAAGTTGTAACATAGGAGGGAGGCAGTGTTTGAGTGGAGCTACTGCAAGGTTGGGAGAGAGTACATAAGCTTGAGAAAGCTTGTCTGGAGTCTAGGCAGCCTGACCAGTCAAAGGGAGTGCCCAACTACAGTCCCGGGAGCCTTCACCACAGTCCCACTACTCACCAAATTCCTGGACCAACTGGACTATGATATCCCTCCTACGCAACCATCGCTTCAGCATGCATTTGTCTATGGAGGCTGTGCTGCTCTTGCATTCCCCAAGTCTAGCTCAAGGGTTCTCAAGCTTTTCAGACTAGAGGCCCCTCTGGGTAGACCCAGACAGGCATGGGTGAACGGGGCAGCCGCCCAGGGCCCAGACAGAAAGGGGGCCAGAAAATGAAAAAACAACAAGTTTTAATATTGTGCATGTATGGGACTAGCAATGTTATTAGTTGAGCACAAACTATTTAAAGGCATTTATACCACAGATGTAATAAAGACTTCTGCAACAAACCCTGCCCCCACATTATCTCTGGCAAAGAGGGGACCGATACTAACAGTAGGAGCAGTCTAGGTACAACACTGCCTCTGGGTCGAGTTGGGGCCCTCCTTGGGAAATGCCAACTCTTGGTTTTCAATTTTTTTTTTTGCCTACAGAGCACTTGATTTTTTTTTCTGTGTATGTGTTGCACAGAAAGACCCCAGCTACAAGTTTCAGTTTGAAACCTCTGGGTGTCTCTAGCACATCACATCTGTAAACCTAACAGCATTACCACAGTGTGGTACCTGGCAGAAAGGATCAAGGCATCCATATGCAGTACCCTGGTTGAGAAACACTGGTTTGAATGCTGCCCAAGTCTCTCAGGCAGTTGCCATATAACAGTGAAATCTGAAGTTTCATCTGGTTTCATACGTATTTTTTACTTTATTTTGAACAAAGTTCAAAGTCAATGAAAACTGGAAATATATAAAATGATTCTCAATTAACCTAAATCTCTAAAATTAGCATTTCCAATCATATCTTTTTCCTGAATAGTGCATGCCAATCTCAAATTCTGTCACAGACATTAGCTAATTCTCAAGACATCCCTTTGAATTAGGTCAACTTCAACACTCCCAATTTTCTGAAGAGATGAGGACACTGAGTTAGAGAAGGTAAGTTACCTGACAAAGACCACCTATGCTGCCAGTATCCAAGAAAGGAAAGGAAGTAAAAGTTCCTGGAACCAAGTTTTTTTTCTCCATATCACTAACAGTCAGATCATGCAATTACACAGATACTCTATTGTTCATATTCCCATTTATTCCCTTTATTGTTTGTAGTCCCATTGAGTTTAGTAGGATTCTTCTAAGTAGGTCAAATCAACTATGTGCACCCACATTTGTGGGCTTGGGGCTTTTTGTAGAAAATGTCTAGCAACTGATGAAGTGTGCTCAGGCCAGCTCGCCAGCAGCAGCGGCAACAGCAAGCAGCAGCAGCACAGGCGCAGCAGTAGCCGCCGCCGCCCACCCACCAGCCCCGTGCCCGCAGTGAGAACGTGGAGTGGCCCGAGGGGGCAGGGGGCTCGGCCGGGGCCCCCCACCTCCTGCCTGAGGCAAGAAAGGTCCCGTATGGGGATGGAACTTGTGAGCTTTGAAGAATCCCAAGGTATGGGTCCAAATCTTTGCGCACACAGCACTCCCAATGATGCCATGGTTTTGGCAACAGAAGCGAAGTAGGCAAATCACATGTTCAAATGCTACTTTCAACAATCCTGCACTGTTATGCAGGTATTGACACAGTGCTCGCTGGAAAGCAACGGCTGCTCTAATGAAGACGAGCAAACTGGGGTGACAGTTTGAAGAGAACTATATCTGTGGTCACAAATAATATATATACTTCCTTCAATAGTAACATCTACTATGTCCTGTCATCCTCACCACCAATATAACTACATATGGCTATAGGGGGAACTGATTTAAATTAAACCAGTTTTAAACCATGAGTTTTTTGGTTTTTTTTTTTACACTTGTAACTTCTGTGTATTTTCTTACAGAAAATAATCTTTTATTGGTTGTTAACCATTGAAGCGTACTGATACGTATTCAGGTTTACACAAAATATGGCACTTATTTATTGCCAACCAGCAGATTACCCTATCCAGATATATTTAAGCAATGATGTAACCAAATATGCATTTGTTTCTTAATGTTATGATGTTAGAAAATGGTGAATAATGTAGTTATTTTTTTTCTAGATGATTAATCTTTTATTCACAATTTGTAACAAGCATTGTTTGGAAGGAAATTTAAATTCAGCTAAAAATTAAACCGTTTTTTAAAATTGTTTGTAATAGCTAAATAAAACTCTTATCTCTGTTGGATATGTGAGGTTAATTGGGTTAATTTTAAACAGTTTTGCATTTTAAAATGATTCATTAAACACGAAGTCTTATATCTATAGCAAGAACTAAAGGGATTGTTTCTAATTAATGTGTCCTTCAGGTTCTGAGAACCCATAGATATCATCCTCCCACATCCAGTATTTTTCCAGAGATTGAAAGAGAAAAACAAACTCTCCTGCTTTTAAAACTCCTAGTTTCTTAACTTTGAATGAATTAATCATTGAACTGAACTACTGGTCGTTGTCAGCTGACACGAAGCAAATGTATTCACTGACCTTGCAGATGAAGCTACTGCTATGACAAGCTGATTAGTGCTGGTTCAGCACTTCAGCACTCTCCCAGTTCAGTAATCTGACTTACTTCAAAATGTCAATGTGCATGTACTGGTGAATACTCTTAAGGCATAGCCACTCTAGGCTACACCTTCGTATAAAACACTCCCCTGCCCCCCTTGCCTACTGGCCCAGGTCAGGCCCACTGACCTTCCAACACCCCACTTACTTCCCACTCCCCCCTCTTTTCTCCACTGCTTAATCCTTCCCTGCCTGCTCCGCTGGGATAGACAGCAAGGGCAGTCACAAGAAAAGAGGGCTCTCAGGGCAAGAGGGAAGGGGAAGGTATGGGGGAACCCTGCAATGGGAAGGGGGATTCTTACCTTTCCGTCTCCAGGCTCCTGCTGGCCTGAAGTGTGACTGCTCCAAACTCAAGCTAACACTAACACCAGCCAACATTTGTGAGGCTCACAATGTAAGGTGTCACAAGTCTCCAAGTGTAACACGAGTTGGGTAGCACAGATCATGATAATCCTACTGTAGAGTGACGTAGCTTTGAGTTGCATAGAAACTGATTTTAAGCACTTACAAGTATGATGGACAATCCAATGGGTTACAGCTCCCCAAGCTGCCAAAACTTACCAGGTAACAAGGCTCTTATTTAAATTTGAAGTACATTTATAAGTTACAATAAGCTTAGGTCTTCACACCAGCTTGTCACACTTTAAAAAGTAATACATATTTAATTTACAATTTAAAGAAATATTGTTGTTTTTAACCATAAATGTTTGATAAAATAACTAATCAAACTCTACAGCCAAGCATGGGATCAAATCACAGGCCATGAAGTCAAGATTACAAAATGTAGGCAAAATTTCCCCTCTGACAGTTGCTAATCCATAGCTTTATTACTCAAGTAATTTTTAAAAGCTATGTAACAGAGCAGGATTTATCTGAATTCATAAGGAGGTTTTAAAAGCCTTCAGTAAAAAGGAGTTAGATCCCTATATTCCACCTTTTTCTTTCAAAATCTTTCTTTCCTCTTTATACAAGCTTCAGAAACATTTGAGGAAGCTAAACAAGACTCTTGCTGATTAATCAGCTCAGTATAAAGAATCATCTGTGCTAGCATGGGAAAAAAGCTAGAGTCCCAGCATAAGCTTAAAGTATTTCTAGGTATACTTTAATCATGCGTTACTTGAGATCCTGTTCTTTTTCTCTGAGGATGTTTGAAGTGAAGAACAAGACTACTATATGATGGTAGCCCTAATGCAAACAAAAATGTATGACATAGGTAAGTATAGGAGAGTTTGTGACTGGCAAAATATTCTACTATGGATTCATCCAGGGCACCACCACTATTTGTTCTTAATAGCCCGACTGTAAGATACGTAGGGGTCCACCCCACTTGCCTGCTACTTCCTGGTCCCCCTTCAACTCCAATTTCTTGCCAGCTACAACCTTAAGCCTGTTTCTTGCTGCGAGCGAGGAGTCTGTGGGGCCAAGAGCAGCCTTGCAGGTGGCCTGATCTGTTCAAGCAGGCCAACCCCTACCTAGGTCCTCTGCTTCCCACAGTGCTTTCCTGTTTAAGTGAGTACTCCCATAGGTTTCTGAAGACTTGTGGGGGCTTCAGCTATCACAGCCTGGGCTCCCTTTTCCTCTCTGGCCATGCCCTCCGCTGGTTAAGACTTTAGCTCCAGGATATCCTATGGTTCTATGATATCAGCTCCATCTTAATGGCAGCCCCTCCTAGGGGTTCAATCGCAGTGTGCCAGTCTTTGCCCCTCAGCTTGGAGCCGATTTCTGGCCCCCTACAGCAGGGGAGCATACCCTAGCGCCCCTGTTCCTGGCCTCCTCTGCCCCTGTAACCAAACCTTGGTCCCCTGGTAACAAGTTCAAACAGAACAATAACACAAGCCCCTACAAAACAAACAGTCTCCCTCCTCAGGGTAAATGTTACCCACAGGCTCTGCCTTCGTGGGAGTCTTCTCCTCCCACTTCCCTGGGTGGCTTGGGTACCTACCTGTCCGTCTCCAGCAGACCCAGACTCCCGAGAACTCTCCCTGCTTCAGGTCCCCTTACATGGTCAAAAGCTGTGCTCAAATCCTTCCAGCCATGTGACTGGGTCCGCAGCACCCAGTGACCAGGTGCAGCTAAATTGCTCCATTAACCACCTGGCCTTATTAGCCCCAGGCTCAGTCCATCTAGGCTGCTACTTCTAACTGCCTTCCCTGGGTCTGGGTTTCCTACCCTCTCAGGCCCAGCAAGTAAAACAGGCTGGGGTTCCCTCTTATGCCATCCTATAAGCAACAATTACAGGAGGGGAGGTTTCCTTAATGCCTGAAGTATGTGTGTTATATTTACTATGAGGGTAATGTGTAGGCTTGACAGGATTTGATTTTTATTGGTAAACATCAGTAAATGGCAATTCCACCTCACAATCTCAGACCAACAGAAAAATATTTACATCGTTAATAATCAAAATATATAGAAAGGGGATGTAAGCCCATGTGGGCTCCTGTTGAACACTGGCTGGAGATGGTGGGCTGGGCTGGGCTGGGCTGGGCACGGCACTGTGTGTCTGTGTATATCTGACCCCATCCTGCCTCCCCTGCTTGCTGCCTGCAGGGTGCAAGCCAGCCAGGCCTTCCCCTGCAAACTCTGGCAGGAGTTAGTGGGCAGCACAACCTGCTGGCTGCAGGGGGCAGATGAGGTTGTAGCTGCTGGAGGTATTCTTGCCGGGGAATGAGAGGAGGGGAGGGCAGTGATTGCCGCAAGACAAAAGAAAGTGGGTGCTGGGCTCAGTGGTGCTATGCATGGGGGCGAGGCAGGAGGCTGACAGCCTGACAGCACAGCAACTTCCCCTGTGCCTGCTGTGTGCTGGACTGGAGGAGGAAGGCATGTGTGTATGTGCAGATGTGCACACACGTGTGCATACGTCTGTGTGCATGTGTGTGCGTACCCCCACATGCCTAATTTCATGCAATCCTGAAAATGTAAATGGATACAAATCTAACTGAATGCTATTAAAATAAATATTGATTTTAGCTGTCAAAAATATTAGAAAATAAAAACTGAATTCTGCCAAGCCTAGTAATGTGGTAGAGACAGCAAAACATTGTTTGGGCTCCAAGTACTTTCAAAACACCCTGTAATCTAAAGGCCACAGAGCAAAGGCAGAACTTCTTTCTTAGAAAAAGTATGTCATGCTGAGCAAGCTGCAGACATGAATAAACACAGATAAGGTTTACATAAATACCTAGAGCTCTGACAGATATTTCTGAAATACATAAAATGTAAACCATGAGAAACATGACTTATTCTGAACTGCTATAAACTTAACTGCTTTGAATCGTCTCCCTCACAATCTTCAACTACCATTCATCTCTGGATTTATTCACTTTACAACTCTTACTCCTTTTATTTTCTTTTCCTTTAGGCACTAGAGAAAAGCTTTTGATGTCAACTTACATAGATACAGTATGGTTTTTTTTAAGTGCTGAGCTGAATTTCAAGCACTTTGCTTTCTTTTTAATAGATTAAATTTAGCCAATGAAATATTTCCTTGGTTGCCATATCCCTGCAACTCTGGACTTTCTGAATTTTCTTCCTGCAAAAGAGGAGAAACTGGAAGCACAGAACTGTGAGTTTAAATTTTAATGTTTTTGATTACCTAAAACAGTGGTTCTCAACTTTTTTAGGCTCAAGGTGCCTCTCAGAAAAAGCCAGCTCTTATTTTTCACTCTTTTTTGACTGAAGAAAAATAAAATAATAGAGCAGTTTTTCAGAACTCAGAAAGACCACAACAGGTCATGTTTATCTGGTGAATCATGTTTGCACACCACAGGGTGCTAACATTGCATGGCACCCTGCAGCACCTTTGAAAGGATCTCAAGGCACCCCAGGGTCCCATGAGACTGTACTTGAGCATCACTGACCTAAAAAATAGCTGCTTTAGCTTGACATTTTGCAAAGTCATTAACCTAATACTTAAGAGCTATGACTTCTGGGTAGATTTTGAAACAACCCTTCTTAAATATCAGTACTGTTTACATATGGAGCTAACTGAAATGAGCAGTTTGCCATCTTTTCTATTTAATGTAGGAGCCAAGAAAACCAAGAAAGTCTGATTTAAAGCCACTCAGACAACATTTCCCACTCCACTGCTAGGTTCTTCTGCCCTTTCTGTGGCCCATTCAAAGACGATGGTGATTTTTTGAATGCCTCGGCCCATGTTCCACTGGAATGTTGGCACTTCCTTATGGACATACCAGTTAGAAGCTGGCAATGAGGCTGAATTTTCCCTCATTTATCCAATACAGCAGGGATCACTGAAACTGGAGATGCTTTTTTTAGCACCTTTAGGGTGTCTTTTAAGGGGAAATATAGAATTCCTTGAATAAATCTACCTTACCAAGAAGAGGCAGTATCTTAAATTGATCACTGATATAACAATCATGCCAAGACCTGGGAGGAGAAATTTTCTACAGGTGTAAAAAAAGTGACTGCCAGAGAATGAAACTTCCTGGTGCCAGCTTCCTGCTCTTTCACCCTGACTATCTCCTGGGATGCCACACTTCTCAGACATGTTGTCTCCATGACTTCCAGCCATAGACCCCCATGAGTCCAGAAAAATCTTTTTTTCTATATTCTGGGTGCATTTATACGTGCACTTTACCACAGAGTTGATTAATTAGCTCCACAGTAAAGTGTCACTGTCATAGATTTCATAGATGTTAGGGCTGGAAGGGACCTTGAAGATCATCCAGTCCAGCCCCCTGCCTCAGGGGCAGGAAGTCAGCTAGGGTCAAAGGATCCCAGCAAGATAAGCATCCAAATGTTTCTTGAATGAGTCCGGAGTAGGTGCCCATACCAATTCTGGAGGGAGTCTATTCCAGGTCTTGGGGGCTCAGACAGTAAAGAAATTTTTCCTTATGTCCAGCCAAAAAACAGTCTTGGAGGAGTTTATGACTGTTGGTCCTTGTTTTGCCTTGGGGCACTCTGGTGAACAGATGTTCTCCCAGATCCTGATGTACACCCCTTATATACTTATAAGCAGCCACCAGGTTCCCCCCGAGCCTGCGCTTTTCCAGTCTACAAATGCACCAGTATTAGGGTACAGTAAATTAACTCCACCGTAAGATAGTTCTGTTGGGGGCAGATCTATCTTATGGCAGAGTAATAAACTGTGATAAAATGCATATGTAGATAGTGACAGGGGCTGGCGGAGGGCACAAAGGTGCTAAAATGTGAGGGCTGCCTGCAGCATGGCTAAAACTAGCACTCTTGTGCCCCAGCCAGCCCCTCTGCCACCCAATTCTGCCACCCAGAGCCTGGGGCTGACCCCCTGAGCTTGCTGCCAAGCTGGTGCTGCTCCGCCACAGCTCAAACTGCTGTTGTCCTGTGTGCACGTGTAGATGCTGTGCCTGGGAGCACCTGGCTCCGGCTCAAACTGCTCTGGAGTTTATTATGGCATTATTTTCACATGTAGATGCACCTTTTGCCTTCCAAAAAATAAGATGTGCATTTTATTTGGGCGCATGAGGTATGTATAAAAATAATTGTAAATATTTTATACAAGCTGAACTTGACCAGCTGTCTTTTTGAAAATATTCCCTACCATCAACTGGTATACAATTTGCCATTTCCCTTGAAGAACTCATATTTTACAGTTTGTGAATCTACTCTGTCTTTACTGAAGACAACCTCCCTGGCTCAGTAAACCCATGTAATGTCTGGTGTACAATTAATAGGAAGTAAGCCAAATGTAGATATAGATCCATATTCTTATCAACTACAATATTCATAAGGTTTTGAAGATTGGCAACTCTTCTTTTAAAATGTAAGACTTTCTGCAGAATGACTTATACTAGTAATTACCATTATTTGTATTTAAATAAGAAAAAAAATTCTAAAGGGCTAGAAGCATAGTAGAAGTTATTCAGATATTTCATAATCTCAGAAAGATATGTAGGAAATATATTTAATCAAAGATACAGATCCAGAGACAGAGAAACCATTTTCAGCCCATGGTGGCCCTCAAAGAGTGGTATTTGTTGACCCTGACAGGAACTAGATCCTTTGATACTACCACTACAGGACCTAAAGAATAAACAAGGCAATATCGCCACAGAAAGATGGAGGTTAATACAAGTGATCAGCTACCAGAAGCCTGGAAGAAAACATTTACAAGACAGATTCCAATCTTACCTGCTGTAAGTACTTATTAAATAATCTCTGGTTCAAATCCAAAAAAGGGATTTAGGTACCTCAAGTGTGACTTGGCAGAATGTAAGTTTGTAAGTTCCTAAGTCTAAAACTGATACTAAAAGCCATTGTTTAGCTGCTGCCTAATACTGAATGCATGACAAATTTCACTTTTTGAGTTTCACGTTCCTCAGGGACCTGAACTCTGGACATGTGCAGAGGTATAGTTCAGGCCTGCTTGGCTCAGCACCTAGTATATACCTACAGCCCAAGATTTTTGCTCAGATGTCCTGAGAGTCTTGATCAGAGCACCCGTAAAGTAAAACAACAGAATCTGGGCTACACAAAAATGCACTTGTAGCAACCATTTTACTCATAAAGACGACTGAAGGAGGGGCACTAGGTTTTTATTATAGCTTGTGGGTAGAACACTCACCCAGGAAATTAAAAATCTAGGCTCAGTGCTTTCCACCCCAGGGAGACTAGGGTCCCAAAAGCAAAAACTTGGTAAAAGCTACTAGTCTTGCTTGTATAAAGTTAATTTCTCCAATTTAATACAATGCTAAGTTCTATATTTTATATGTTTCTGCAATGCTAAGTTATACATTTTATATATTTGTACAGATTACTTTGTAACTGAGAATTACCCAAAGAATACCTAATGCACCCAATTACCCCTAGAACAATTATCAGATATGTTGGGTTTATAAAAAAGAATTAGATCATAACACCTTTGGTTAGACAGCCAGGGAAACAAAGATATCATACAGAATTAGAACTTGTTTTATGGTTTACTTAATACTTGCCAGATAAAAATTCTAGGCTTGTATCCAATTCTTATTATCTAGCCTACAATATACATAGATTCAACCCTGATGTAATTTCACTGGTCTACATTCCTGAATTATATGCACACAATCTTACAGATATCATTGGGACTGAATAGATGACTGAATCTGGTACACTTCACACACACTATGGACCTAATTTTGGCTTCAGGTTTACTGATACAACTCCTGTTAAAAATCCGTGAGAGTTACACACATTCATCAGAGGCCATGACTTGGTCTCAACTCTACTCTCATTTAAGTCAGTAGGAGTTTCATTACAGAATTCACCAGAAGCATGATGGAGCCCTATACTGAAACTTAGAACTGAAAGATGTCCGTGTAAGAAAAAGCTAAACGTGATTGTAGAAAATCTCCATTTTTTGTCTTGAGCTTTATATCCAAGCTGTGTAACTGACAAATATGCTATTTCCCTTGCAGATTCTCCAAATTATAACTGCAGTTGCAATTTTTGTGACTGGCTGTTTTGGTGAAGTAGGAATTGGGGCACCATGGTGGTCAGCAACAATGGTAAGGCAATCACTATCTACTTCATAAAACTAAATGTCCTTAACTGATGACCTCACGACATGTCAATGAAAGAAACCCATCTACATGTCCTGTTAAGCATGAGAGGACCAGACACCCAGTTAGTATAAGTTATTTGGAAATATTATATAACATATCAGCAGCAACAGAACAGCAATGAAAACAGTCTTTACATATTTTATGTTATTTTTTCACAGTTCTTTATATCTGGATATTCTCTACTTATGCTGGTGATTAAAAAGTCAGCTCCCTGGGTAAGTGTGAAATGAATCATAGGACAAAAATAATCCAGGACTTTTACAGTGAGGGAGAAAAAGAAAAACCTTAAAAACATAAAAACCAACAAACAGAAAAAAACCTGATTATAAAATCCTAAATCAATGGTCCTTAAACATATTCTGTCTTTACATCTAGTTATGTCTGAGTGGCACTACAGTGTGATGAAACAGAAAATAAGAATTCTAAGTTTTTAAACATCTAAGAGATACTTATGAACAAACCGAGTAAAAAAACACTTGCAATCAGACAGAAGAAACAATCAATCAAAAGCACCAGCACCACTGCAAAGACTTCTATGCATAGGCTTAACGATATATATTGAGTAGTCCCACGGCTCACAGGCTGCAATGTTAAACAAGTGCCTGAATCTTTGCAGGATCAAAGGCTAAACTTAGAAAGTATCAGAACCAAAAAATGGAGCATAAGGAACAAACTATGCTTTTCCATGTTATTTCTGAGTTTAGATAAACCACACTTATGACGACAGAAGTTAGGTTCCCAGCGAGCACAAAGGTGAGGTGATAAATTGAATAGAAAAGCAAAGGAAAGAGAGGAGAGGATCCAAAGATTATGCATCTCTGATTTAATTGGTCTATAACAGCAATACTCAACCAGGGTACCATGGCACCCTGGGTGGCTTGAGATTCTTTCCAGGGTGCCACACAATGTTAGCAATGTTAAGTATGCAAACATGATTCACAAGATAAACCCAGAGATTTCCAATAGGAATCCATATTGTTAAAAACATTCTGACCTATCGTGGCCTTTCTGAGTTCTATGAAACAGAAAAATGGCTCTATTTGCTTTCTGTAGTCAAAAAACAAGTGAAAACTAAGAGCTGACATTTTCTGAGAGGCACCTTGATTGGTTCCAGATGCGCAGGCACATGCACTTCCTTGGGGACAAAGAGCAGTGGCACAATATGTTCCCAGGGTGGGGTAGGGGAGGCTGGGGCCGGCCTCAGCAGCCTAACCTAGGGCCCTGGGGCGCCTCCTGGGGCTCCAGCAGTGGCAATTTGACAACAAGAAACCTGGTCAGCAGCTGGAGCATGCGCCACCCCACTTTTTTCTGCTGAAGTGTCAGAGCCTCCCCGGCCACGCTGCAGATTAGCTTGCATGTGTAGCATGTGTGGTGTTTAGTACCACAGACAGGTCTACAGTGCCATATACGACACATGCTGGCTTGTCTGGATGTGCCTCTTGAGCAGGGGAGGGCAATTATTTCGGGCAGAGGGCCACTTACTGAGTTCTGGCAAGGCATCAAGGGCCACATGACAAGCAGCCAGGGAAGATAAATATTAATGTTCTAAATTTTTTAGGGGCCCTGCGGGCTGGATAGAATGGCCTGGCAGGCCACATCCAGGCCCTAGGCTGTATTTTGCCCACCCCTGCCCTTAAGTCTAAAAAAGGTTGAGCACTACTAGTTTATAAGGTGCAAGTTTACTTTATCTTATGCAAGGAAAATTCTGCCAAAACAGAAGTTTGCATTAGACCCTATTAGCAAAAGATACATTTTATCAACTTTCCTCTAAAAGAGAATATCACAACCAGAAGCTGCTGGACACATTAAAAAAAGGTCCTGTTTGTTGTCTGGTACATTGTCAAGTCCTAAATGCAATGTCCAATAAAGTCCATACTTGACTAGAACTTTAAATCAGGACATAAGGGCAGATTTCCCACAGCAAACTACAGGGAAATGTGAAGCGCTTGCTGAAATTCAATACTTGCAATTTCAGACCACTCTTAATTGTTTCCCATCAGTTTGGAAAGTGTGTTGAATAGTTTGGAACAATGTTGGTACATCAATACCAGTCATTAATTATGATAACAAAAACTCTTCAGTTCTGACATTAGTAAAATAGATCAATTTACTTATTGTATTAAAGGATCTTGAGAGCCTTAAAAGAAAGATGATACAGGCAACCCCTGCTGAGCGCTCTTAATTGGCTCCCGAAAAACCAAGCATTAAGAAGAATAGCATTAAGCAAAATCAAGTTTTTGGTAAACCAAGGTGGCAACTGTGAGAGTTATAATGAAACTTGCTGAGCGCTAAGTGGAATTGGGTATCAATGTAAAACAAGCATTATAGTGAAATAGCACTAAGTGAAACAGTGTTACGTGGGGGTTGCCGTATAAGTGAATCAGATTAGTTTTTTTATGCTTAATACATAACATGCTTGTTTACAGGAGAAGTGTGCCTTCATCACTATAATATTGAGCATAACAGCAGCAGTGGCTGGAACATTTTATTATACTTTGAAGTTCTCACTGATTGGATCTTTTTGGATTCCCTTTGCTTATGATACCAGTGATGTAAGAGCTTTCCATCTTCCTTTACTATCTTATAAGTGTATTTTCTTCTTTTGTGTATTTTTAATTCTTTGATCAAATACAAATTCTTTCTGCTTCCAAGGCACTAAAAATTAAATAAATTAACTCACTCCAGGTAAAGAACACAGTTAAGTGCTCTGCTGGATTGGGACAGACTACTTAGCCCTGTGCAGGACTGAAACTTGATATTTGACCTCTCCAAGGCAGGGGTGGGGAGGGGACGGGGGAGAGTATTAATCAGTGCAGTTTTCTAGTTAGATACTGTGAAGCAGACAGTTGCCCACTAGAAACTGCAGTATAATCATCATATCATCTCACACAGCCCACCAGAAAGTGTCAAAATAATTAACAGTATTGCAAGCACTGCCTCTCTACCCCGCTGGTCACTCTCAGTGGTACTATAATTCTATCTGTCCATGCAAATTTTGATGGTGATCCTCGAGTCTAGTTTGGCCTGGTAATAGGTAATGCTCTCAGCATGCATTTGACATGCCCAATGCATCACTATTTTTGAGAAACACTGGAAATTATCACCATCAATAAACAATTTTGGGGGGTGCTGATGTCATTTAGTCCATTTAGTGAAATAAAAGGACAATGTTTTATGCAGCATTTAAAACTTGTTTTCCATTTTGTTTCTTCTAGCCAAAACAACTTGTACAATCCCTCAATGTGGACAAAGCAGAACTTGCATTAATCAGCTTTCAACTAGGAGTCTCTGTTTGGATTTTGGCCCTGCTGCAGGCATCAAGGAAAACATTAAGGCAGTAGCTCTTGTCAACTTGCCTTATTTTCCAACAGGTAGCTTTCACTGAATGTGTTTTATGGGCACTGTATGATATAGTAGTATTATTTACCACATGCTGCCATAGTTCAAACTTACATTTAAATATATGTATGTTAGTACTTTACATATAAAGTTCTCTCACTGAAGTCAATGAAAAAGCTCCTAACAGCAAGAATGGGATCTGTGACAGGTGTGCCTCTTTGGGGTCTGTCCACTAGTGACCCTGCAACACCGGTTATGGGCCAAACGCCCGCCTTCTCTCCTGCCATGCCTTGTGGTTACTTGTTTAATTAAAGGATATTAATCAAGTGGGAGGCCGTTACCATTTTCTGTCTCGATGCCTGGGGCACTATCTGCGGCTTCTTTCCTCCCCTTACACTGCAGCCCAAGCCTTGCAGATGTACCTGATGTTGTTCGGGCCTGTTCCACTCTAGCAACCTGCACCTCACCTACGCTCAACTTGCCTCACAGCCTGCGCCTCACTGGTGCTCTGGCTCATCTCTTGTAACCTGTGCCACACAGGCACTCTGGCTTGTCTCTCGCAACTGTGTCCCTGTGGCACTCGACAATCGCTGCCCCCTTGCCTTGGGGCTTCTCACGCTGCCCTGGGGCTCAGGTGGCCATAGCTGTACCTGGCCCCAAATCTCCTCCTCGGGGTCTTGAACCCCCTTTCGGGCTCAGGCGGCCTCAACCTTACCTGGCCTCCGATTCTTCGCTCCGCTTTTCGGGACTGGGGTCAGTGTACCCCCAAATGCAGTGCCCTCTCTGGCGCTGGGGTCCCCACGCTACCATGGAGCCCCTATGAGGCCTCCTCCAACCCCTAACAGCCTCACCTGGTCCTCTGGTCAAAACAACAAACACAAAAACACCAAGCCCCTAGGCTATAACGTAAAAAGCTAACCCGTCGGGCCAAACAACGTTCAATCCCTGCCAGGAAATACTCCAACCCCAGCAGCACCC
>NW_017729006.1:25964909-25965110 GCF_001723915.1 Gavialis gangeticus | reverse complement strand
CAAAACAACAAACACAAAAACACCAAGCCCCTAGGCTATAACGTAAAAAGCTAACCCGTCGGGCCAAACAACGTTCAATCCCTGCCAGGAAATACTCCAACCCCAGCAGCACCCAGGGGATGCTCACGCAGCCAGGGTTGTCTGCTACATCTGCACTGGCAGAGCTCCTCCTTCCTTGGTCGCCAGAGGGGAACTGCCCTC
>NW_017729006.1:25963889-25964898 GCF_001723915.1 Gavialis gangeticus | reverse complement strand
AAAAATTCGTGTGACTCGCTTTATTGCGATATTAGCTTTATAGCTGTGGTCTGGAACCGAACCCGCAATATCTCCGAGGTAAATTTTCTTTTCTATGTTCACTTGCACTACTCTATTCCTTTGAAATTATACCCTTGAGAGAGCAGAATCTGACAACACATTTGCTACATAGTAAGTTGACTTGACTACTGGAGCAGATACAATGTGCCCAGCCCTTCTACACAGCCAATAATTGGAATCCACATTGAAGTTATTTTACTACGTGGAAAAAGTACTACATTAAATGTGCTACCTGTCAAGTTCCTTGGTAAATTTATCTTGAAAACTTGACTCCTGCCCCCCAGTGGCCAAATTCTGTATTACCACTAATTACATGCAACTTGCTTAGGAGAATAAATAATTCTACTATGGAACAAAGTCTGAAGTAAATTATGTCATACTATTTTTTTTGTCCCTGTCCTATTTATTCTGGGTTGGAGCCTCAATCTTTACAAATTTCATAGGTTAGCTGTGCACAGCTCTGACTTGTGAGCCTGGAGCTGGCTTGAAGCCCAGGCTGGCAGTGGGGCTGGGATACAAGCTGCTGCTGAGTGTGGGGAAAAGCTGTCCTTCACTTGCCCCATGGCCAGCACCCTGCACTGCAGCTGCTTGCAGCCTGTGTGGGGCTGCCTGTGCCTGCTCCATACAGCCCCGCGCAGGCTGTGAGCATCTGCAGCAGGGAGCGCCGGCCATGGGGCGGGCAAGGGGCCACTTTTTCCTGTGCTCAGCACCAGCTTTTTCCCTGCCGGAGAGCAGGGGATTGGGGCTGTGTGCTGCCCCCCACCTGTACCGCGGGGCTGTGGGGCACTGGGAGTGAGTGGGCGGGGAGCCAGCCAGAGCATGGGGCTCGCACCGGTGTCCCGGGGCCAGCGCCAGTGGGGCCCAGAGCAGGGCAGCAGAGGTACAGGGTCCTGGCTGGCAGGGCCTCTGTGGAGCCGGGCCAGTGCCCCCCTCTCCTTGCTGGTGCAGC
>NW_017729006.1:25959654-25963661 GCF_001723915.1 Gavialis gangeticus | reverse complement strand
CCCTGGGACATTGGTCCCAAGACATTGGGACACTGGTCCCAAGATGGTAACCAGGGGGCAGGGCACCTGTCAAGGGGTGGGGCACCTGTCAAGGGGTGGGGTTACCCGTGCGGCCCTTGACAGCCTGCCAAAACTGGGTAAGCGGCCCTCCACCCAAAATAATTGGCTGACCTTGCCTTAAGGGCTGCTAGAGGCGCTTACGTTTCACGTGCCCCTGGCCGGGCACTCTGGCCACAAGCTAGGATGTGTTGGGGAAATACACGGCGCCCTGGCCAGCTCCACATCTCCCCGTTCACAGCTGGAGTGCCCATTTGGGGGCAGGTGAAACTGAAGTGGCTCTAGCAGCCCTTAAGGGAAGCCGCACATGGAGCCAGCCAGGCACTCCGTATTGTTCATTCTCAGGGGGCAGGGTGGACCTGGTGCAGGAGAGGGGGCAGGCTGTGGGCTTGAGCTCCATCCCTGCTTCCCTCCCACGGGGCTGCTGTAGCAGATCCCTGCCGCCCTGCGCTCAGCCCCATGACCTGGCACAGCTGGGGATCTCCTAGCAGCTGCTCACTCCGCGTTGCCCCAGCGATGCACCTCCTGCATGCAGGGCTGCACTGAGGGAAGTGGCGTGGGGCTCCACCCCTCAGAGCAGCAGCAGACACAGGAGGCGCGGTGCCAGGGGCAAGGAGATCCCAGTGTGAACCCACCGTTCCCAGCTGTGCCAGGTCTTGCTTGCGGGGCTACAGCGGGAGCCAGCCCCGCCCCTGCCTGAGTCAGCAGCAGGCAGCAGCAGTGGGGGAGCCAGGTCCTGCTGCAGCTGCCTTCTGTTGGGGGCAGGCAAGGAGCTGTGGATCTGGGTCCCTGGTCCCATGGCCCTGGCAGCTGGAGGCCCCCTCCGGCACAGCAAGGGGGCAGAGGCTGTGGGTAGAGGCAAGGGGCATGAGCAGGGTTGGAGGGCTTTTGTGGAGGCAAAGAGGGGCACCAACAGGGCTGGGGAGGCTGTGTGGGGAAGTGAGTGTCACCAGCAGGGCCAGGGTGGTGGGTGGGGGAGCTGTGGGGGGCCTTTCATTTTAATCATGGATTTTGGGGGTTTTATCAGAGAATTTGCAGTTTTTTATCACGGAAAACCAGGATCTCTGCTGATATTTCGCTAACAATTCATAATAAACAGCTTCCTGTACTTTATATATCTATTTTAACACCACCCCCTAATCTTAAAATATTTTTAAAACTCTGATCTCTTTTCTCTATTTATGTTTCTTTTGCTTTTGTGTTTCAGTCAGTTCCAGGAAATCCTGAATCTAAAGCACTGAAGAATTCTGGGGCAGGAAAAATCTGGTGATCCAAATCGAAACTTCATTGTTGCAGCTTCTATCTAATCCTCACTATGATTCAACAGAAAGGCTACAGCAAGGTTAGGAAGTCAGGGCAGATTCATCTCTGAACTAATATAGATGCTAACACATGGTGAGAAACCAGTGGTACCTTGTAACTGATATCCAGAATCTATGAATGGAGGCAGTTTAAGCACCAATGCACGCTAGGGCAGTGGTTGTCAACCTTTTTAGATGAGGTGCTAGACAGGACGCCCCCTTTGGAAAATGACAGTTCTTCGTCTTCCAACTGCAGAGAAATAATGGAGAGGTTTTACTGAGGCAAAGAACTCAGAAAAGCTATCCCCATTCAGCAAGTTTTTCCTGCCACGGATTCCCAGTGGGTACCTCTGGGTTTTATATTGCGAATCAGGGTTGCACTTCTAACTGTGCTCACCCTGCCTGGCACCTTCCAGAGGATCTCCTGACTCCTCCCGGGTGCTGCGGCCCACCCCTGGTTGGGAATCACTGCCTGGCAGGGCTTTGCAGCACCAATGAAGAGTATCTATAGCCAGCCTGCTTTGGCCAGGGGCTACCCTCTCTCCCATTGACACAGCACTTCCTGCTTTGCCCCAGTCTGAGTCAATTTTAACAGAATCGTCTTAATACACTTTAAGGTAGTGTTTCAACCTTTTTTTCATTTGGGGCCCTTAAAAAATGTCAAATAAAGGTGTGGATGCCTTTGGATTGTAAGTGTGGGCATTCACATACTTTTGGTTGATCATAGTTATCTTTCATGGGCCCCTTAGACATAGTCTGCAGACCCCCAGGGGGTCTGTACACCACAGGTTGAAAACTACTGCTTTAAGGAACAAATGTGACCATCTCTTCAACCCATCCTATTTTAATGGCATGTAGAATATGCTGTAGTACTGGGGAGTTATGTAGCAAAGATTGGTTCTGGACTTCAAAGTTCTGTTCTAAATGAGTTATTAAATACACACCTCTGTAATAATAAAGTGATGAAAAGACTGAGCGCTTGGAAACCTGGTTGCTGAATTACTCATTTTCTAGTGGAAGACCAAATAGTGACCCTGCTTCTATTGTAACTATCTCAGAAGTTTATGGCCATTGCTTGTGAATGATTCCCCTGATCATCTAAAGATGTAGCAGCCAGCCAGTAACTTCCTTGTATTTCCTTTCCAAACTGGCAAGTTTCTCCCCACTTGTGTCATGGGGTGTTGGTTGTAGTCATGTTGGTCTAAGGACATAGGCAAACAACATTCTTTGGGTAATTCCAATATCTTTTTTTAGACCACCTAAACAGTTGTAAAAATTGTTCTTTGCAAGCTTCTGGCACAAGCACACTTCTTCAGGCCTGCAAAATGGTAAAAGGCATGAAGAAGGGTGTTTATGTCTGAAAGCTTGCAAAGAACAATTTTCCCAACTATTTAGTTGGTCTAATAAAAGATATCACATCTACCCAAAGAACTTTGCATTTCTTTTCCAAACTGGAAAGTTTCTCCCTATTTGTGTTGGGGGTGTTGGTTGTAGCTGTGTTGGTCTAAGGCAGGGGTGGGCAAAATGCGGCCCGCCAGGCTGTTCTATCTGGCCCACAGGGCCTCTAAAATTTTTCAAAAATTAACATTTATCTGCCCCTGGCTGCCTGTAATGCGGCCCTCAATTGCTTGCCAAAACTCAGCAAGTGGCCCTCCACCGAAATAATTGCCCGCCCCTGCTCTAAGGGCATAGGAAGATAAGGTTCTTCGGGTAAATCCGGTACCTTTTATTGGACCAACTACATAGTTTCTAGACCAACTAAATAGTTATTTAGACCAACTAAATAGTTGCTTTAATAAAACATATCACATCTACCCAAACAATCTTGTATTTCCTTTCCAAACTGGAAAGTTTTTCCCATTTGTGTCGAGGGTGTTGGTTGTAGCCGTGTTGGTCTAAGGCCCAAGGCAGCCATGCTTCCTTGGGTAAATGCGATCTCTTGTATTAGACCAACTAAATAGGCACTTAGATGTGATATCTTTTATTTTCCCAGCTATTGAGTTGGGTCCAGGGATCACATCTGCCCAAAGAACCTTGTATTTCCTGTCTAAATGGGAAAGCTTCTCCCGATTTGTGTCAGAAGCATTGGTTGTAGCTGCGTTGGTCTAAGGGCCCAGGCAGACACGGCTCCACAGGCGAGTTGTAGGGGGTGCACGGGGGCACACGTAACCCCGACGGGGCTGGGGTCCCCCCTGACAGCCGACACTGATGCTGTCGGTAGAGCTGGTGCACTGCCTGACAGGGTGCCCCCCCAGATTGAGCAGGCCCCGGTCACTCATGCAAGGTTCGCTGGGTAAACCTGATTTCTTTTCTTAGACCAACTAAATAGTTGGGAAACTAAACGCTACCACATCTACCCAAAGACCGTGCGTTTCCTTTCCAAGCTGCAAAGCTTCTCCTCATGTCTGTGCACCCGGTTCCAGTTTCAATACAGCCCTTGATAAGAAACCTGCCTCACCGCAGAGCCTGCCCCTCAGGATCCCGTTGGGCTGGGCTCTGCCCCCGGCAGGGCACTTCCCGCCGCCGCGGGCGAGCGAGGGTTTCTCCGCAGCCGCGCGCGGGCGGGAGGAAGCAGGCCCGGCCCGGCCCGGCCGCTCGCGTGGCCTTGCAGAGGCGGCGGGAGCAGGGCGGGCGGCAGAGGGCCCCGCC
>NW_017729006.1:25946897-25959394 GCF_001723915.1 Gavialis gangeticus | reverse complement strand
GCTGCAGCAGATCCGGCACTTGGAGTCCTTGTAAGCGGCGCGGGCCCCGCACCCCGGCCCGGAGCCCTCCCCAGGCCCCGGCCACCCCCAGCTCTCGAGGACTGTCTGAGGGTGCAGCTGGAGGTGGCCTGTGGGGCTCGGGCTGGCCCCACACTGCGTGTGCCCCCTGCCACTTGGGCCCCCGGCCAGACCCCCCACAACAGGCCAGCGTGGGCGTGTGCTGGACAGGAGCGTGGGACTGGTCTGGGGCGTGCGCCTGCACCAGACCAGCGCTAGCCGGTTGGGTGGCCCCAATTCAGCCCGGTGACCCCATGTCCCCTGTGGGTTTGACACCCCTGATTTAGGCCTGTGTCAAACCAGGTCTCCAGCATGTGCCACGACCTGGATCAGATCTCTGGGGCTGCCCCTAAAGCAGTGTTTCTCAACCCGTGGGTTGTGACCCAAAAATGGGTTGTAGGAAAATATGAAAGGGGCGCAAAGAAACGGGCACCTCGTGCAACAAGTTGGCTCCGCATGTGAGCCCTGGGCGGCGTGTGCTGGACATGGAGCATGGGACTGGTTCAGGGTATGCGCTGTGTGAGGTGCCTGCGCCAGACCAGCTGTAGTTTGATTCAGCCCCACATCCCTCATCTGACCTGTGGGTTTGACACCCCTGATTTAAGCCTGTATCACACTGGGCCTCCTGCATGTGCTGTGACCTGGGCCAGATCTCTGGGGCTGGTCCCTGAAGCAGTGTTTCTCAGCCCATGGGTCACAACCTGAAAGTGGGTTGCAGGGATGTATGAAAGGGTTGATAAGAAACTAAAAATGGATTCAACTTTAAAGGAGAAAAACATGGGAAATGGTGGATTTTCCCTGCAGGCTGGCAGGGTTCCAGCCTGCAAGGGACTGCTTGGGGCCCCCCATGCCCCAGACACTTGCCCCCTGCCCCACACACACTGGGGGCAGGGGGGCAGGAGTGAGGGGCACTGGGTCAGGACTGGCCATTGACATTTACAAATGGGTCCAGGTACAAAAAAGTTGAAAACCACTTGCTCTAAAGCACCTGCCCCGAAGTGTCTTTGGGGCTGAGAGACTTTGAATTGGAGTGGAAAACATGTAACCCTCCGTGATGCACGTGCTGTGTGCCAGGCTTTGGGCATACACTTCAGCAGGATGATTTCTTCAAAAAATGGGGTTGGATTTGCATAGTTACAAGCCACAATCCTCTTTTTGTTGCTAGGGCTGCCTGCTCCTCTTACTGTTTTACAGAAGACAGGCAATCTGTCTGCTGTCAATGTCTCTGTCCGTGGGAAGACAGGCAAAGTATTTTACCAGTCACCAGTGACTTTACATTTTCAGAACTGTCCTTTCCTCAGCTTTTCTCCTGACTCTGTAACTGTCCTGGTTGATTTTTTTAAGTGAACTTTAGAGGAAAGTGTGGGGCAGGTAGCACCTAAGTAAAGCCTGATCAGCTTTCATTTCCTTTTAAAGTGAATAAAATGGGATAGTGTAAAAGCTTAAGATGTGCTGCCCAGTTCCACAGTTAGTCTGCATCTTGTATCAGGAAGGATGCTTTTTAAAAGGGGGTTGAATGGGGTGGAAAGAGTAAGACTAGGAAATTAATTTTAGTCTCTTCATGGCGGAGTCAGGATTTCCTGGTGCAAATTATATTGGATAGCACTCAGTGTTACTACTGTTAGGAAGATGATCCAGTGACACTATAACTTTTGACACCTTTCTCTGTTCATAGTGTTGACAAGCAAAAAGCTACTTCTCTTTCTCCCATCAAGGATGCTGATCCAGCATGGCTGCAGAACAGGAAGATACGTTTTGTTCTGCTTCATGAGTCGTCAGCAACCTGTCAGTGAAGTTTTGGCTTCAGATTAATCTTTGGTAGCATAGAAAGTAAGAGAGCCAGTTTGTCCTATATGGAACTGAGCTTGCAGATTTGGCAGCATGAAAATTCATGCTTTGACATTGTCAGTGGAACATATTAATGACTCAGTGCTGGAGAAAATAAATATGGAACAGCAAGATGTCATTTTCCTTACTATAGCTATGCTTTCTCAGGATAAAAAAGCTGTGAGTTTCTGGCAGCTAGGGCTCAGCTGGATGCATCGAGTATTGCTGTGAAGCAGCATAACAAAACTGTCATTACCAAGGAGAAACATAAATTTAATGGGATATTTGTACATTAGAGTGCATCACATGAACTGCAAAAACATTTTTAAGGTGTCTGAAAATGCCACGGTTACCATCTCACTCTGCTGGCATCCCTGTTACTGTAGATCTTAAGGGGCGCATCTACATGTGTGTATTAAAGTGATGCAATGAACTCCGGTGCTTATTGCACTGGAGTTTTTTGCTCCCAGGCATCCTGTTCACATGTGCGCCCGAGACCGCAGCATGTTGAATCAGGTCGGAATATTTTGTCCATTTTTATCTGTTGTTAAATTATTGAAGATAATGCTAATAAATTATATTTTAAATGTTTTTCAGCTATGAAAAACCTCCTCCAGGCCTAATTAAGGTTAGTGTGTGTAATATATTTTTTATATTGAAAAAGCCAACTTTGAACCCTGAGCATAATTCCAGGCCCCTGAAAGTCAACAACATGGGAGTTTTACTATTCCCCTTCGTGGGGCCAGGATTTCACTGTAGATGATTCCATGCATCCTAAGGTTGATATCACAGTATATTTGCATATGATCCTTCTAGAATTCTTGCTTATTTTTTGTCTGTCTAAAGTATTAAAACAGAAAATTACTGCATTTTCCTGTTACAATCAAACTGCTACTCTATTCAGATTCAAAAACTGAATAATAACCTAATATCTAGAAGCTAAACAAAAACTGCCACATATTAAGAAGGCTGATATAATCACTATATTTAATTTATGAAGATGACAATAAGTTCTGAATTATGTGTATTTTTTATTCATTTAAATTATTTGCATTAAAATTACTGTGCTAAATGTGAAAGGAGGGAAGCAATTTAGCTAGAATATTCCTACTTGAAGGGAGAGGTCAAAGATAGTTAAAAAGCAAATGAATTCATTTTACCAAAAGGGTCAAGAAATGAAATATTTTATTCCTGTATTAAAAAGAGGACTTTTAAGAAGAAAGTGGATCCATAAATAAATGATGACTTGTGCTCTTAAAATATTTGTTTTAAAGTAAATTTGTATAAATAAGGATTTGTGTTTTGTTAATCTTTTCTACAGGAAAATGAAACCAAACCAGAAGACTGTATACCTGATGTGCCCGGCAATGAAAGCGCTCGAGAGTTTCTGGCTCATGCCCCAACTAAAGGACTTTGGATGCCATTGGGAAAAGAAGTCAAAGTGATGCAGTGTAAATGTGAAAAAATTCCAAGTTTAATCGGACCTTTTATCTTATGAATCTTTTGACTTTGAGGAAAAATCTGGGAGACAAATTAATATTTATTATTAAAAAAAATGAGGTCTAGGTAAATTGGCTTTATGTTGATATGGTAGCACCTAGTACTTGGATGATTTTTATAATTTTGTGGGCTGTGAATGTTAGGTATTGTTAAAGTAATGTTTTTATCTCTTTGCTGCAACTAAGTGAAGATTATGTAATATAGTTTAATATGGGTGTTGGTGGTTTTGGGGGCTTTTTTAATCTTTTGAGCAGGCTCAAGGATACAATTTGCCTTTTTTTTTTTTTTTTTAAAGGCTGGAGATGTAAACGTTATGGACACAGAACAGGAGATAAAGAATGCCCATTCTTTATTAAAGGCAATCAGAAATTGGAACAGTTCAGAGTAGTGAGTACAAATATTGTAGTACTGGTTTGTATTTTTACCAGTTTGGTTTTTTTTGTGATAAAGTAATAAGTATACCAGAATCTCTTAATAACAACTGCTGAAAGTTGAGTTTTCAAGATACCAGAGATTTTGGTTGCAAATTTATAGGAAAGCTATTTTGGAAAAGGAAACAGGAAAATGTTAAAGTGAACAATTCAGATTATAAAAAAACTTTTTCTATAAAGCTCCAGTGTGCTGTCTCTCTGACTTAAAACAAAAATTCTTTTTCTCCTAAGTATTTGGAAACACGATATATTTACAAAAGTCTAAAGAGGGAATGGACACATGGCATATAGTTCACACCAGCATAGTTTACTTGACTCATGTAAAATTACCCTGCAGAAAAAATCATGGGTAAACCAGTGCAAGGGCCACGTGTCTGGAACTATAAGTCAGTAGGCTATTACCTTCCCTACCACACCTAGTAACAAGGCATTATAATAGTGCCTTCTGCAAGTAGATGGTTTTCTTTCTCCAGATGACAGTATATAACACCAATACAATATACATCAGTGTAAATGTGTCCAGACCCTAAGATAAAATGTGACACATGGACAGTTTCACGATTTCCACAGAATTATCAAGTAGAGCTTGAATATCAAACTGAAAATGTGGAAAAATTATCTTAGTCTTTCGATAATTGAAGAATAGTTCCCTTCCTTAACAATATGGGATCTGTGTATGGTGTTAGCAATTCTTGACATTAATGTAACATTTGCAATATAATCTGCCTACAGAATTAGTGGTAGAGAAAAAATAGAAGATGATTGTTAAATATTTTATTATTATTAAATTTTTTTTTATTATTGTAGTGCCCAGGGACCCCAGCCATAAACTAGGACCAGGTTGGACTAGGTCTTATACAAACACAGAATGAAATGGGTCCCTGTCTCTAAAGAGTGTACAATCTTAGTGAAAGACAGTGACAACAAGTATATACAGACACAGAGGCTGCTTACAGATGTAACAAAAAAGGTGCTTTACTTCAAACTCAGCATGCCACAGTGCTGAGCCCAGCTCATGCCCAGAAGAGGTATCACATTAGCTTGACCTGGCTTGCTCAGTGTCTGTCTAGATTGGGTGCTTTAGTGGGGCTTTTTGGGGCACTTTTATCTAATAGTAGGGGTGTGCAAAACGGGCCGTATTCTATTCGGATTCGGCCCAAATCAGGGACAGTGATTCAATTCGTTGATTTGGATCACTGTCCCCAATTCGATTCAGCCAAATCTGAATCTGAATATTTGATGCTCATTCAGAGAATCAGCGATTTGGCTATAGACACAGCTTTAAATGTTTTTTCTACATACCTTGAGGTACCAGGCAGATAGAGTGTCCCACAGGAGTGTGGGGGGGCCCCCACGTGCTTGGTGGCACATCCGGAAGTGGACTGGAAGTACTTCCAGTCCACTTCTGGGTCTGCCATTGAACGCACAGGAGTCCCCCCGGCTCGGCGATCGACCGCAGGGGGACCTCAGGTGCCTCCCTAGACCTAGGAGGCACCAGTCGCCAAGCCGGGAGGGCGTGGGAGGGGCCCCCGCACACTCCCCAACAGATCCAGAAGTGTTTCTGGTCTACTTCTGGGTCTGCTGCCAAGCGTGCTTGGGAGCCCCCTGTGCTCCTATGGGACGCACCATCTGCCCTAGCATCACAGCATTCACGAGCCTCCTGGTACCTCGAGGTATGTAGAAAAAACATTTAAAGCTGTGTCTATGTCAAATCGTCGAATCTTTTTGAATCTCTCTGAATCGACTGAGAGGGTTCTGATTCGATTCGGAGAGATTAAAGGGTCTCCTGATTCGATTTGGATTTAGAGATTCAGCCACCAAATGGGGCCAAATCTTTGCTGAATCGAATCAGGGACCGAAGCTTCCCACAGCCCTACCAAAAAGTCCCACAGAAGTGCCCAATCTATACAGACGCTGCAGAGCCGGGTCCAATTAACACACTGCTGCTTCTGGTAAAGTGTTTTTTTGTTTTTTAACATTTGTCAGCAGCCATAAACAGTACAAGACAAACAATATGCTGGTAGATATGATACACAATGATTTCAGCACACAGTTGCCAGTTATTGTGACATCTACAGAAAAAGGAGTTTTTAAGGAGCATTCTGGAGGAGGAGAGGGCTTTCTACCACCTAAGGTGGAGCTCCCCCCAAGTATGAAGGCAACACAGGAAAAAGAAGATGATACCTGCTGCAAATCTTAATGAGTAGACAATGGGGGATGGCATCTGAGGACAATTGGAAGTAGAAGTATACATCTCAATAGCAAATAAGAAATGAGAGTTAGGGTAGGAATATGGCATTAAGGGTTTTGAAAGCAAAGATGGGTAGCTTAAATTTCCTGTAGTAAAGGAAGTGGAGAAAGCACAGGGATGTAAGGATAATAGTGACTTGGGCAGAGCAGTGGGATAAGGAAAATATTTGCTGCAGCATTTTGAGTGGGTTTAAGGGCAAAGTTGCATTTCTCAAGGCCAGAGAAAAAGATGAAGCAGTAATCAAAACATAGGTTGTTTTTAGCTGTGTGGGTAGAGAAATTTTATCTTAGAGATATGCAGAAAGAATCTATGAGATTTAGACCTAGTCTGGATGTGAGGGGTCAGTTGAAGATGACAACCTTATTACAGGCCTGACTGATGGGCTGAATGACAGTGATCTAAAAAGATGGTAGAAGGAAGGAAAATTAAGATTTAAGATGTGTTATAGGGGCATGTTTAAGATTATCTGGGGACTTTAACAGTAGATCTGCTGATATTACAGATGTTTTTGTATCACTTAGCATCATGGTCGAACAACCCTGCTAGCCTCCTGTTGTAAGAGATGTTGTAAATGAGGAGAGTCCCTGCAATTGGCTACATCATTTTCTGCTTCAGGTTGCATACATTTTTTCCTATTGCCAAAAACTGACTCAGGTTTACAAGAAAGTGAGTTATCAGCAGTGAATTGTTATGAATTGAAAGCTTGATGAATATTAATTGGGATTCTTCCCTTGGTGTAAACGTGTGTGGTTTGGAGATTTGACTTTAAGTGTCATAAATGTAAGAATATGACATTTGGTTTTTCTCTTTCCTTTTTTAAAGGCACATGAAGACCCCATGTATGATATAATAAGGGAAAATAAACGCCATGAAAAGGAAATGAGGTAAGTATCTCTTCATAATGCCCTATTTTTTTTAATAAAGTCTTTAATTTTGACAGAATAAAGATAATGGGGAAAGCTTCTCTGGACCTACTCCTCTTGCTACCTGCAAACAAAACGTAATTTTTAATGGTAACTTTTAAACGTAAGAATGGAGTGCAGCACAGGACCATTGTAGCAGGTTGTCATTAGCTATTGCTTTTAATACATGATGGGAACTATGCCAAATAGGGCTAATTGAGTAAGGAGGCTCTCCTTGTCTGTTAGGAATCCATTCTACAGGGGATCTAACTTTTTCTTCAAATTAGCTTTGTATCCAAAGCAGCATGCTTTTTGTTTGATTGGTACCATTGGCCTGGCCTTCTGTCATAGAACCACTTTTTCACATAACTATTCAACTCAAACTGCACCTCTGTCATGTCATTAGCAATATAAAATTTCTTACTGGTCCAGTTGTCACACTTTCCAATTGGATGCATCAACTGATTTGCCAACACTAGGCAGTAGCTGAGCTCTGTTAACCACTTACCCTACCAGGCAGAGAAACCTTTGAGAGATCTTTGAATACTTGGCAGAAAGAAGCAGCTTGACATCATGCTATGAAAGCTATCATTTGGGCTTTGACTCCCCATAAAAGGAGAGTGCTTTACCATCCCACTCATCAGCAATAACACATTTTACAATTCCCAAAAATGTCTACTACACTGTTCAAGTGGAGGAGGGGATTGGGTTAACTGTTGCCCACACCGGAAGTAGAAAGGGTGCTCTTTCACATAACATGTTTTTGTATTTAGGATACAGCAACTGAAGCGATTGTTAGAAGACTCTTCCTCAGATAATAGTGGAATCAGTGACAGCTCCAGTTCCTCGGAATGTAAAGAGAAACACAAGAAAAAAAAGAAGAAGAAAGAAAAGAAAAAAAAGGAAAAGAAGAAGAAAAAGAAAAGAAAGCACAAATCTTCTAAATCAAATGAGAGATTGGAGACTGACTGATAGCAGTCACATATTGCCTGCTTCTTGTCTGTGTTGTGAGCAGATGCCCAAAGAATGGGAACAACCAATCCAAACTAGGGCAGATTGAATGTACAATTGGCTATATCAGATATACTACTTTCTTGCTCATCTGCAAGAAACAAGGGATGAGCTGCATCATGGTGTTTAAAAGAAACAAAAACATTTTACACGAGGTTACCTTCATACTGTGAAAATTAAGCTAATGTTGCTTGATAGTTGATAAAACTTTATTGTTGTGTTGCCACCTGTTAAAGCAAGTAGAAGAATAAAGACCATCAAAGACATGTCAACAAATAGATAGAATACAGCAGAATCCACTAATGAAGTGTTTTCCTCACAAAATAATGTAGCTACATGCAGAGCTTCATTGTAATGGGAATTACAGTTTGAACTCTACAAAGCACTGAAATGTTTTATGACTTCTCCATTTATGGAATAGTACAATGAACATTATACTGAAACTTATTGTTAACAGGCTATATATACACAGTGTCCTCCCTGCTTACTGTCCATAGGCTGATGTTGGCTTTGATTATCCTAGAGCTGACAGCTGACAGAGCTTTAACTGCATGACAGAAAAACAATGTTAATGAACTTTTAGGCAAAAATGGACTGTTTACAGGGTTTGTTTTAAGAAGCTTGAATTGTGTCATTTGCTCAGTTGTGTTGCTTTGATATTTTTATGAATTAGGCCACATGCTGAAACACTTGACACTGGGAGGCACTTCACTTAACATAATCCTGTTGGACTTCAGTTTTGCTAACTTGAAAAAACACTACACTTACTGGGAAAAGTGAACATTTTATTTGCTTAAAAAGGAGTTTTTATGCTTGAAAATAAGTGACCAATATACTTCCAAATATGGTTCAGTAGCTATTGTTTTGATTCATTTGTTTCTTTAAAAAAAAAGTTTGAGGAAGTAAATTAAACCTGTTCTATACATTTAGTACTTTGTTTCACAAAATGCTCCTGCATTAAATAAATGCAGCAGAAATATATGAATGTTACTCATAATACTTTAAAAAGAATATATGGAAAGAACCCAAATTGTCTTGCAAGCATATTTATGCAAGCTACAGAAAAGTAGTAGCAAGCTGGAAGAAGGGAATTTTTTTTGTCAAGAACATGAAGATGGTCTGGTTTTGTAAGGCACAAGATTTTTAATGACCTTGCAAATATCACCAAAGTGGAAAGATCTATAAAACTTTAGAGTGCAGAGCACCAAATCTATCTATATCTGAAAGCTGAATAGCTAAATGGAGTATATGGTAGTGGGAACTTGTGGTTTTAGGAAGGCTGAACATTTAAAGAAAGCCTGCAAGGGGCAGAAGGGGGTTTTGTCCTGGGTTTCCTTTCAGAACTGTTTTGTGCTGATTAATGAAGATCTTAAAAACCACTTTGTCTTTACATTAAAAGTGCTAAGGATGTCAAAGCTTAGAGTTTCATTTGGCTGGAGGCCTCACACATTAACATAGACTATCCCTTCAACAAATAAAGACTGTGTCATAGGTTTACACTGATATTTTAAACAAGTGTTACTTTTAATGGTGTTAGCTGGTCAAGATAAATCTTGACAGACTACCAAAATCCTAGAATGGGAAAGGATTCTATCAAGAACTTAAGCCGGCATCTACAATAAGGGTGAAATCCTAAAGCCACTGGCTTCAGAGAGGCTGAAACTGTATTTGGCTTTAAAAAACACACAACGTAGAACTATCGCACTTCTTCCAAGAGCTTGGTTTGCTTGTAAAGGAAGAGCTGGGGAAGTGATTTTAAGAAGTTTGACAAAACATTTCTTCCAGCCCCATATACATTGTATAAAGAGTTAAGATAGGTGGGAGAAAAAAAAAAAAAAATTTCATCACTGAATAATAATTAAAAAAAAAGTGGGGATAAATAAGCAGTTTCAGGTGGGTCTCCTTCCCTACCCAGCCATATTAAAAAATATGATCTTTTAAAGGAGGCCTGCACTCTTTTCCCTACAGCAGATTTATATTTACAAGACACCTTTGAAATCTTAAGTACAAATCATTCAATGAACCCACTGTCTCTGCTGTGTATTTTTTTTCTAGAGGGCTGTGCAGTAGTTATACCATGAGCACATTTTAGGTTAAATGGCTTCTATTTTATTTCTGTAAGTGAATATAGTAAAAGCAGCTAGGGATATAAATCTAATTTAAAAAATATTTGCATAACCTCTAATTATAACCAACAACATAGTAACTTGAACACAGCTGCTGCTGGGAGCCACTCCTGGGACCCTTTGATTGGGGGGTGGGGTGCTGTGGGGCAAGCCTAACAGCCCACTGCCTGTTGCTGCCACCACCAATGGCAGGGCCTGTGCACCATGGGAAGGGGTGTATGGGCCCCTCACACCTGGTCACCATAAACCCCCTCCCCCACACAAGCCCTACACGCTCTCCACCCCCTCTACAAATCCCATACACGCATGCAGCCCATACCCTCCACACTATGCAGGGATGTATAAATACAATATTGTAAGCAATTATGCAACTGCCTCATTTCAAAAAGTATGTCCCGATTTACATGGGTTTGTATAGTGTGTATAAAATTAAAATGTGTTACAGCAGATGTTTGATTTTCAGTATCATTTAGTTTTTTTCTGGTTCCAATATGGCAACCCCACCCCCAAAGGAGTACTTACAGGGGCAAAGGTCAGGGGCAGGCTGTGCAATCCCAAGATGAGAGCCAGGGGGCAGGGCACTTGTCCAGGAACAGGGCTACCTTTGCAGCCCTTGACAGCTCACCAAAACTCATTAAGTGGCCCTCCAGCTGAAATAATTGCCCAACCCTGAGCTTAACTGATGAGTCATTAAGCTGTTCACCATCTCTCTCTGGCTATGGGGTGTAGTCCCTCCCGGCCCCTGTGCTGCCTTTTGATTCCTACTGGGAAGCCACGTGGCTTCCCTTCCCTGCCAGATTGCACCCACCCAGACCTAAAAGGATAGTGGTCTCATTTTCTCCCTTATTCCTCACTTAGTCCAAGATTGAAATTATTAAAATAACCATGTACAGACATTGCGTTTCTACCAGGAGATGCAGCAAATCTTCCAATAGAAACCAGAAGTGTACAGGGTGCTTATCAAGTTCCCTTCCACAGGAGAAATGTTTTCCCCTTTCAAAGATCTTTCCAGCTGGAGAGTTGCTCCCACTGGAAAGAATGCCTGTACACCTTCCCCCACTGCATGACTCTTCCCACAGCCCAGGAGGAGTTGAACCGTGGAGAAAGGGGGAGGGGAGAGGGTAGTTCCTGGTTGGGGAAAAGCATAGGGAATAGGCACTGCTGAACTCCTAGTCCTGGGAGATGAAGCAGCAAGGAAAGGCTCCCATGCCTTCCCCAGACCTCAGTCACTCCAGGTTGGAGAAGGGCTGTGGGGTGGGAGGCACTGCCCTACTGCTCTTACATCTCTAGTAGATGTGGATGGGGGGTGCTCCCCCAAGAGGAGTAGAGGAGCTGCTTCTTACCCCACACCACCCTGCAAGTTCCTCAGGCCAGGGCCCCCAGTCTGAGAAACAGGCAGGGGTTTGCCCTATTCCTGCCCTAACAGCCACTACTTCCCATGGTCTTCCCCAGACCAGCTTTTTACTTTTATTAAATAAAAGATCAAAGACCTCTCACCACAATTCTGGAACACCTAGATAAGAAAGATATCATCAGGATTCAAAACTAACCCATGAAAGCATAAATAGGATTCACTACCTGAAACATTGAAGTCAATAAAATCTAAGCTGGAAACAGGATGCACGTTACTAATAGTATATTAGGTTTCTAAGAACCAAGTAACACCAAGTGATGGGAAGTGTGTAATTCACAGTAGACCATTTGAGAGACCTGGTGTAATAAAGCCACAAGTTACTGAACAAGAAACAGGAGTTAAGTGAAAAAAAAAAAAAAAATCTAGTGTATGTCATGTCAGTGGTCAGCAACATTTTTAGGTTGCAGGCTGGACTGACTCTGCTTGGTTAGAGTTGTGAAGGCACAAGCTGGGACCCAGCCATGGTGGTATGAGGAACCGACTGTGACCTAAGCTCCATATCCATAGGTCAGATCCAGCCCATGAACTGGAGGCTGCTGAACCTTGTGCTGTGTGATCATATTAGGCAATTAAAGTGGCCCCATCTAAGATTTAGAAGTCACACGAACTGTTTTCTAGCTGCAACTGAACAGTGGGTTATCCAAAGTATTCGTTCCTGGGGTAGTTCAATACATTTGATTCAAAAGCAAGAGCTTGCTTAAACACTTTCACATCCATATTCCAGTTTGTTGTTACCTTGCTTCCATCATTAGACAGACAGGAATCCAAACAAAAAAAAAAAAAAAAAAAAAAAAAAAAAACACCAAAGCAAGTCTATATAACCCTACTCACTGAGAGACATGCTGTTGCTAAATTCTCATCCGAGTAAGATTCCCAGACCCGATTCTCTTAAGAGAATGTTTTTCCTTCTGAATTGAATATTAGAGAGGTTTGTTTATTATAAACAAAACAAACGTTCCCTAAAAAAAAAAAAAAAAA
>NW_017729006.1:25931628-25941897 GCF_001723915.1 Gavialis gangeticus | reverse complement strand
CCCAAAAAAAAAAAAAAAAAAACACACACACACACACCACAGGGATGTAGATATTTCTCAAGTGTTCATTGAACATCTGTGCATACCGCCAGCCACTTCCTTCTTTTTTGGAAGAGGTGGCAGACAAGAAGGCAACAGTGGTGGAGGCAACAGCAACTGCCAGTTGCCACAATGTACCAACCATAGGAATCTAAGGAAAAAGTAGGTTTTGCGCGGAACTTTCACATTCAAAGTTAAAATAAAAAAAGGACCGAGTCTTTTCGCCAGCACATTCTTCTTTCTGCTGTCTTAGTTTAATTGAAATACAGCCTCCGATTTATTTTTATGCATACATAAGCAAAGAGCAAAATTTATTTATTTATTTTTTTTAGGGAAAACAAAACTAAAAAAAGTTAAACAAGCAGAGAAACTCTAGAAGTCTCAACATTTTAGATGCAGAATAAGCTCTTGACTTGTCAAAACTACCATTGGCATAAGATTTAGTGATTATACCCCAGCCATCCAGTGATGAAGATTTTAAGCTAGTAACAGATTGCTTCCGACTCAGAATTTCTCAAAACTATCCCAGGGGCCTCTAGTATGTTACTAGTTTGCCAAAAGAGAATTGCTTCTTTAGCTGCCTTGCAAATGTAAGAGGTCCCTGTACTGAACTCAAGTCCCCAGAAGCAGAAATACTAGTTAGTCATAAGAACCACAACTGGAATACTTACAGTATTCAGCAAGGACTGCACAAGTTCTTTAGTGTACATGCAGGCCTCCCTGACCATATTTGCAGGAACAGAAACAAGATAACTTATCCTAAAAACAAATAGCTTTATTCATTTTAAAAAGGAACACCTAGTTAATGCTGGCTCTGGTCAGATGTGCCCCAGTTTTTCTCCCCCCAGATGAAAATAGCTATATTTTTTGCAGCCACTAGATCCAACTGAGTCTATCCACACAAGTGCCTACTGATTCTCCAATTCTTAAAAAGCCATCTGTTTAGCATTTTGAAAGCTTTAGTCTCCACATCTATGAGGCTATTCTTTTAGAAAGGATCAAGTATTAGTCTCAGGAACTCAGAAGAGGCCAAGTTCTGCACATTTTTGCCATGGGGGTTTCCATCAGCTAGTCTCATGAAGGATGCTCCTGCATCCACAGCTTTACGTGTAGTCTCAGCTGCTGAAGCTTATCAGAGCAAAATTTCACCTTCTTACTTTGGTAGTCATAAATGCAGGCAAGGAAGCAGAACTGTCAAGTTGCATAGAGAATTTTATAGATTTTTTCCTAAGTTTGGCTATATCCTTCCACATTCAGAAGAGACTACACAGCGCAATTCTATTAAATTTTATTGCTCTTAAATAGTGAATGTGCTAGTTACAAAAAAATCAAAGTGCTTTGACTTGAGTGTCTTCACACAGTGTAATTCCTTACCCTTTAACTGTGCATAGTAACTTACACAAAAGTCTTGTTAGACATGCAAACCTCAAAAACATTTGTGTTTCTTCCCCAGCATTTGAAATTATCTTCTTCTATAGACAGCCCTCTTTGTTCCACGTCCTAGAGATAAAAGGAGGAAATGTTTAATATCAGCTTTATTTAGTTAAAAATGCATTTCACACTATGGAGGTCATGTCTGCCTAAAAAGGGCAAGGCAGGAGAAACCCACCAAATAAGCTGCCCCTACTACTACAAGAAGTACATTCCGAATTTTGAAGTGATGCTCAAAAATCATTCAAGCCCCTCTCTCCATGTTAGAGTGCCCTGGTTCTACAGCCAAGGATCCCAAATCATAGCACACTCCAGGAAAACAGTCCAGAATGCTGGAAGATGAACATTTTAAATTTGCAATCAAGTTTAAGAGCCAGTTAAATGTACAACCAACACCTTCATAAATATTATGGTTTGTTTCATTCCTCAGTTTTAGTTCAGGGTCTCACAAGATTATTTCTCTTTTATAAACAGCCATTCTGCAGGAATGGAGGCATGCCAGAAAATTTGGCCATTCTGGAGACAAAAAGGAGACAGTGTGGGATCATGCAAGTTACTCAAATGTTTTTACTAAAAACAGATGAGAAATTGAGAGGTGCAATGTTGACATTCAAAACATTAGTCTACTTCTGGGTCAATACCCATTGATTAAAAGGACAAAGTTTCAGGACTATGCAGGCTCATTCCATTATCTCATACTATTTGGTTGCTTGTTGTGGAAAAAGTTCTCTCTGCACCCAAAATCATGTGCCTCAAGTAAACCAAGCCAGTTAAGTACACTCTCTTGCTTCAAAAGTTTCCCCTAGGAGAGACTCCAAATCTTTGGCTAACTTCCAAGAGTGTGAATTTACAAATAGAGATAACTAGGGCACATTTATTACTTTTATGATGTTTGACTGAAGCACTTTGAATTAAGACAAGAAAGACAAAAATAATTGCTTGTAGTTTTGCTGTCTCCCTGCCATCTGTATTTTGCCTCTGAAGATGAGATTCTGAATCCCACAAAGCTTAAAAATGTAGCATTGTTAGTGTGCATACATGATTTACACATGGATAAATAAAAATTTGGAAGGCTATGTTGCAAGTAAAACCACATACATAAGCAGGACTCTAGCTGCTGTATGTGCAATCTAAAAAGGTACTCTAATTGTGAATTCAGCTAATTCTCCAAAGACCTCAGGAAAGAAAGGGGCTATCACCACAGTTGCTGACAGAGAGGTTTATAAGTCAAGCGCCGATGCCTTCCACGAGCATGCTAACCTTTGCGTGCACTGGTTTTAGGCATTTCCCACACCTCAACCTCTTCCACCTCGCGTCTTGTGTCTCTACGTTTATAAGGGGGCTTGCCTACCCTTTTCTTCTTTGGTTTCTCCAGTGTCAGGTTGTCTAAAGTGACATTAATAATAATAAAAGAAAGTAGCAATATTACTTCTCCAAGCAATTTAGCACGAGTTTTGCCAGACAGGTTTTTACTTAAGTGGTTATTAACAACGTCTTTTTTTTTTTTTATTAAATGAAATCACTGTAAAAACACTTCTTCTTTGCACGCTATTCTGCTCTTCTTTCAAAAGGTAGATACTAGACATTTTTAGAAGGAACGCATGCTGTGACACTAGGAGTCTGGGAAAGTCGAAATAATATTTGCAATCCAGGTACTTTGTAGCCTGCCAGCGGAGCAGTTATTAGCCAGCCTACCCTGAAACCAGTTGCTGCGCTGGCCGACATTCTGGTTACCTAGTGTAGCCAGTCATCAAAACAGTAAGCTGGTGTGGGCATACGCATGGGAATATGCAGAGCATCTACAAGATATTGCAAGAACATCTATGCAGCAATACATGGTTATATTGAACACTGTACAACTAAAAAGCAACACTTCACCATATTAAAGTTTATGGCAGCAGCTTTTTATAAAAGCGTTGCTTGTGTGTAGTGTGCTTATGCTTAGCTTTAGGGTAGGACAGACAAAAATACTAGTCTGCCAGATACAGATGATCTAATCCATACCATGGAACAAGTAGGAGGTAAAGTAAAAAGTACCTTGTTCTTTCATTTTGGCTGGGGGTGATAGACTACTACGTATCAGGCTGGCAAGCTTGGGTTTAGCACCGCTTCTAATCCAGTAGTCTTCAACTGCCAACCCCATGTTTTCCTTCAGTAACCTCCCTAATCAAAACATATTATGGGATTTTAAATAGTGCAAGTCAGTAACTACAGTCAGGATACATTACTACTGACAATTTGTTATTGCAGTAACAGTAGGTTAAGATAGCAATTGAGCCCAGTATACATACATGGAGTAGGTATACAATACCAATAGCTAAGCACCAAATTTCTAACTGGTTAGGTCCAAAACTACACAATCTCAATTTACATTTCATTACATTGAAATTACATAAAGCCACAACTAAAGTGGAATATAACCCACTTGGATTTGAGGAAAGAACTGTTAAAAGCCTTAAAGCAGCAGCAATTTAATCCATTATATTAAATGTTGAGACAGAGACACTGTAAAACTGTTTGCCAGCAAGGCTAATTAGTTACCTGGAACCAAAAGCAATTCATAACACAAGCATTCACTTCCACAGGAAAGAATAGCAAACTTTGCATTATAGTTCTAAATAATCAGTTAAAATATTGTTGACAATGAAAAGTTTGAGTAAAGGAATCAAGGTCCTTTGGGTAAATCCGATACCTTTTATTTTTAAGATGGCATTCTAGTAGTTTGATTCTCATGAGTTATCCTCTAAACCAATTGCAGTAGCTGGTTTATCTGTCAGCATATCCTACCTTATTGAGTTGCAAAGTTTTTACATAGACACTAGTCTCTCTTGCATTTTAAGACAAGGCATGTCATTTAATTAGTCAGACTCATTAAAATGAACTGATACACTACCAGAATTGGAAACAAAGTGGGAATTAAGTTAACAAAAGACTTAAGATAAAACAAAAAAACCCCAGCTTTATACTATTCACCCAACTATACATTTTAGAAAAAAAAAAAAAAGAGAGTGTGAGCTGCCAGTTACAGGTACTTTGTGCCTCATGTAAAAGGCTTCATGTGTTTGCTTCAGTTCCTTACCTACAGAAGTTTTATCTCTGGCCTTTCTTAGGAGTTATAGCACATCATTCTTTTCCTTGTTTTTCCAAGGTTTACAGAACACAGCCAACAGTTAGCAAACACATGCCATAAAGCAGTGGTCTCCAAACTTTTTTGATCGTGCACCCCATCAGCAAAAAGTTTGAGCATGCACCCCCAATATATGAGTATTTATTTATAAATTATATACATATTATGTACAATAGATATAGATAAAAATATAAATAGAAGTTCTAATATTTTCTTCCCACACCCCAATGGATTGTCTTGTGCACCCCACTTTGGAGACCACTGCCATAAAGCATTCCAAGTTATGATCGACACCATCTTGGTCATTAGCTTACCTCCTGAACGCTTTTGTGGAGTTCTCTTGTGATCAGATCCCTCTTTAAGTAGTCCCTCTCGTTTTGCTGTAGGCCTCTTTCTTTCATAGTACCCATAGTCACTGTACACCACCTCATCCTGGTCCTTCTCCTTTGGCTTACAAAATAGACCAATTTCACCAAGGGCACTCTTCAGTTTTACTTTCTCTCTAGTAGGCCAGCTAATTAGCTGAGCTGGGACAGAATTTTTCGGTGGTTTCCAAAGCATCCTCTGACCAATCTGATGGTAGAAGCTACCTCTACTAGGGGTCAGCATTTCATATGGGGTGGCTTCATGAAAGAAATATTCAACTTCATCCAGATCCTCCTCCTCCTCCTCCTCTTCCACCACTGAGAATTCTTCAGAGTCATCAGCTTCCGACAGAGACAAACTCTTAACAGCTTTTTTCTTTAGGGAATAGATTTTCTTTTTACTGGAAGATCTAGGGAGGCTGCCCATCTTTTTACCTCTGCTGGAAAGTTCTTTTATCTTGAGGTTTGAACAGCTTTTGAAGTTCTGGTTATTGATATCATTGGTCTGCTCCCCGTCTACTTGTTCCTCATCTTCATTTAGGGAGCCACTGCTTTTAATTCTCTCTTTCTCCAAGTCATCTGCGTTTTTTTGTAAAGCGTACATGCTTTTCTGAAGCACATAGTCAGGGACAAAGTATGACACTGGTGCATTATCAATTGATGAGCCTTCCTCTTTGGAGGACATTTCATCAGAAGAAACACTGAGCACATTTTGATGTTTCCTTTGTGGGAAACGCACATCATAGTTGCAGTTAGTGTCCGTATTATCCAAGCCAGCCAGCCAGCTGTTAGAAGGAACAAATTTCTCCACTGATTCATCACACCATAAGCTTTTATCCAATGTCATCTGACTTCCACTTGTTACACTGTGGCTCTGATTGAGCTTTTTCTGCTGCAGGAACATGTCATTTGTTATCTCCATATTGGATGGAAATAATACTGCCTGCTGAGATAAGCTGGATTCATCTTGAGAAGCTTTTGAGCCAGTAGATCTTTTAGAACTAGAAGATATTTTAGATATAATTAGAGTGTCCTGCCTTGCCACTGACTGATCATTACAAATTGAGCTGGCTAGGTCTGTTATTTGTACTGCCCGAGCTTCACTTTGAGGGGATTTGGCTTTCTGGCTTGCATTTCCCAGTTTTTCCACCTCCAGCTTTGCTTCGTTGTTTTGGACCTCTCTTTCCTGCACAACGTCGATGCTCTGTTTCGAAGGGAGAGCTTTGCGCTCATCTGAGTAAGTGCCTGACATCAATGCCTCACCTTCACGAGGGCCATATATAAGCCCTTCACAAGAGCTAACAGAAAATAAATCATGTTGCACTATATTCTCTGGGACTGGTTTGCCACTTGGTACATCATACAAAGGGATAGTTTCTTTGAAGGACTTCCATAGCTGAATTGCAGGTGAGCCATTTCCATATTCTATTCTTACCTCTTCTTTCTCAAAAGCATAGCTTCCTGAAGGAAGATTTCTATACTGTGCAGTGCTGGAAGGGCTCTTATGAAACTCTCTCTCTGGTACAATGGAAGATCCAGATGAATCCTGTTTCTCTGAAGTACTGTCAGTTTCTGTACCAATACCAGAAGAAACGCAAGCCATATTTCCTGCATCACAGCCTTTCGTTTCTGTACGGAGATCCTGATGCTTTTTTGCTTTGTGTTCAGGCTGTCTAGGATCAGTCTGTGTTTCTTTGGTTTCTGTTCTTTTCCCAGGACTACTATAGTGCCTAAAGCGTGTTGCATGATAAAACATAGGAGAGGGTGGGGGAGCATTAAAATAAGGCCTTCTGTTAACTCTTGTGTGCATGGGATGCTGTGGAACAAAATATCCAGGGTATTCGTGCAGTGCAACAGAATAAAATGGAAAATATGGGTTTCCATTTCTGAATCCTAGAAACAGGGAGAGGGGGAGCAAAAGAGAGAGAGAAAAAAAAAAAGAGTTTGTCTATATAAAAATGTTATATTCTGAAATAAGAGACTAAACAACACAAAAAAAGTTTTGATAACACCACATGGAATAACTGCTACATCAATACCCTACCTTCAAGTACTGCACAAGAACCCTCCTCACCACAATCCTACTGGGCCATTAAAGGACTAGCTTGTCTGTAGGCTACCCTTATTTTAAGTAGAATTTGGCTTCACAGCTTGAGGCAGATTCAAATTGGTCTTCAAAATGTAATATCTAAACTAGTCTAACTGTGCCTTTTAAGGGGATAGCTCTGAACTAGAGAAAGACAATTTTCATGAACTCTGATCACATAGATACCCTGTCCTTTACTAGGAAACAGTTACTTGATTTAATTTTTAGTTTTCCACACTCCATAAACCATAAGTAGAAACATGCATTGAATCCCCCAAGGGTGTTTACTGAATAGTAAATTCAAGACTCATCTTTAAAATACTTTTCCCCCACCTTCTTAAGATCAGTATTTAGTTCCACCTTGAAACAGAAGTTGCCAAGCTCAACAAGTCATAAGATTACACAGCCAGTGAATTACCAAAAGAAAAGGACCACAGGTTAAGAGAAACCCCTTCAATATATGCACTAAACCCATCTTCAGGAACTATATTAACAGCTCTAAGGGTCTGTAGCATAATATTTGCATTTCTTTTGCTCCATGAGTGGTACAAGCATTTTCTTCAGATGGCTTGTTTTTCCTTACCTGGTGCAGGCATGCAGTACGGATTATAGACTTGACTGAGGTACCATGGATTTGGGAAAGGCTGTTGTGCTGTTGGCTGTGCATAAAAAAAGGGTCTTGTGTGGTTTGTGGAATATGGTCCACTCTCTGAAGCTGGGGCAGTGTTCATTTTCTAAGTAGTAAAGTGACATTAAAGCTATCAGGTTAAGTCAGACATGGTCAATCATACTTTCCTAGAAGAGTCACAGAAAGCAGCCAAGTGTGATATATTCAGTGGCACTGTTGGGTTGTTGTTTTTTAAATGTATATCTCCCCCATTCTATCTATTAACAGGGAGAAACCACATAACTTGCCCTGCAATGCTAGCATGTATGTCTACAAGTCATTAAGTACAGTGTCCAGCTCAATCAGCTGGATTTCTAGACAAATGTTGCATGAGAAAAAACCAAGACAATTTTTATATGCAGTGGAAAGCATTACTGTATCCAAGACAGATCTTACCCAGTCTTCTACAAGCTTGTTTGAAGCATGAGAGAACTACAAGGCCAGCACATATACATTTGTTTGTTTAAAATATACTAGCCACATAACCAATATTCAAAGCAGTGGTCAGTGACCCTTGGATTATGCTAGCCATTGAGAGTAGCTAAATAATAGTAACTCCCTCACCTACACACACCATCAGATATTATTTTTAGTTTACTGAGCTGCTTGTAAGGAACACAAAACCATGGAATTTCAGTTCAGTAAGAAGTTTTAGTATTTAAAGAGTGCTGTGTTCAGACAACAGCATACATACTGTATTAAATAAAGTTCATATTCCGTAGGAAACTAGTTCTTACATAAGAGGTACAGGTGAAAGCTATTGCATTTGAACAGCCCTTTATCTCTACCGATTTACTTAGAGAATATATTCTAGTCATTTGTCATATCAAACAAGCAATTGGTTTAAAAAAAAAAAAAAATCTTAGTACGCATTTTCTAGGCAGACCAAGGTAAGTAGTACTATAAACTAAACACCACTGCCCCTTTTGAACAACAGGCATCAAAAGGCACATTTGTCCATTAGTAATTTACAAGTGGAAGAGGGCAAAAAGGGAGGGGTGTGGGAAAATAAAATAATTAGATTTAATAGAAAGAGAGGCATTTTGGCAAGTTAGAGTTTTTGAAAGCCACTAAAATAAAACTGAGCTTAAAGCCATTACAATGGGGTACACAGCTCACCCCGATAAATTAAAAGCCACACAGGAACAAGAGCCCTCTTGCTTCAGCTTCCATCCAGAGCACAGCCTCAACACAGCACCAAGAGCCTACATACTCCCCTCACAACTCAACACCACCAGTAACCCAAAGGCTGTTTTAACCTCTGGAGGGGCAAAACCCTACAAAGCCAGACTAATCCTTCCCCAGCACAGCTCTGCCAAAACTAAGGGCCATGCTGCTGCATCTGCCCACAACCCAACAGGACACAAGCCCAGGCCTCCACCCACCTTGTTTATGGACCTCAGAGACACCCTTCCACTCCCACCAGCACCTGGGCTTCATTTAATAGTGATATGGAGCCCTCAATCAGTGGGAGGGGCAGCTAATAGCGGCAGGAGCAAATACTCGTAGGCCTGTAGAGAGCTCTTAGGGACCAGTAGCCTTTTAATGCAGAGCATGTAATTTAGTTAGCTTAGATGAGTGGTTCTTGGCCTCCTTCGATTAGAGGACCCCTCAGAAGATGCTGTTTTTTTGGCTCCCACTTATGTTTTGACCGCAGAAAAATAACAAGAGTGGCTGGTGGGTCGCAAAGCCCTTCCGTGTGCTCTCGGCTACTGACTGGTGCGTAAAACCTCTGGGTCCATGGCGTGGGCAGACCTCCTAGGCCGTGCAGGGTGTGGCATGCCTGAGGGGGGCTCAAGACAGCTTGGGGTGCTGAGGATGGCAAGTCTCTCCCCTGTCCTCGGGCTACCAGGGGAAAAGGCCTGTGCTTGTTACAGGTGCCGGCAAGGGGGGAGGAGTTGTGTCATTGCACTCAACACACAGAAGAAGGCTTTGAACCCCGCGGGCCTCCCCCCGGGGCAGGCAGCCCGCAGATGCCCAGAGCAGAGGCTCGTGACTGTAGAGGCGCCTGGCGCCGCCCCGCCTGTAGGGGGCTCCCTCGCTCCTCGCCTCCCCCCTCCCCTGCGCTAGACACAGGCACCTGCGCAGTCATCCGTTCCACAGCCCTTCACTCCCCGCTTCCCCCTCAACGGCCCGCGCCTGCGCAGTCCCGGAGGCCGTTGGACCAAGCGGCGGCTGGCGGCCCGGCACGCCTGCGCGGGAAACGTCCTCTCGCGCATGCGCCGAAGCCGGGTTAGGGGCGGGCGCCTTCGCACGCCTACGTCTCCGCGCGCCTAGGGTCGTAACGGCCGTCGCGAAGGGAAGGGGCGGGGCGGGGCGGGCGAGGAAGCGCGCGCGCGCAGCAGCATCAGCAACCGCCGCCTCCACAGCAGCAACCGCCGCAGCCCGGGTGAGACTCCCCCTCCCCCTCCCCCTCCCCCTGCGCAGGCACTGAGGAAGGAGCGGCGGTTGGAGGTGGGTGCGGGGAGATGGCGCCGAGGCGGCTCCCGCCACCCTCCCCCAGCGGCGTCTGCTCAGCCGCGGCCTGGGGCTCCCCCTTCCCCTCCGCGCCGGG
>NW_017729006.1:25929922-25931554 GCF_001723915.1 Gavialis gangeticus | reverse complement strand
CGCGGGCAGGAGGCGTCACAGTGGTGGGGGCTGGGCCCTGCCCGGTGCTGCCGGATCCGGAGGCGGCGGGGAGGGGCCTCGTCGGCGGCAGGCAGCGCGGCCCCTTCCCCCGCCCGCCTCTGCAGTGCGGGGGTGCCTGGCCTGGTTTTTGAAGGGAACTAGGACCTGAGAGCCGCAGGTTTTGAACCCGTGGAAGGCGGCGGGGTGGAGGGTGGTCCTGGGTGGTTCTCCCCCCCCGTGCAGTTTTTTAAATCTCTAGCCTGCCTGGTAGAAACGTCAGGCGCCGTTTCCCCAGGGCTCCCTGCATGCAGTGCTGCTGCTTGCCTCACCCGGCCTGGAGCTGGCGTTTGGGTTCGATTTTAGCACAACAGAGATGCAGTGTCTGTCTGCAACTCTCCTGGGCCTTTGTGGGGTGACCCGCCAAGGAAATGGGGGCAGCTCTTTCTGCTGCTTCATCAAATCACCCCATATTGGAAAGCTTGTTTTGAATGTTTAGCTTCATCTCTTCAGAGATCATACTGAGAAGGTCGGGCAATAATGACAATCTCCTGAGAAGCCTTATCGCTTTCCTGACTTTATTCAGGTTGCAGGATTTAGCATTTGGGGAAATGTGGCAGTTACAGAGCATCTCCTTGAAAACCTGAGGCATGTCATATGAAAGCTGATTTTTTTTTTTAAAGGAAAATTATGCAAAACATCCTGTTTACATTCGTTATGTAAAACAGTTAACTTCTGGACCCAGATGGTAAGGGTCTGCGCAAGGTCTGGTCTTTCTTTGCCTGATGGCAATTCATTGTTTTGACTTCTGGAGGCAGGAGGGCAGTTCTTCAAAGTAGCATAACATCTTACAAGATGGAACCAAAATAAGGAGTGGCATTTTGCTATTTGCTATTCAGTATTTTCTGAAGGAGGCTTTTGAAATTGGGGTATGTCATCAAGAGGCCTAAGTTGATGCAGCTGTTGCTAAACAAAGAATGAGGTATTTTAGCTTTTGTAAATTTGTGACTGAATATTACCTCCAACTGTCTAGTTCTTCAGAGTATATCACTTTTAATGCAGGATTGACAGCAGCATAAGTAGCTGAATCCAATTTGAATACTTCAGGGTGTTTAGGCATTTTTGTTTTGTTCTTATTTCACTACTTGAGATAAGGGGTTGTGATGGAGGCCGTTAACTCCTAGAGACGTGATTCTCAAGCAGGGTCTGTGGCACCTGGAGTTGCCTTGAGATTCCTTAAGGGGTGTCATGGGGTAGCACTGCGAGGTGTGCAGATATAATTCACGAGGTAAACCCAGAGATTTCAAATAGGAATCCATAGTGTTAAAAATGTTCTGACCTGTTTTGGTCCTTCTGAGTTCGCTGAAGTGGAAGAATTGCTGTATTATTTTACTGTGGTCAGAAAACAGGTGAAAGTGAGAGAGGGCATTTACCCAGAAGTGCGTTCAGTCTGAAGAGATTGAGAACAGCTGTCTTAGAACTATGAAGTTGAAAACTTCAACTGGTAAAAGACTGACTATTTATCTTAATGTTCAAGGAGAGGAAAATGCTCAACAGTGGTGATGGGCTGCTGGATCTGATTAAGTATGCCCTTGGTCCGGTTTTCAGCACTCAGTTAAAAAAAAAAAAAAAAAA
>NW_017729006.1:25926187-25929586 GCF_001723915.1 Gavialis gangeticus | reverse complement strand
AAAAAAAAAAAAAAAAAGACTTCTAAGAAATGGTGAGGCTTCTTATTGGACAAGCATGCTAACAAGGGGCACTGGCAGATGTGAAACCCTCCCCCAAAAAAACTGCACTTTACCAGAAGAGGCATCACATTAGTTCCATCTGGCTCCACAGCATCTGTAAAGATCACACACTTCAGTTGGGCTTTTTGGCCCTTTTATCTAATAGCTGATTCAATTAGCTATTAGATAAAAGCACCAGAAAATCTCTGCTGAAGCACCTGATCTATACAGACATTGAGTAAGCAAGGTCCAACTAATGTGATGCCTCTTCTGAGCATGTGCTAGGCTTGGCATAGGGACGTGCTGAGTTTAAAGTAAAGCGCCTTTTTTGTTTTAGTTGGTTTTGTTTTATTACATCTGCAAGTAGCCACGATGTTATTGGGGAAGGAAAGTCTACTTGTATATACTCAACATCTGCAGCCAGTCATTGGGTCATCAGTCATATTCTACTAGTTTGATTTTTGAACAGAATATAGTCTTATTCTCTACTTCCCTGACACTGAACAGGCAGTGAAGGAACTGGCAGTTGATGTGTATAGTCTGAGTAAGCTTGTTTTAAGCTTTGTATAGCACTTCAAGTCTTTGGCCTTAACTGTCAGAAATCACTCCAGACTAAAAATATAGTGCTTTAAGTTAGAAGCATTGACTTGTTTGAAGAACTTGGTTGAAAGGGGGACTTTTTATACCTTTTCAGTCTTTTTTTAGCTCTTTGGGACTTTTTTCTTCCAGTAGCTGAATCTGTTTGGTATCCTCAAGGTTTTGGACTCGGTTCAGAGGTGACTATAGCAGCATCAGAAATGACAGATCTTTTTAAAGCAGTGGTTCTCAACCTTATTAGACTTGAGGCACCCTTTGGGAAATGCCAACTCTTAGCTTTCACTTGTTTTTTGGCTACAGAAGGATAATAGAGCAGTTAGTTTGCTACAAAGAAATCATGAAGACTAATGTCAGAATGATTTTGACATCATGGACTTCCATTTCAAATCTCTGGCTTATGTTGTGAATTGTTTGTGCACCTATTGTGTGGCACCCCACCCCACCCCACCCTTGAAAGGATTGCCAGGTACCCCAGGGTGCTGTGGCTCCATGGTTGAAAGAAACTGTTTTAAAGAATGGACCTCTTTCACTTATTACCTATTTCCTGTTCTGTGGCACATCAAAATTTGCAGCTTTTACTTAAGAATCTAGACCTAGAGAAACTTCTCCTTCTTCCAGGCTGGGTTGATTTTAATCTTGTTTATTATTTGTATATTGTGAATGATGATTTTCTATACTGCACAGATTTTTGCTTTGTGATGTGTATCAAACTTCATTTGGATAGAGTTTGGAATTCAAATAAAAATGCACATAAAGAGCATTTAAAATGATTTAATATAATAAAATACTGAGTACCTAAGGAAAATGTATTCAGGCTTTTTTCATTTTAAAACGGAGAATAAAGTTGTAGTTAGTGGATTGATTTGTTTGTTTACTTTTGTTTCTTGTTTCTGCTCACCACAGACCAGCTTTTCAAGAGTGACTGAAGATGCAGATAGATGCCTAGTGGGAAATGCCCTAGGTCAGTGATTGTCAGTTGGGGGTCCACGAGGTCCTTTATAGGGGTGCCATGCAATATTAGAAAGTTTGGTATGCAGGCACTTACATATTGACTTTCCTAGATGATGTATTCCAAAGCATATCTTTTTACTGTAGGTAGTGATATTTCCTAGGAGAGAAACTTTTCTAATTTGTCCTCCTGAAGAAAATTTCTAAGGTGTGAGTCAAGCAGGGAATAAGGCTCCTGAAGGTAACAGATTGCATTAATCAAAGTATGAACTACCCATCATTGGCAGCCAAAATTAGTTCAGATGCAGAAGACCTGAATTGACCTCCCTTTTTTTTACTGACTGTTGAAGTGAGTTTGTTTCAGACCACCTCTTATGAACTGGAGAGTCCAGCTTTGACCAACAATTTAGTAAGTGGCTAACTCCTTCATATAAGCATTTCAAAACAGACACTTACAGTGATTTTTGTCTCTTCAAGGGTTGTCAAATGTTCCCTCTGTGTGCTTCTTCAGGTTCAGCATGTTTGTTCTTGATCAGGTCCAGCTTTTACTTGTCCATCGTCATCAGGATGTTTCAGCAGTCTTCTACTACATTGTCACTATATTGGACAGATCTGGTGCTGTTTACATTAATTGGCTTGACTTTTCAGTCCTTTAAATTTGTTCTCTTTTCTTCCCTGTTGCTAAAGATGGTGTGTTTATTTGAAATGATATCAAAGTAATGAGTTGTATGCTAAATCAGTGTTGTGTTTTCTCTCTCATAGCCCAGTCACATTCATGGAAGCAGGCAGATCTTTCCATATTTGTTTTGCAGAAAATGATACTGGGGTTGCACCTAAATCAAGCTTTTAGTCTTCAAATGTTCGTTCCCAAAATTTATTCTTAATGGGGGAACCACAGTTTTCTGGACCACAGGCTTCAAACTCACGAAGCATGTAGGACTGGACTGGATGCATGTGTACATGTGGCATAGAGAACTGATTTGGGGTGTGCACTGTATGCTGGGCCTTGCCTGACTGGCCCTGCATGCTGGCTCTGGGGCTGGTCTGGATCAGGCCCACAGACCAGCCCCACTCTCCAGAGCCAGTGCACATGGCCAGTCTGATACAATATATGCTCAGACTAGCAGTGTGTATCAGCCCTGGTATGGAGCCTTCACGGGGCACGTGCTGCATAAAGTGCCTGTGTAGGGCCTATCCAGCAGGTTTTTCATGTGCATTTGTCCCTGATCAGCTCTCTATGCAGCCTGAGCCATCTCTTGTCTGGGGCTCGCACAGGTTATGTGCTGCATGCAGTGGTGGACCAGCCCTGCACACAGTGTCTGGTATGCAGGGACAGTCTGTGGTCCCCAGTTTGGACTGGCCCCAGAGCCAGTGTGGAGGTCCAGTCCAGCAGGGTGCTGCAGGCAGTCTATGCCTGGGAGCAGCCCCCTGTGTTGTAAGCAGCACCTCTGTTCTGGACCCTATATGTCAGTAGTGGTGTTAGCTGTTTGTGTAGACCTAAGAGATTTGGGAAGTCAGCAAGGCTCTACCCATCTAAGCCTGTCAGTAGATTATGGTGTGTGTTAGGATGTTATAAATTGGGGTTCTCAACCTTTTTTTTCCCCTGAGGGCCCCCCTAGCATGTGATTAAAAACTCCAGGGCCCACCTGTGCTACAAAGCTGTTTTTCTGCATATCCTGTATCCTGGGGGGGGGAGGGGGCATAGACAAGGTATGGGGAAAGCAGGAGGGGGCATAGGTGATGCATGGGGGGGCACGTGCCCCCCCCCCCCCCCCCATTTTTGCCCAAACAACGGGCCAAGGGCTCGCGCCCAGA
>NW_017729006.1:25924945-25926109 GCF_001723915.1 Gavialis gangeticus | reverse complement strand
CCCCCCCCCCCCCCCCCCCCGATTTGTGCACCAATAGCAGGCACAGAGCTGCAGCCTGGCTGGATTGGCATGGGCAGGAGCTGCCTCCCTGGTCCAGTGAGTGGGACGCAGTATGGGAGGGCAGAGCAAGGCAGTGAGACTGCTGCCACCATCAGCTGTTTGAGGAATATCGTACTGGGATGGGGGTGGGGCTCTGTGCTGCTCTCACATCCTCCTGCCGCCAGCCACTTGTGCGCTGGACCTCAGCTCTACCCTGCTTCTGTGGCCTGACTGCTGCTCTCCTCAGGCTGGAGCTCTACCCCAGAGGGGAGGGGAGGTGGGGGCAGCATGGACCTGGGGGCTGCAGACCCCTGGTTGAGAACTGCCGTTATAGATGTCAGGGTAGAAATGTCATTACAGAGATTACATCAATTCAATATCAATCCTAAGTAGCAGAGTTCTAGGTCACTTAAGGCAATGTTTTGATAGCAGTCATTTGAATCAAACTGCACTGTGAACTTAAAGGTCTGTATCAAAATATGATTTGAGTATTTCCTTGGGTAAGGGATTGCCTGCAGATGCAGTGAACTGGATTCAGTGACCCTTGGGACCCTTCTAATCTTATTTTCTTAAATCAGCAGTTCATACTAAGTAGGAAATAGTATAGCCTGGGGGGTGGGCAAAATACACCTCGCGGGACAGATCCAGCCTACCAACTGATTGTATCTGACCCATGGGCTGGTGGCTGCAAACTCATGATCTGGTCCATGGGCAGCTGCTGGCTCCGGCTGCTAGGTGGGACTGTTTCTGCCCAGTGCTGATACAGTGGTGTCAGCTGTGGACCTGGGCAGATGCCCCGATCCCCACTTGGAACCTGCGTGCTGCATCCACAGCTGATGCCAGTGCCCACCTGGGGCTGTTTCCTGCATACCAGGTGGGTGCTGGCCTAAGTTGCCTATATGGGCAGATGCCCTGATCCCTACCCAGACCCTGCCTCCCATGTCCACAGCTGATTCCAATACCTGTCCAGGGATGCTTCCTGTGTGCCAGGTGGGTGCTGGTATAAACTGTTGACATGGCCAGCATCTGGGTCAGGGTGCAGATTGGAACTTGCTGCAGTTCCAAGGTGCTTGCTTCAGTTTCGGGAGTGGGGAAGGATTGGGGTTTCCTGCAGCTCCAGGTGGG
>NW_017729006.1:25918464-25924670 GCF_001723915.1 Gavialis gangeticus | reverse complement strand
TTCCTGCAGCTCTGAGCAGGTGGGGTTGGGGTTTCCTGCAGCTCCAGGCACAGCGGGGATTGGGGCCTGCTGCAGTCCCAGATTGGGGTGGGAGTGCGGCCCTCCATTTAGGGAGTTTTGGTAACCTATAGCTGGGGGCGGGGCGGGGGACAGCTCACCAAAACTCCTTATGTGGTCCTCCAGCCAAAATAATTGCTCACCCCCAGTATAGCAACTCCTACTTTATCACCTTCCACTCCTAAACAAAAACACTGACAGTTTTTCTCTTTCTGAGTAATTATTATGAATAAGGGTCTAGTCTACTCTATTTGCAATTCAGCAGGTTTTTCAGAAAACATAAAAATGGGATTGCCTGTGAAATCAACTTAAAAATAAAAACTGAATAAAAATAATAAAATGTTGGTTCTTCAGTGGGAGCCAGTGGTCCTCGCTGTCACTGCAGCCTGGCCTCACAGCCTGCCTGCCCTAAAGGGGAAGGGACTCATTGGCAGGGTGGCACGAAGGGCAGCAGTTGCCTTGTCAAGGGCTGTTGTGTTTGACTCCCGGGATGCACACGGTGGCAGCCCCCTTGTCCTTCCTCCCCCTGCTGGAGCGTGGGTGCTTACCTTAATGGAATGTTTTTATTAAAGTAAGCATAAGTTATTATGTACAGCTCTACATATAATTTACTTTATTGTATGTTGTGTATGAACACATCCATGACACGTCCTCTGAATTTTCTGTTTATACTGTGATCATCCCATAAATTGTTTAGTTTCTCTATGATTTAAGTAGACCCCTACTTATGAATCGGGAAAAGAAAAATAGGTTTGTGTGAATAGTCTTGGTCATTCTCAAATTAGTATTCACTGGTACTTTCAGTAATTGGTTGAAAGTGATCTTAATCTGTTAGAGATTCATATCCGGATAATGGGTAGAGTGTGATAGGAAGAGGAATGATATCACAGTTTTCGTAATGAGTGGCTGACTTTCATACATAATAATGGTGAGAAGTTGCTTATTGTTGCTCTAGCCTATTGTCATAGGCCACTTACTGTACGGGTGTCAAACAGCTGGATCCAGACTGTGGGGTTCCTCCTGGGTATGATCCATGGGGCCAGCCCCTGTTTGCCCTCCTGCCACTTATTTGTCCAGCGGGGCCTAGGAGCCATGAAAACTGTGGCAGGTATCATCCATTCCTGGACATGCCCCCAACTACTGGCACACTTGTGGACTGGATGGAGCAGCTTCATGGGCTGGATCTGGCTTACTGGCCATATGTTTGATGCTCTTGAGTTAAGATCAGCAATGTAAGCTGTCTGCTGGGCAAATAAACTGCTAATTTTACAAGTATCAAGTGATGTTCAAAGATTAAACCAGTTTATATACCTGATGATTAGCAAAGTGATTTGCCTTGCATGGAAAAATATATGCAAAGATATGATGGCAAACAAATATTCTTTTAATAATTGTGAGGCTTGTCAGACATTGATGTATGGTGTTACCTGTGAAAAGGGTGGTGAGGGAGGAGAACTTGAGGCATAAGCCCTCCCAGTTCTGGTTTTTGTTTGTTTTTTTTGTATGGTGGTATACTTTCTCCTCCCATCGGTTAATTTGTATAACTTTTAATTTTTCCTTGTTAGATTTTGTGCCATAGTTTCACATATGCTTACATGTTTTTCAGGAGAGAGAATACATATTGTCTCCTCCAATTTTATAGGTGTAGTGCTGCCCTTCAGGAATCAGTCAGAACATGTGTAAGTGTGTTTTGTGAACACCTAGGGCAGAATACACATTCAGAACTAAAATGGTCTCTTACAGTTTGCTGCTATCTTGTAAAACACACTTTCATCATATGCCATCATGTGGTACTCAGCTTCTGTTAATGTCACATGCATGGGCTGACCAAAGTCTGTTATACTAAGTGGCCTTGACAGTATTTGGGTGTGACTGTAATTGGAGAAAGATGATGGCACTAATGGCAGTTAAAAAGCATGCAGCCTTCAAAATGCCATATCTGCTTGAAACAAATGAAATTGCAGGGGCAACAGAACCTGCAGGAAGGGCCTTTATAGATGTTGTTCTAACAAAAGTAGCAAATCTATGTGACCTCTAGAAGTTACTTATACAATAATTGGTAATCTTAGAGTAATTGAATGAAAGACTGCAACATTCTGACAGTCCACTTAGCAAATACACATTGCTGCATCTGCTTTTTTTAGCCTGCTTGCTTTTCCTTTCAGACTTCATTTAGATTTTTTTAGGAAGAAGCTCATACCAATCTACAGAAAGATGTATATCTTTCCTCTTCTGTTTCCCACAGTTTAATTACTCCTTTTCCAATACTTTATAAAATATTTGAATAGTGATGGGCAGCATGGGGCGGTAGGTGGTGGCACTCCATCCCAGCTGCCTTCCCTCCTCCCCCACATCATTCTGGATGAGCAATTGACTAGTACTTTAAAATATTTGAATAGTGATGATTCCATGACTTCTCTATTTTAACCTTTAAGTCTTTTACAAATTTTATCAGTTTTTTGTTTTTAAATCTTTCAAATCTTTAACCGGCCCAGCTAGTCTTTTATCTATTTAAGTGCAAGATTTGATCATGGTGGATATATAGTAGCCATGTGTTAGTCTAAGGATGCAAGCAGACAAGGTTCTGTGGGTAAATCCAGTATCTCTTATTAGACCAAGACAAATAGTTTCACAGTTAGGGTGGCTAGGAGCTGGAACCAACTTCCAAGGGAAGTGGTGCTGGCCCCTACCCTGGGGGTCTTTAAGAAGAGGCTGGATGCCTACCTGGCTGGACTCATTTGAGTCCCGTTTCTCTTTTTGGGGTTTTTTTGTTGTTCTCCCGCCCTGGCGGGGGGTCGGGCTAGAAGATCTACTAGGTCCCTTCCGACCCTTAATCTATGAATCTATGAGTTGGAAAATTTTTATATAAAAAAAAAAAAAGGCAACTACAGACTGGTGATGTGAACATAAACTCCAACTGAAAAAAAAATATATTTTTTTTCAGTTGGAGTTTATGTTCACATCACCAATTTGTAGTTGCCATTTTTTTTATTATAAAAATTTTCCAACTATTTTCCAACTGTTTGAGTTGGTCTAATAAGAGATATTGCATTTACCCAAAGAACCTTGTCTGCTTGTGTCCTTAGACCAACACACAGCTACAACCTACATGCCAGGGACATTATATTTTACGCTTAAATGGGCATGCATGTTGAAGATGCATCCAGAAACTCATTCACATAATGTTATAACCCAAATTCAGAAACAAATTGATAAGCAATTAGTTCATGCTATGTTTACAGTAAGCCGCAACTTCAGTCAGTTTTCTAGTAGTTAGGGAAGCTGAAATGCTTCGGCCAGGCTGTTTTCCATTAGGGTTTGTAGTTTTAAATTAATATGTAACTTGTGCTCCTAACCTACTTGCTGCTGGTTTTGATTAAAATTAGGCTCAGATTGAGGGAAAAATGTGTGTGTGTGTGTGTGTGTAAATTAATGTATTGAAAATCTAATCAGTTTTTTTCGGTTAACACCGAAGAACTTTTTGACGTGAAAGTTTTTTTAATACAAGTGCAATTTTAGCTCTTAATGCTTTGAACACATGTACATGCTTAACTCAGTGTATTTAAATGTTGCTCTTCATGTTATGTACCCTTGTAACATCAGGGTTTTGGCATTCAATATTTTCTTCTTTGCTTATCTATTTAAAAAAGAAAAAATCAGGTGGGAGGTTGGAAACTGTTATTGTACTGAGAGTGATTAGATAATCTTCATCAATTTATTTTTTAATGGAGTCTTAACTTGGGGTTTTCCAACTCTTTAACACTCGAATTTCAAGGGTAGCATTTGGCTTCTTCCAGGGATTCTTCCAGTCTTTACTTGAAGCTTTTCATGGAAACTTTCCTGTATATTCAATTGTGTTAAGATTCCATGGGTTTTGCAAGCTGTGCAGAGAATGTCTGAAACTGTAAATTGTGTAGGGATTGACTTTGTTGCTTCTTCGATTGTCTATTTATGTCTCCCTCCTTTCCATTTTAGACCATTTGTCTGTTATGTGGCTTTACTTTATGGAGGTTTCTCCCACATCTCCTTATGGTTCCTTGTCATATCTGCATGTGGACTGAGTGTCCACTTCAGGGCAAAATTTTAATTGGGCTGCTTCAACTTCATAGGCATATGTTGTATGAAAAGGGTTCCCCCCTCCCTTCTGTTTGTAGTATTGTAAGTAGTGTTGGCCACATTAAAACTACTAATAGGGGTACTTCTTAAATCAGCTATAAAATTATGGAAGCCATTTTTGACAGATTTGATCCAAACAAGCACTGGAGTAAGAAATTGATTCTTTCCATCCTTGACAAAATCCTGTCTGAAAACTTCACATGTGACTGACTAGTAGAATTTTTCTGAAAGGATTACATGTTACACACAGAACAGGTGGATTTATATGGCTTCCTGAAGGTTGAGCAGGAATGTGGGAAATGAGAATGAACTTTGCTTGCTTAACTATAGAAACAGGTACTGTTGTTAAATTTAATTTGGACAAAAGCATATCGTGCAGGCAAAAGACCTTTGTTAGTTTTAATACTGGAGTGAAAAAAAATAGGATGGCTATTTTTAGTATTGGTTGAAGGAAATAAAGGAACATCTACCTTTATTTAGAAACATTTAAAATACTCTGGAAAGAGAAACAATGTGCTAAATGCACAATATTGCTAGGTGAACCTTCACTTTGTCTCTTTATATTGTGAGATTTAAATTAAGTTTCAATCTTAGTGTTGTAGTGACCTGACTATCTTTTTGTTATTTCATGCATTTAGGTTGTACAAACTCTGTTGCTTTCCTTTTAGTTATTTTTGCACGCGTTTTGATGTCCTTCTAGAAACCTTTTTGTAACCTTGCTTAAGGTTGTAGAATTCCTCTAAGGGAGCCAGTTGGACAGGATAACTGATAGAAGAAACTATGGGTTGTTTGTTTGAAGGTACTAATATGTGCAATAATTTTTTCTTGCTTTCAGTCACTCAAGTGCAGTCACTGATTACGAGATGTTTCCACAAAATCTACCTCAGACCTTGCTCTTAAGCATTCATGTGCTGCATCATTACAACTCCCAACAGGAGGCCTGCAGATACTCTTGAAAGTCTAAGAACAGGCTGACACGAAAGTAGAACGTGATGACCTAGTAATAGGTTGAAGCCTGAAACATTCTTGATTCAGGAATCCAAGATAATACTGCCTAGTATTATAATTTTAAAGGCTGCAGACATCTCCTTCTGTTTCTTCTTACTCCAGAAACATTCATTTGACCTCTTTCTGCAGAAATATATTGTCTTCTCTAATCTGGTTTGGAAGTATTAATGGAATACAGTCATGTCTACCCAGGACGAAAGGCAGATAAATACCGAATATGCTGTGGCCTTACTGGAGCAGTTCAAGTTATTCTATGATCAGCGGTTGCTCACTGACATAGTGTTGATTGTAGAGGGCACCGAATTCCCCTGTCATAAGATGGTTCTTGCAACCTGTAGCTCTTATTTCAGGTAAGTGTTAAAATCATAAGAAATTACTTCAGAACAAAACCATAGCGTGCTGGTTTTATATGCAGCACTACTTGTTTATTTAAAATTAATGAACAGCACAACAATTCATAGATCATATTAATGCTGGAAATCTGGAGTAAAGAATTCAAATCTAAATATCAGAGGGGTGTATCAAGTGATTAAATCAGGATTTTTGGCAACCTGTCTCTTGTTATAGGCAGATGATACTGAAGTTTGGAGAAGGGAAGTAACATTTTTGTCATTATAAGCACTCTTTCTGGAGTTGGTTCTGTCCAAGTAACCTGATTCATGCAGTGCCTTTAGCACATAGAACATTTTTCCAGGTGAACCAGACCAGTGGTTTCCCTAACTTTTGAACCAATTCATGACTGTCGACCTTTAGTTTCCTGTGGGCCTTCATCCACTTATTTTAAAAGGTGGGAACTGCAGGCTACTTTGGTTCTGAGGATTACAGTTCAGAATCCATTGGACTAGACTAGACTACTCTATTTTGTCCTGTCTGGCACAATTTTAAAATATACTAGCAAACTGCCCATCAAAAATGATGTGGGGGGGAGAGCAGTGGGTACAGAGCCCAACCTCTAGCCCTGTACCCCTGCTCCGCACATCCTTGCCTGGACTCCCCCCCCCCCCCCCCCCCCCCTCCCCCCAAGG
>NW_017729006.1:25913579-25918334 GCF_001723915.1 Gavialis gangeticus | reverse complement strand
CCCTCCTTGCCCGGCCCCCCCCCCCCCCCCGCTGCCACTTCCTCCAAGGAGCAGGGGAGCTTGCCCTGCCATCCCCTCCGTCTCCCTCAGCCAGCACCCTGTGCTGCCGCCGCCTCTGGAGAGCAGAGCCTGGTGGGGGGTGAGACCAGCACTCCACCATGCTGCTGCTGCCACCTGCTGAGACAACCAATCAGAGTGCAAATAAAGCAGTATGGACAGATGGAAACTAAGACTTTTATATAAATAGAATTAAGGTATGGTAGCGAAGGCCAACTTTTTGTCATGCCACAAATTAAGCCCCGCACCTTCCCTGAGTGCCACTCTGATCCCCTTTATCTGCTTGGTCTGCTCTGCTTTCTGCTCCCTGCACTATCTGCCACAGTGTGGCCTACCCCCTCTAATTTGCCAGGTGTCATGCACAGAGGCTGCCTGGGCTACTTGTGGCATTCATTAGAGGTTGACCACCCTGGGGTATATTATCGAAGACCTCCCCAGTAAGAAGTGACTTACCACAGTTTTTTCCTTTCAGCAGCACTCTGATGTTGGTGTCTTCTGCTCCTAGAGGCAGGAATTTCTATGCAAGCTTATAGCTTTTTGTACTAAATTGGTGGTGGGTCTTCTCTCTAGCCACCATAGAAGCTAGAATTTCTGTGTTGAGTTTTAAGAAATTTGGAACCACTAGATAAGGAATAATCCTCCATGAACTTCCCTGCCTTCCTTCAGATATCATTCATAACTGGTTGTAGAGTTCCAGCAGTTCATGATAATTTGGATCAGTGAATGATAGTTGAGGGTGGTTAGTACTCATAAGGCATTGGTGTGGAAAAGCTGTCAATGAGTTGTTTCAACTCATTTAATGTGCTTGTTTTCATATGGAATAAAATATTTTGCACTGTCATGTTCTGTTTTCATCTCTAATTTTAAAGTACTCATATTTTTTTCCCCACTCTTGCCTTTGCAGTGTGAAAACTTCATTTCCACAGAGATAAACGTTGAAGTCTCTTGAGTTTTCACTCCTTTCCTTTTTGTGAGACTTTTCATAAGCAATGTTGTTCATAGTTTTGTTTATGAAAGCTTATAATGACAGTACAGTTCTTGCTTCATTAGCTACCTGAACATAATAACAAAGTTTACTATTTAGGGCCTGACACAAATGAGAATTGCATAAATAATGTGGGTAGTAGTTACTATGAAATTAATGATATAGAACAAATACTTTTTTTTTTTAGTAATTGTATTACTTTAAAAAAAACAAAACAATGAACTTGGAATTGGACTGCCTAGCAATAGGAATAGAGAGATGTAATAATAAGTGTAATATGTCTCCCCTTTTTTCTGCTAAAGCTTGAAACTTTGCTGGTTGAGTTTCCTCTTATGGATAAAATATGATGTTCATTTAAGTGTTAAACACTTTTTTATGTTTGGAGCACATTGAAGCTGTACCTTTTGAGAAACTATCTGTACAGACATTTCATCTTAAATCCTGGATGATAATCTAAGGTAATCCCTATATTCCTGTAAGTAGAAAAGGCCAATAGGAATGCTTGAACTTATTTGTGAGTGTGTTCTGTGGAGGAGGTGATACATAAAGCAATGATAGGGCTAATAATATATGCTGTAATATCATGTATTTTTCTTCAGGGCCATGTTCATGAGTGGGTTAAGTGAAAGTAAGCAAACACATGTACATCTGAGGAATATGGATGCAGCCACTTTAAAAATCATTATAACTTACTCCTACACGGGTAACTTGGCAATAAGTGACAGCACGGTCGAACAGCTTTATGAGACTGCTTGCTTCTTACAGGTAGGAGTATCAAATATATTTTGAATGAAGTTTGTATGATAACTGCTCTTAATCTCTATACCAAAATACTGGTTTTAATTTGTCTTAAGATTTTTGTCAGATCCCAATTCTTAGCAATTCTGCCGCAGCCTATTTTTATGGTGTTTAAAGGGGTAGAAGAAAACACATTTTGGTATATGGACACTGTTAGCATCTTACAAAGTTTAGGATCAAGCAACTTGTATGCCAAGTAAACCTGGTATCCAATTACAAATTATATAGTTTCTTGTATTGAAAGGCAAAAAATAAAATTCCGGGGTCAAAAATCTCTTGTAAGTAATACTGTCAGTGCAGTTTTTCTCTGAACTTATATATATTTTTTATAAATGAAGGACTATATTGTGTTTTGTGCTATTTACTGTGTCTTTTTGTCTTACAGGTAGAAGATGTATTACAGCGATGTAGAGACTATTTAATTAAGAAAATTAATGCAGAAAATTGTGTGCGGTTATTTAGTTTTGCTGATCTCTTCAGCTGTGAAGAATTAAAACAGAGTGCTAAGAGAATGGTAGAGCACAAGTTTACGGCTGTATATCATCAAGAGGCTTTCATGCAACTGTCACATGATCTACTGATAGATATTTTAAGCAGTGATAACTTAAATGTGGAAAAAGAGGAGACAGTTCGTGAAGCTGCTATGGTATGGCTGGAGTACAACACAGAATCACGATCGCAGTATTTATCTTCTGTTCTTAGCCAAATCAGAATTGATGCACTTTCAGAAGTAACACAGAGAGCCTGGTTTCAAGGTCTACCACCTAATGATAAATCAGTGGTGGTGCAAGGATTGTATAAATCTATGCCCAAGTTCTTCAAACCAAGACTTGGCATGACTAAAGAGGAGATGATGATATTCATTGAAGCTGCTGCTGAAAGCTCTGGTAGTCTTTATTCTTCTGTCTGTTACAGTCCCCAGGCAGAAAAAGTTTACAAGCTTTGCAACCCTCCTGCTGACTTGCATAAGGTTGGAACACTTGTGACTCCTGATAATGATATCTACATAGCAGGTGGACAGATTCCTCTGAAAAACACAAAAACCAATCACAGTAAAAGTAGCAAACTTCAGGCTGCCTTCAGAACTGTGAATTGCTTTTACTGGTTTGATGCACAGCAAAATACATGGTTTCCAAAGACCCCAATGTTGTTTGTTCGTATAAAGCCTTCTTTGGTCTGCTGCGAAGGATACATCTATGCAATTGGAGGAGACAGTGTAGGTGGTGAACTTAACAGGAGAACTGTGGAAAGATACGATACTGAAAAAGATGAATGGACCATGGTGAGTCCATTGCCTTGTGCATGGCAATGGAGTACAGCAGTAGCTGTTCATAACTGCATTTATGTAATGGCACACAACTTGATGTACTGTTATTTTCCCAGATCTGATGCTTGGGTAGAAATGGCTATGAGACAAACTAGTAGATGTTTTGCATCAGCTGCCGCTTTTGGTGATAAAATATTCTATATTGGAGGACTGCATATTGGCAGCAACTCTGGTATAAGACTCCCAACTAGCACTGTAGATGGGTCTTCCGTAACTGTGGAAATCTATGATGTGAATAAGAATGAGTGGAGAATGGCAGCCAATATCCCTGCCAAGCGTTATTCTGATCCTTGTGTTAGAGCTGTTGTGATCTCCAATTCTTTATGTGTCTTTATACGAGAAACCCACATGAATGAGAGAGCCAAGTATGCCACCTACCAATATGATCTGGAACGTGATCAGTGGTCTCTGAGACAATCTATATCAGAGCGTGTACTCTGGGACTTGGGGAAAGACTTCCGGTGCACTGTAGGAAAACTTTATCCATCTTGCCTCGAGGAGTCCCCATGGAAACCTCCAACATATCTCTTTTCAGCGGAAGGACCTGATGAGTTTGAGCTGGATGGGATGGTTACCTTATAGCTCCCAAATTCATAGACTCTATTCCTGATTTTGTGCTCATTTTACCTTGGAAGGAACTCTTATGAGAGAACAGGGCTGGAAATAGAAACGTTATACCTGTCTTTCATAAATTGTATTTTTATGCCCTACTTAATATTTGCAGCCATTCAGTGAATTTTTATGAGCAGATATGCTTCCATAATATGAAATGCTCCGATAATTGAGAAACTTGTATGTATATCATGAGCTTAAGCATCTGACTATTGTCTGAAGAATTAACTTCTAGTCCTATAAAGTCTTGGTTCAGGAAAATTTTGCTTTACAAAAGCAGCTGTATGTAGGACGGTATGTCACAATTGTTCTGATAGTATCTTCCAGTTATATTTGAACTACTTCTGGATATTCTACTCAAGTGCTAGTTAATTGTCAGTGTAGCATAATGGTCTGTGCTGCACTTAACATTAATATCCATGTTGGTATAGCAATGCCATTAAAAGAATAAGAAACAAATCCCATGGATCTACCTGTGGTAGGAAGGGTAGATCTTCCATTGTATGTAACATGCAGGGCAAAATAAATGACTGCCGGTTCAGTCAAGCTGTATTGTTAGGTGCATGTAGTCTATTTTCACTAACTTATACCTGTCTATTTAGAATACAGGTCTTCCAAGCAGCTGGTAGTTTACCAGGTGTGGACTTAAGTTGCTGGGCTTGCAATAGGAATTGCCAGCCTCTCATAGTGCGGGTCTGTGTGGAGCTTTAATCACTAAATGTCTCCACGTTCTGTATTACGATAACATTGGCTCCTGTATATTACTTCCTGCTGCTGATGTATTTTTTCCAATGTAAAACAAAGTTTTAGTGTGGATTAACCAGGTCTTTATTTTCTGTTTAATTTAATAACAAGCATTACTGTAGTGTGATTGTGTATAGATATCCCTTAGCTATCAGGTTTTTTACTTTTTTGGGGGGGGGGGGGGCAAATTGTTCAGGAATATCCTGGGCTGTTGTGGCGGGGGGGCGGAGGC
>NW_017729006.1:25896318-25908579 GCF_001723915.1 Gavialis gangeticus | reverse complement strand
ATAACAAGCATTACTGTAGTGTGATTGTGTATAGATATCCCTTAGCTATCAGGTTTTTTACTTTTTTGGGGGGGGGGGGAGCAAATTGTTCAGGAATATCCTGTGCTGTATGTGCAGGAGAGCAGATGACTAGTGCTGCTCTGGCATTAATCCCAGGAACCACTAGCAGTAGCGGGGCGCCGCCAATCTAATATGAACACAGGTGCTTCATGACAAACCTTACTAGCATGTTCAGCTGCATCATGTTCTAGCACTGTATTTTGAATGACATTAATTTATTAAAAAAGACTGAATCTCTAAAGGCTTGTTGTGTGTGTTTGTGATTGAAAAAGATGTAGCCTAAATTTCTCTCTGCTTTCACCAGTTGGTTTTGAGACAGCTTGTTAAAAGACAGTGAAACTGAGACTTTATTTAAAACTGCCAGCTTTGCATATCGTCTGTAATGGTCACTGAAACATGCTGTAGTTAATATATGAATCATAATCCTTCCTAAAATTACCCTTTTAGGAAAGGAAAGGGAAAGCGGATGTGGAATGGTCTTCATAAAATGTTAAATCATAAAAACATTGTGTTGCTTCAAGTAAAATTAAAAGCCAAAACATATGCACCTTAGTAGATCCTAAAGTTTGTCCCTGACCAAAATTTGGGAGGTCAGACTGGAAGGATTTTAATATCTGGGTTGCCTCTGTATTTAAACACATTACTATGACAAAGCATAAAATTACTAGTCTTTCACAGCTTTTAAAAGATGTTGTATTCTGTTAACCATGGGGCAAGATATGTTACTTGAAATATTTTGGAAGTGTAGGATTTTAGAATTAAACTCTTCTTTCATGGTCTAACTTCCTTGTTTTGCACTCTTTTGCTTGGGAAAATATTTATTTGCAGATTTGGAAGAAAACACCTCCATGTATGTAATGTGAAGCTTTTCTTTTAGATTATGCCGGATGTGTTTTTCCTTTGTTTGCCTTAATGTCTGGTGCTGTGGTTGAGGCTGAAGAAAATTGTGCTCATTTCATTCTGCAGTTATGTCCTAACCACAGCTAGTCAAGACAGATGTTGCTCGTTATAATTAGGATGGACTGAGCATCAGAAAAGGAGAGAGAGGACTGCAGAAATATGCTGCCAACCTGGTCAGTCATAGGGATTTGTATCCTTAGAGTAAATGCACCAACATTACAGCTTCAGATAATGGCCATTGTTGGGACTTGAGTAATGGCTTTCAAGGTATGTGGTGGTGAACAGGACAATTTCTGGGTCATCTGTTTTCCCCACATTCACAACTGGCTCCCTAAAGCAGGGGGTGGCAACCTGCAGACTGGATCTGGCCTGAGGAGCCATTTATCTGGCCCACAGAGCTGGTGGGCTTCTGGAGCATTTTGGCAGCAGGAGGTCTTGCACATGTGGTGGCCCAGTGGTAGAGAAATGGCAGTGGCACTGCGTGGGTGCAGGGAGTGGCAGCTGCTGCTGGGGCTCCAGCTGCAGCAGTTGAGGTTGGGTTGTAAACAGTCCGTGCTTGGAGCCAAACACTACTGAAGTGGGTCCCTGCTGCAAAATGTTGCTGATCCCTGCCCTAAAAGGGAAGCACTGGCTTCAATCTAAATTTAAAGCAGAGGGTAGAAGTTTGCTAACTTCTATTCATTGTATGTAAAGATACTTTAAAAAAGTTCCTTGTCAAACATTTTCTAAATCTATTCCAAAGCATAGACTGGCAATAACAGCTACAGTGTGTCACTGTTCTCCAAAAATGCATTACCTGTAATCCCTCCTGCATTACACGCTTTTGTTTCCAGTCCTTGACTACAGGACTGTAGACAGGTTTTGATTTTTTTGTAATAACTATGCTTTAACTGTTAATTAACACCCAAGTCATCTGCTTTGTGTTCAATTGTCTTATTTATCATTGACTAGTCCTAAAGTAATAGTTCTCTTCAGAAGAAGTTTTTAATGGGAAATTTTGTCAGTAACTGTTTTCTAGTTAGTTATCTTGAAAGTTGAAGACTGCACTTGGGCAGGCTGTCAAACAGAATAGTTTCCTAATACGGTTAGTAGTGGAAAGGAGGGTTTGTCTCGCAGCACTGAAGACCATGCTGGCAAGTTCAATTCAGGGACTGTTCTGATTGATGGGCTGGATTCCTATTAGAGCATGACTGCACTACCTAACACTCAGAGCAGAGGGGGAAAGGCTAGGATGCTTTTAATATGTGATCATAGTGCCATTCTTTAGATGACAACTTTTGATACTTAATTTTTGTTTTCAATCTACCTTGATTAGCATGTGGCAAGGTGCCGATTACAATAATGAGTGTCATCCTGCACTAATATCCAAACTTTGTTCTGCTAATGATGCCTTGGTTATAGTTGTGTAGATAGGATGGATGCCCAACTTGTGTAACTGAGGGTGCAGATATGACACATTTGGCTTAATTCCACTCTAGGGTAAAGCTACCCCTCTGACAATGAGAATTAACTATACCAGTATCCTGAGTGCAAGTCAGTCTCCACCCTAAGTCTTCTGTCTAACAACGCCTATTGCAATCTCTTTAGATAGCTGATTGTGTCTGCTGCAGATACAGCTGTAATAAATACTTGGGAATACAGTCTATGTTAAAGTCTAAATTAAGCAAGGCACATTCTATATCTGACCCCTCTGAGACTGTGCAATCAGTTTTCACCATAACTGACTATGGACTTGTGTGCAATTTTTTTTTTCTTTCCCTAGATGCATCAACTACTTTATTTACAAGGGGATGACTTAACATGTCGTCTTCCTCTCATGGGAACTGGTATTGTCTTGCAACTTTCTCCAACACCTGTTATTCTGAGACTTGCCAGGAAGTTCAAGCAGGATTTAGGGCTATCATAAAAATGCAACCCAGCTTGAGCAGAACCTTTCTTGTTTTCAGAATTAATGTAACTGTTTGTCGGTACTCCAAACCTGACCATTCCATTTGATGGCAGGTTGATTTCCCCTAAGGTTGTTTATCTGACGTGGAAGATATCTTTCTTCGTAGTGGGGAAACCCTTGATTAGATGTACTAACATGAAGATGGAGAGCTTTTTCTGTCAGTGACTGAGAGGCAGCTTGACTAGCTTTCTGCTGATCCAGTTATTCTGAACCATTTACACTGAAGCAATCTGGGTTTTCTTGGAGCTCATTTATGCTAGCAGACACTTCTGCATATCACCTGTAGGTTCAAGGACATGCTGGCTTTGGATACCCTACATCAGTGAAATTCCTTCTCCCATACTCTGTCCTGTTAGGGAACTCTTCCTGCCTCTGGGTTCTTAACTTGCATCCTTATTAATTTGATGTGGAACCTGTATGAGTTTAGGAGAGTCTGGACAAGCCCTCCAAGAACATCTGTTTACCACCAGTAACTGTGGCTCTTTGAGATCTGGTTGTCACAGATTCTATGACTGGTCTCTGATAATTGGAGCTCTGAATGATGTTGTTTTAAGAAACAAGCAGTTGCTGTGTCAGCTCCATTACTCTTGCCATATATGAGACTGGAGGGTAGACAAGGAAGGTCATGGGCATAGTCAATGTACTGGTATTCAGAAAGGACAAGCTTGCATTCCTGGGGCACATGCACTTCCACAACAATCTCTGCAAAACCATGCTTACTGCAATTAAGCAGTAATTGTTCCTATCCATAAGCCTTTCAGTTCAAAGTAAGTTATTTCTTCCTTTTGTCCCAATCCTTTAGGAATAAATGGGCATTCCTGCAGTTTAAGGTCTATCTCTAGTGTGTTGGGTATACACAAATATATATCCTGTTCATTTTACTCTGCCCAAAATGTTGTGGTCTTCAGACCTCAGTTTAATTTTGCCACTTTTTTTTTTTTGCATTCTCGCTATCTAGGAAACTGAAGAAGTCGAGACATGTCCTAAGAACAGTTCTCAACTTTTTTTAAACTCGGGCATCCCTCAGAAAATACCACCTCTTTTTTCACTCAATTTTTGACAACAGAAAACTATTAGATCAATTCTTCTATTGCACAGAACTCAAAGACCACAAATCAGAATGTTTTTAATGCTGGATTTCTAGTTTAAATCTCTGAATTTAATCTCGTGAATCATGTTTGCACACCTATTATTGCTAAAACTATATGGCATCCTTTAGCAACCTTGAAAGGATCTCAAGGCATCTTAGGTAGCACCCTGGTTGAAAAAAAATCACTGCCCTAGAACATTCCTGTGGACACTATAGAAGTTAGGGAATATGAAGCTCAAGGGAGGAAGCAACTCTTCTGCAGATAGGAAAGTTGATATTAAAGTAAAGATAGTTACTTGTCCAATTTAAACAGCTTAACTTCTTCCCACCTTCAGTAACCTGCTACTTGCTACTGCATTAGTAACGAACAAAGGGAGATGAGCTGTACAAAAGTAAGATTTCTTATCCAGTAACCAAAAACTAGCAGTTTCTATCTTTGTTCAACCCATCCTGTTAGCCTGGGAATGGCTGCAGAATGGTTTGAAACTGAACTTTTCCTTTTTTTGAAAGGAAAGACTAACACAATTTAGGGTTTTGTGATAATAGGGTAGTGAGCAATTTATAGACTTTTGAAAATTCGTGGCTACCTGAGCTGAAGAACAGGACACAAGTCTGTGGCAAACAGCAATACTGGATCACTCCCAAATTATATTGATGGGAAATGTATCCCTTCTGGGTGAAAAAGGAAAAAGACTCTTAACAAGGAAGACAATTTCATTAGTTTGGCTTCTTTTATAAATTAAAAGTATATGATTAAGTTGAGACTCCTCAGAGTTAAGTATGGGCTGTCATAAAGACACCAAATGGCTTGCCTTCCTGTCTAATCAGTCACCATGCCCCTGTGGCATGGAGCTGGGCCCTGCTTTGTTCTGCTTCTGTCCATACACTACTACTTGGGTACCTATTAGAGTAGGTGATTAGATAAGATGCCCAGTTGTGGTAATTTTTTCTTTAAGACAATCTTCAGGAGACATCTCTAGGTTTCTCACTTCCCTCTCTTTCATCAGCTCTAGGCCTAACAATAGATAAATATCTTTTTATTACCATTCAGATGTCTATCTTGAGAAGAGGAGCTGGCTCTAAGGCCCCATTAGTTAAAGATCAAAATACAACATTGTGAACTGGTTTGATGATACTACTTTTGCAGTGTATTTGTAAACAAAATAAAACTGTATTAATTGATAATTAAATGCCTATGGCAGTAAAGTGGAGATGCTGTAAATTTAGTTCTAGGCAAAGTTTAGTTCTTCAGGGACAGCTGTAGACTGCAAACACAGGTACATCTTTCTCCCTGAGGTAGCTCCATACTTATCTTCCTAAAATACAACGTAGGAAGGATGAAGGATGTAAGTGTTTTATAAGATTAATCTTATTCCGATTCATTGTCTTCATTCTGGGGTGACTCCAGAAAACAGTTCTACTTTGATCCATAGATATAGCTGAGAAGATGATTTAGTAAAGGTCTTGTTACATTGTTAAGGATAATGCCTGTTACTTGAGTATGAGTAATAAGTCTTTGCAAGCATACTGATCTGTAGTAAAAGAAGGAACAGAATAATATTTATTTTTGAGCTGTTCTTTTTAGAACATACTGTACAAACACCTTAGTGGAATATACTTTGGGAATGGCTTTACTCTTAAATCATTTACAAGAGTCCTCGTTTCAAAATTACCAAATACTAAAGCTCTGATGTAATGTTAAGCACTACAGACATTGCTTAATTTAAATCTGATCATTTGACTCACAAGAAACAGGTCCAGTGATTGAATTCTTACAAGAAATATTAAAGTTTTCCCACAATTTCTCTCTTGTCTACTAAAGAATAAACCATGTAGTCCAAAATTTCAGAACTGGAGTGTGTCATGTGCGGGCCAGGTGCAAACATTACAACTTCTAGTTTAAGTGGTTGGAAACCAGTTTTTTCTGTAATAGAACAGAAGTTTGGGGTGCACAGACAGCTTTAACAGTGGCGGATCCCAGTCTAAGATAGACCTGGATGTGGTATCAGACTTATTTGATCTAATTTAGACTTGTCTATTGAACTTCATTACCAGATCCCTCCTGGCTCAAGTTAGGTTGCAATCAGTCCCCTGGCTGACCAGGTGCCTTTGTGGCTCCTCCACTAACTCCCCTCCTCGCAGAGCAGCTTGCTAGCCTCAGCCATGCTCTACTGCTCCAAGCTCTCAGCCACAGGCAAGAGCACCTGTACAATTTTCTATACACAATGTCCCTAGGCAGGGGAGGAGCATGTTCTTTAGGGGGAAGAATCGGGCCCTTTGGAGCTCTAGGGAGTGGCAGGCACCTGATGCAATTCCTGCAATTGGGCTGGGCAACTTCTCTAGAGTTCGAAGGGCTGGAAGATGGCAGCTGCTGCAGTCTCCCAGCTCAAGGCTCTGTGAAACCCCTGGGCTGGGGGATAAGAGCAGATGCATCTCTCAGACCCAGCAGCTGCCAGCTCTCCTGGCAGCACCCCACAGGTGCCAGGACCCAAAGTCCTACAGTTATGGATGCTGGGTCCCAGCAGTGCATCTCCTGGTGCCAGGACCCAACTGGGTCCTGGCAGATGCAGGGCTTGGATGTTACCTCCTAGCCTTGGGCTGGGCAGGGGAAAGGCTAGTGACAGCAGGGGGTTAAGGGAGTGTACCTGACAGCCAGTCAGGAATGGTCCCTGAACAGGAGGCATGTGGGAGCTGCTGCTTTCTGGCCTCAGCCCATGCAGGCATCTGCATTTCCCCCCAAACTGAAGAGGGAACATGAATTCCATTCACTCCTGATCCAATCTATGCAGCTTAGAGAAACCTGCATAGATTGGGCAGATTCTGCCTTGGGCTTTTTGAATGTCTGTACTTAGTCCAAGTCATTTGGTCCTCATATCCACAAAGGGATTCTTTCAGAACTCAAGTCACTAAAAAGCCTAGTACCACAAGGAAGCTTTTCTGGCTTGAAATGGACAAAGGAACATTTTCCATAAAATGAAAACAATAGATGAAAAGTTTAACCACCTCTTATTTACATAACTGACATTTATTTCATAGAGGTAAAACATACATAAGCAAATCTTTTTGAAAAAATCTTAATTGTGCATCTGATTTATATTGGGATGTTGTTAAATCATGGAAACAATGAATTATCCATCAAATAATATATGTTTTTGAGAATGGCTTCAGCATTTATTTGGATAAATACCCCTGCATTGTTTAAAAAAGTGTAGAAGTAAGTAAGTTTAGAAGACGTGTGGAAAGAACACCGTTGCTGCCAAACCAGTAAGTGCTGTGCAGTCTACAATAAGTTTACAAGATACCTCTAAGGTTGAATACTCTGTGATCTCTGCATCATGTCACTATAAGACTATCTACTTTAAAATTTTTCATCTCTTCTAGTTAAGCTATTGCATATACAAAAGCTACACAGGGATTTATAGACATTTGAAAAAAATCTTACAAGTTTTTGTTGTGCTGTATTTACATTTTTATTTTTTTTATAAATTGTATCAACTGATTTAATTGCTTTTATAAGTTTGGGGTAATCACCAAGTTGCGTTACATGGCACTAGAAGCCTCAATTTCAAAAGTCAGTCTCCTATGATAAGTGCTTTCAATGATACTGCTTTCAATTTTCATATCTATGCTAAGTCACTGCTTTAGACAATGAGGAGATTGCAGCAGTTGCATCTCCCGCCAAGGGCCCCAACAGCTGCCAACTCCCCTCTTGGCAGCACTCTGCAGCTGGGAGATTGCGGCATTGGCACTGGCCTGCTTATATTTTTCAAAAAAAAAAATAAAAATTAAGTAGACATTTTTAAACACATTTGATGCATTTATTTCCAAGCAGCACAAAATCACAACCGGATACATGACAATAATGTTTAATTATCAAATGTCTGTTTTTGTCTTCAAAATATCTCATTTTATGCCTTCACTTTTACTAGTAATACTGCCCTTTTAGTTTGTTAGTAACATTTTGCTGAAATCAATGCTGTTTTCAGCAAAATTTTAAATTTGGTTACAAAAATGTTTAAAACAGTGGTACAAGGTAAAATGAAAATAGAGTGGAACACTGATTTTTTTTAAATGGTACTTATAAATGGCACGGTATATAGTCTGATCAGTATCATGTGCAGGGAAGTTAAGTGTATGGTATCAAGTGGATTGCTGGTTAGGGGCAAAAGCTTTAGTATACAGGACTGACTAATTTGGTCAATGGTACTCAGTCTTGAGTTTGGGACCTACATGTAGTTCCACTGGTGTCTGGGTTTGATGAAAAGGCTTTGACTAGCACAGAGCATACAACTAGATGCTTCATCTGCCAGGAAGTTGTTCAGTGGAATCAAACAGCCACAACTATTACATAGTGACATGCAAACATGCCTTCACAATGTGTTGTATGATGCAAATCTTCAGTTATTTTGTGACTTAGACACTGCACATTAGAGAAATACCTGTTCCACTAACTGAGTTTGATTTACTAGAGATCAGTATTACAATAAATTGAAGGACTGACTATGTAAGACATCCAAATGGACAAGGCCTTGCATTTGTTTTGGTAGCTACATGCACCATTGCCCAAATGTAGTTCAGGTGACTGGCAGAGTGTATCTACTAATGATCTCTTCATCTGCATTGGTTGTAGTAAAGCTGAGGTAAATACTGTTTCAGACAGCTAGCAAGAAGCTGCTCCTTGAAAAAATGAGACATATGCACGCGTACCCCCACGTTTCTCCTACCTTTCTCTCTGAGCATCACTTGAATTAAAGTACAAGTAAAGCTGCCAATTTAATACTTGAACTTTAATGCTGAAGGGTAGGAGAAAGTGGCTGTACCAAGAGTATTTTCCTCTCTCACTCCTGAACAAGGACAGCTGGGAGAATATCACGCAACTGTTAATGGAGCACAAGTTCTGAATTAACTGTGCCAATGTCTACAGAGCCCTGGAGCTCTGAGACTCACTACACAGCAGCAGCAGGCCTGCTGCTATAGAGGACATCCTCCTGAATGAGTAATCTTCCACTCAGGATTCCTCGTAGGCTCCTAGAACCGAGGAGAAAGTTAACGAAGTCGGCAATAGCAAAGGGCAGAGTCCTAAAATACAGGAAGAAGGGGGAACCATAAGGGCCCTGCTTCTACACCTTGTACCTGTAAATCCCAGCTACTTATCTGACTCCTAATAATCATCTTCTAGCCTACACTGGCCTAGAGGCCACAGACTGCCTTCACTACAACATGAAGTCTGAATACTTGAGGCTCAAGTCAACAAATAATATAAGGAACTGCTTCAAAGTTTCCCCCAAATAAGCATGCTATTTTCTAATGTGCATAATGCATGAAATCTTTATGGCCAATGAGAAGTCAAGGAAAGTTCTTCTACTCTAACCTAGCTTCTTTCAGAGGTATGTACATGTTGAGTGTTCCTGGTCTTTAAGACAACAGAATAATGGGAAAAAAGCCAAAGGGGACAGAGCTGAGCTATATTCAAGTACTGCAGAAAAGATACAGAACACTTATTTAGTTTAAAGCAATACAAGCAGTTAGTGAGTAACCATTATTTCTGTAGGAAAAAATAATGGCACAAGAGAAATATTTGCTTTAGAAGTAAAACCACTTGTATAGCTGTGAAATTTAATTTTAAATCAAGGGTTTCTACTTGTAATTAGTTTTTAAAAACACTGGCTTTTTAGGAAGCTGAGAGGAACAATGAAGATGAAAAACAAGGGAACAGAAGTGTCAGTGTATGGAAATTGGTTGCAAATGTGGCTTTAAATCTTTTGAAAGAAGCTGAATTAAGAGGCTGTCTAGTGATCTTAATTTTTAAGTGTGAAGTAGATGAAGAGCTACTGCAGCTCTACTCTTTCAAAGTGAAGGAGGAGATAGACATCCTAGATAACTACAGGCAAAATCCTAGTCCCATGAAAATGAATGGCAAAGCTCCCACCAATGTTCATAAAGACATGATTTCATCTTATAAGCATTCTTTATGAAGCGGAATGTTAAGTTAGAGAATAGGGGTTGAAATGCAGATGTTTACAGATTTTTGTCAGAGATGAAAGAAAGATTCAAGTTTGATGAACAAGTGCTCCTGTTTCAGGATATACTTAGATACAGACACATGGCATGTACTAAATACAGGATTGTCACCCCAGGTACAAGTGGCTATGCCATTTTTCTTTTTTTATGGCTCACCTTCAGATTTCTACAATAGCAGTTTTGCTTTCAAAATGAAAAGAGTCCTTACCTATGAAAAGGATATTCCCTGAGTAGATAAAGAAAAAAAATGAAAGCCTTAACCACATCTGGACAATTTTTACTCAAAAGTCTTTCATGATCTTCCTGGCAACAAAATGTTAAGTTTAAACTACTGTCCTTATTTAGTAGCAGTCTTGTATTCACTTGCATGTAACTGTTTATAATTCTGCTCTATTTGACCTGCTATATTTGTCCAGTGTTTGAATTCATATTTTTGTAGAGTCTATTCTGTTATGCATTTCCCTAAAGAAATCTCTTTAACTGGAATTTCTGCTCAAGTCCTGTGACAAGTTTGGTGGAAACATTCACCATTTCAACTAGTTAATATTCTGACCACTGGAATACAAATAACAACAAGAAACTGACTTTGCAAATGTCACAAAGGTTTGTGGGGATAGAAAAGAAAGCTAAATAGAGATGAACACACATATTTGATGATGGGGTATAAATCACATCAAGCAGCCTCAATCAGCAACAGTGCTGGATTTCATTTAAAACTGACAGCAAGAAGGGCTCAGCCTGGCCTGTGTTGCTAATTTTATACACACGCCCTTAGATCCAAATGTATGAATCAGTATTGTTACACTTCAGTTCTAACAAATATTATAGGAACTATCTGGCTATCTGAATTGTAAAATACAGCTAATTTACATAAACTTCTTCACTATTCAAGAAAATGTACACGTTTGAATTCAAACCTATATTCTGGCTTGCATCAAGCCTTGTTTATTTGTTAGTGTCTTTATGAAGGCTCAGATTTAAAGAAAAGGACTCATTTTAAAATAACTAACTGATGTACTGCAATAGAGCTTTATATGCCACTTTTATCCTCCCAATATTGGGGGAGAAACTCAAACTTACAGTGACACTGAAGAGTAACATTTCAGTTTTCTCTGTATGCAACAAACAACAACAATTTGGTCCTCCACAGCTAAGTCTCCATACCTACACTTTACTACAGTCTTTGTATAGCTGAGAAAGACCAGTACAACTGAAATACTGAGAAGCACAGTGTAAAGCCACTATTCATTCATGTGCTATATTCAGTCCCCGAGGCCTTGCGTTGACTGAGTAAAAGTGGAAAGCCACGAGGACATGGCTGATTTTGCACTGGTGAAGGCTCCTCCAACTGACTGACCTGCATTTTTAAACAAGAGAAAAGTTTACATAAAAAACCCAATTATACATGAAACTGAATGACTGCAAACAAGAGAGATTTAATTTACAATGCAAATCCAAAAATCTGTGCCATTAAGTGTGGTATCTTGGAATAAATGCTATGGTCAACCAGCAATAATTGGTCTCTGGGTGGCCTCCTTAGCCCTCAAGAGAGACTGAAGGAGCAGGCAGATCACTTCTATTTTGCATAGCTTGTTCCAAAATGCTGACAAAAGCCAGCACACTGGAAATTGTGTGGCAGGCTGATGGTCCATCCCACCACTAAATGTGGGGACAGATCCCTTAGCAGAGTCAAGATGGAGAGATGCTCCTTGTTAAAATGCAACGGACGTGTTAAAGCCTACTGAAGTCAATGGAGGCATACCATCAGAACAGCACAAACTGGGCAGAGGTAGACCACATGAGAATGTGCTGACAGTCGACTCTGCTTCAGAGTGCTCACTAAAAGTCCACTTCTGTGCCCCTCCTACATGCCAGGGAGGCACAGCAAGAAGCTGCACATCTACCTACCACTGAAATGCTTTACAGTGCAGCTGCATTTTGAAGCACTTCAAATTTACGTCTTGTCTCTACTATTAAACATGAAAGCTGCAATACTTGCAGATATATCTTCTGCATTAGATCTATTAGTATTAGATACTTCCTTAGTGCTCCAGGCTGGGGTTCAGTGAACAAATTTCTTACCTACAGCTTTTCCCGTCTGTACAACATTCCGGCTAGTGGTGGCCATGACATTTCCAATTTTTTTGCCACGTTCGCTATTCTGGACAGAGCTACATAAAAAAAGAATTGCATTAGTCTGATTACTTATTACTAGCTCAAGGGACAACCTCCCCACAAGCAT
>NW_017729006.1:25884155-25896070 GCF_001723915.1 Gavialis gangeticus | reverse complement strand
CCCACCCCAAAACAAACAAATAAAAAAACCAAAACATGACAATCAAACCCATAAAATTCAAGATCCATCTAATTTCATAATGACCAGGCAAACATTGATGAGCATGCTAGATATTGGAAGAACAACAGAATATCTGTTCAGTAAGCTCCGAAACAAAAAAGGCAACAGGTTCACCTTTACAGGACACCCCATAGTGCAAAAATCTAAAGATGATTTCGTTACACCGTAAAATTGTATCTTGTAATATATGGCAATTACTTAGAAGCATGTTATCATTTGTGGACAAAGGGCTGCATTTTATTAAAAGGCATCTGGCTAGTTCAGAATAGTCATCATTGCTTTGTCCATTTAGTGTAATAGTTCATTTTACTTCGTATTTTTCTGTTAGAATATTACTATAACTTTAAAAAAAAGCAGCATAAAAAAAAATCAATAATGTCTATTAATTTTCAGAGGCATTTGTGAAGTCTTCTCATTTGGTTTCAAATGATAATACTCAAATAAAAGTCTATGCCACCATATGCCCTTATGGAGCATCCTTAAACCTATAGTGAAAGTGAGCTGCATTCCTTTTTACTTCACATACCTCCACAAAAAATTGTCAAAAAGTTCCAAAATCCTAATTATTTATGAATACGGCCCGATTTAAATCATGGGCCTAACTTGCTAGTATGGTCCAACTGTGGCAGGGGCTGCAGGGGCAGAATCATTTGGCACTGTCCCTGGCAGACCCCAGCCTGGCCAAACTTGCTTGGCATTGCAGTGGTGATGGCTTGGCAGTGCCCACAACCCCCAAAAAACAAAGGATTGCAAGGTGGGCGGGAGGGAGGTGCTGGAGCACAGGTGGCACTGCTTACATACAGGGGGACGCTGTCCCAACTTCACCCACCACTACCCCCACCACTGTCCCCACGCCTGCCCCCGACTCTGCTCTGCACGTAGAAGTCCTGCTGGGGCAGTGTTGCGCACTTTCCTCCCACTGCCTTCTGGGCCCCACCTGCAGCCACCCCCCAGCAAGCAGCCATATTCTTTGGCATTTCGTTGCAAATAACATTTTTCATGAAAATGACTTAATTTTGTGTTTTCACAAAAAATGTGAAATCATGATTTAAACCAGGCCTTACTTATGAAGAAAGCAGCTTTTCAGGTATACTTGGAATGGAATTGCCAAGGAAGTATGGGTAATTTTGGTTAAATGAGCAGAAGAATGGCTAATATACCCTAATAGACTGAACCTTTTTAACCCAAGTACTTTTCCCCAAATAAAATTTATAAATACCTTCATAAGCTGTTAAAACTGCAATTATTGCAGATGACATCCTAATACCCAGGATGAAGTTTCAGCCCATGCCACTGAGACACTGGTGATCAAAAGCATCTAGAAACGTAGTTCTGAGCTTTCTTTTAATTGCAGATTTATGGCCGTTAGATTTCCAGGCCAAAATTAAAACCAACAAATACAAAAAGAAATATCCAGGTACAGGAAGCGTTTCAGCTTGCAGGGTTCACAAACATTAATCATTTACAAAAATATTAGAAATTTGATCTAATAATTAGATTCTAAACATGGCAAATTTGTGTGCATTACTATTATATTCTGTACCTGGAAAATTATCAGAGGGCTGTCTTAAACGTATATTATTGTGGTGTCCAAAAACCCTAATAAAAGGGCAAGGCTGTACTGTACTAGGTTTCAAGCACACCACAAAAACAAAATCAGGTATCAAGAACATTTTTCACTATGTTAGGCAAACTGTCTCTCCTTAGATGTTGTTCTGTAACTGAATGCTTTATTTAGCTTCACAGAGAGGGTCAATTCCCAACTCTGAACCGTGATTTTAGCAGAGGCAATACAAGTGACTGATACATGTTAAAAACCCCTTATATTTAAGTATTTAATGTTCTAGATACTCACTGTGATAACCTTAACTTTACGTCTGAGACAGAATATTGGCCCTGGAATGGATGGCTAGAAAAGGAAAAAAGTTAGTTCAGAAGTTTCAATATTAGTGTTTTCATAATGAACACATGCCACACTTTACATTACTGGTTGTCCTCCGCTGCTGTAAAGAAAATATCTAGTCTAGTTGTATTCTCCATCTCTTCATGGATCACATCCCAGGTTGTGATTCAGTCCTAAGCTTCTGCCAAATCATCTGCAAGCCAGGTCTACAAGCCAGCTGTATATAGTCTTATTTTCACTGCTCCTGCAAGCTGACAGTTGAGACTCTTCCTGTTGACAAGACGGGGAATGAGAGCCCTTTCTCTGGTAGCCAGAAAGGGCTTTATAGGTTTTTTGTTTTTTGTTTTTTTTTAAATGTACTGGAACAGTACTTAGTGCAAGTTTTGGGCCAAAATAGTTATCTAATAATGATCCTGGTCACTACTGCTCCCTAAAAACAATAAAAAAAAATCCAACAGATTTAACCTCTGAGGAAGGATGGATAAGTGTCCCTCCCTAAAAGGAGGAAGTCAACTCCTATCAATGTATTCAGTAACTTCCTGAACATCATATCTTCACTTTATGCATGTCTCAAACATTTCTCATCTCTCCAAGCAGCCTCATAAAAAGTGTAAGGAGAAGCAAAAAAACAGAATTCTGTACTACCCAATACAAGAGGTTTGATTTCACATAGGAAACTTTAACCTCCCCATAAACTTTAAAGTTCCTTTCTTACCTAGAATTGACCTCTGCAAGAGCTGGATGCTTGTTGCTATTCCATACTCTGTAATTATGTGTATTTTTCCAAGCTGTTACAAAGGCTGTTCCAAAGTCTGACAGCATCTTTTCATTGTCTAATGAATAAAAGAAGAGGGGAGTGAATCTATGGCAGTTCACTTAGGATGTAACAGGAAAAAAAAGGGAAAGGAGGGGTTTTCGTTTCTTATATTCTTGCCAAAATGAAGAGTTGGACTCCAGGACCCTAACCATCAGCATTGAAACAAGTTTTTTATTTTGGATTTAAAAATATCTATTCACAAATGTGTACACTATCATGAAAGTAGAGTTCAGTCCATCAACTGATTATTTTAAATGAACATGGGAATTTAGAAAATTTACTTTTCTCTGAAAGTTTTACAAAGTCAAACACGAGTATAAACTTTTTCATAAGAAAGCCACTGAACATCCTGCAACAACACTGCACAACTACGAGAACCTGAAAACAAAGATATGTGGCCTCACTCTGTTGCAAGGCACCATATAACGGCAGGAGAGGAGTCAAAGGAGTGAAGATGCCCACCACAAAGCCTGAGGTATCACCTGGCTCTCTTCTAACAACAGATTTGCTAAACCGTTACAACAATTTGAAAATTCTATTTTTGAATTAAATTTGAGACTTCTTAGCATGTGAATTAGTAAAGAAATTCTTCTTCACTCATTTCTTTAGTAATTTCAGAACAACTGAGATAAAAAAGAAACTGCACAAGGTTCATGAAAAACAACATGGTACAACATCAAAGAGTTAAATCATCTTAAAATTACAAGGCTAGTGGCCAAGGAGAACTGAGTATTTTTATGTTTAAGTAAAGCTTTCAATATGTTTTTCAGAAGTTCAGTAGATAGATACAGAATTGACTAATGGCTATTAACTCAGAATAAATTATGAAGGGAAGGCAGGGAAAAATTAATCCTGGGCAAAAAGAACATTTTCCCAAAGGATTTAGGGACAGCTGTTTAAGTTCTGTAAAGACAACTGAAACAAGCACACTCTGCAGAGAAACCCTGGATTAGCAGGATTTCTACATGCATGGATATCAGGTACTTTATCTGTGAAGAGGGAATTTAAACACAAATACCCAACCGAAAACAAAGAGGGAAAGATAGTTTTGTAAAAATCACTAAATGAGGCAGTGTAAATAAGATGGCCAAGGGTGCTTAAAAAATTGAAAAAAAAATGTGGCCTGAAACAAAATGAGATTATGGTTACTAGGGATTTTAGAAAAATCTTCAATGAAATAAAGGCACAATGCGAGCCAAATTCAAAACTTCAATGGAGCAATTGTTTACTGTGCATCCTATTTTACTACCCATCCTCCCCAAAACCCTAAGCAAGGGATCAGAGTATACCTGGTTGCAGCACACTAGCAAGTAGTGCATGAAGATACGCATTAAACTGAGCCCTGATCCACTCATCTCCTCCTTCCCAGCCAGTGCCATCAAGGAAAACGTCATCCCTGTTCTCAGTTACATGCTTCACCAAGTAGTCTGCAAATCTCAGGTCAGCAGTAGTGGGATTCAAGATCTTCCGAAGTTCTGGATCATGAATTTGGACATGGGCTTCCTCTATCTGTTTAAATAATCCCATGGGCAAGAACAGTCCAAGTAAAACTTCCATTATATAAAATATGTACTATTTTTGTCAAACACCAATTCCTCCCCAAACCACAACCACAATCACAACTACTGGTAAGGAGAAACAGATAGCCAGTTTACACACAAACTCTTCTCAGAATATTTCAGATATTGGTCTAAAATAGCCTGGATTTAGGGACCTGCCTGCCACAATGAAGAAAGCTCTTTGACAGGATTGGGTCAATGTACCCAAGTATATTGCTAGAGCTTCTTTCCTCCTACTTTAATTTATTGGCTAGGTTAATTAATTTATCTGACCATAATCATCTAAAGTTACTAGGTGGTCCTTCTGCAAATCAGGAATGTGTTAGGGCAACTACTGCTTCCCTGTAGGGTCATTTTATGGTCATTTAAATCTAAAATTAAACAAACTGAGGACAGCAGCACTAGAATGCTTCTCTCTAGTTTTCTCAGTTATAAACATCTAATTTTCAAGAACTCAGTAGGTAGCCACTGAAGTTCACTATAAGTAAAATAAATCATGATGGTGAGGTGTCAACTGGAATTTTCAAATGCAAGACACTGGATATAAAATGACACACTGTAAAGTTTGTACCATTTTTTGTACAATTTTCTTCCTAAATAAAAAGCTGATAATGTAAATATATAATGGCGTGAGACCTCTTCCATTATTGCTATATTCTGTAACAATGGGCCTGTACAGAAATAAGGTACTATGGTTCTTCTGAAATGACTCCTTGTGGACAGAGCTTACTCTGCAATAATTATCCTGATAAATGTTTCTGTGCAGACAAGCACAACTCTCTTCCTCAGTATCTGCACAATAGGGTTATCAGACAGTGAACTAAACATTAAGAAATCCTGTTCAATAGCCTGCTTTAAATGAAGAACAGCAAACGTCAGTAAAAATTAAATGCAACCAAGAAATATTTTTGTATATTGCTTCTGGACAAAACTTCACTTGAAAGAACATGTGTAGGTGTGTTCTAGGGCAGAGGCCACGTTTCTGGAAATGACTGTTCAAGTGCTTAGTGTGGTGGGATCCTGGTCCTCAATTGAGACTCCTAGTTGCTACAACATCAAAACAACTCTAGTATGAATCAAGGCTTTCTTCTTTTGATTTAAGTATATGCTAGAGGATGCAACCAATCTTTTAGTTTATCAAGTTCTAAGGAGAGGATGCATACTTCCACAATTGCATCACTTAGATGCTTTTGCTGACGAAACAAGATGTTGGTTGCTCCCGCAACAAAGCCACGGATCGTTACATCGGACAGGAGATGATGTTGTTGCAATGCCATGTACGGCAAACAAAGGTATCCCTAAGATAACAAAGATGTTAAATGATTAATAAAAAGGGAGGAGGAGGGAGGGAAAAATAGATGAGTCATCTTATGTACTTACTTACATTTACAGTTCTTCCTAATAAAACAATAAAAAGCAAGAGACTGAATCCAAATAGGTAGAAAAACCCTGGTAACTGCTTTCCACTGAATTCCCAACCACATATAAGCACTACTGTAGAATGTCACTTTGCTACACTACAGTAGAGCAAGCAAATAAATGTGCACAGAAAGTAAGCATGTTGGGAGTCTTGATACCCCAAACCCCTTGATGCTGGATATGTCACTACTTTCGTCCTCATAGGTAAACTTATCCCAAAAGCAATTCAGTCTGTATCACAATGATTAGCACGCAAAAAGGCAGATCTGTGAAGGAGTTTTGGTGAACTGAGACGCACAGACCGGTGACCACAATGAATTGTAATAAGACAATCCCGGGTAAAAACAATGACAACATGACTGTGTTTCCATGCTCCCTGCTCAATTGCCCAAGACTGTTCTCTCAGATAAATGGGTGGGAACACAGAAATTGGAATCTGAACTGTATAAACTCCTTAACACAAAGGTATAGTGTCTGGAATTTGCCTTACCTAAGGGGACAGAATCCGAGGGGGTCCGAAACTTCGTCACCCAGTAGGTACTGAGCATGTATCTATATATTCTCTGCTGTATGTGGCTGCTATTGGTAATTTTGTCTGGTTGTTAAATATTCCAATAAACCAGGGTACAGTTCAACGGAATTTGCTTCGGCTTGTCTTGTACTTCTCCAGAAAAAATAAAAGCTCTAGACAGATTCATCCTGGTGTAATACGTATACTTAGTAAGAAGCTATGTAAACCTGTATTCTTAAGACTCTGGTTGAATTCCAGCTGAAGGTGGTAGGGGCTGAGGACTTTTAACTGCGATAGAATAACTTAAAATGACATTAGTTTTATGGTCACAGCACAGTTCTCATGTCCTCAGCAGTCACAGCAAGGACAAGAACTCAGTAGATGGACAGATTCTTTTATCAACTCTTTCATGTCCTGTCTGTCCAGAGGAGACCATGCTAATTACTGCTGTTATCCAAAATTTGTAGAGACTTCCAGGATCCAGGGGTTTCAATCTAGACTTCTTGGTGAGCAGCATATTCATGCTTGGTTTAAAAACAGCAGGAGAAAGAAAAGTAATGCCCCACGCTTTTTAAGCACTGTACCTTTTCTTCTTTCATATAACATTTTAGGATTACAATATTCATAGATTAATATCTAAATTTGATAACCATTCAACTGCTTCAGGAGTAGTTGCATGGACTGATTTTAGATTGTCATTAAAATGATCTACTTGGGCAATCATTCACAATGCGTTGCACCATGTGAAAAAAAATTGCACAATTGCAACCCAGACTCTTTGATTCTCCATTTACCTTATACATTGAATTAAACCTCCTCCTTTTTTTTTTTTTAAGAAAGCAAAAAGTTTATATATATGTTTTCCTTAGCTTTTGATATAGGTGACACTCAGATTCCTGCAACACAGCTGGAACTATCATAATTTTCCTTTTTAAAATGGAATCAATGTCCCTCTTGAAACTCGAGTCTAATTCCAGCTGTTCAATTACATACTCACTAACAGTCCCAGAAGGGCTACAGGCATGTTGGACAAAATAATAAGAGCACATGTACATCAGATGTACACAGCAATTTGAAACATATGAAAGAAAGGAGTAGAACTCATTCTTTTGCCAGATTAAATGGAGAGATAACTAGCCAGATGACAAGTACTATCAACTAAAACAGAGCAGTCTTTGTCAAAGTACTACAGTGCTTTGTTATGGAATCACCAACAAACTTTATTTGTCTGGAAACCTAAGAGTCTAAAAAGCTGCCAACAGAAGATCTAATTGCTATGTAAGTTTAAGAAAGAGATAGGCTGAGAGATCTTAGGAATTCTTTGCTATTAGAAGTCCAGAGTGTCCATTTCAAAACTCATACTCTTTTTCACTTTCCACAGCATGGCTGACACCATACCAAAAAACGACATTTAAGTAACCCTAAGATGAAGGATCTAAAACACACTTGCATTTCAGGTTGAATTGCCTGGTTTCCTTGGAATACACAAACCAGAAGTTATTAAGGGATGGATGTCACTAAAAGCTGGTATCTTAGAAATTTCAAGCCCTGTTTCTAATTACGTAAGATAACCCTGAATGAGAGACTGCCTTTGTGGAGTAGAAGGTAAATCTTTATATACTGTTCAATACAATTTAAATAATCTCGTTATTTTAAAAGAACCTTCAAGTTCTGTCTCCCACTAATGGTTTGGTGTCCTTTTACTAAATGGACAACATTGCCATGGTCATTTTAATGGAAATGGAGTAAGCGTATCTTTGCCTTTCCTTGTAATTTCATAAATTACCTAAATATCTTTAGTAGTAACATGACTGCCTTCTCAAGACAAATCAGACAAATTACTTGTATGGAAGTGATTCTGGAAGATGTACCAGGTCTTTAACTACATGTATCCCTGTTAAGCCAGTTTGTCATAACATCATTTTTGGTGTTTCTGGTCAAGCATCAGATCAAGGAACACTGCTAGAGACAAATATCTTAAAACTAGTTATGCTAGTACAGGAAAGGTGATATTTTAAAACTGCTTGCAAAAAAATACATCTTTTCACCTCATTTCCTAAAGAACGTGGTATCCCCAATCATAAGGGTCTAGAAAACAGTGTTTGGGTCTTTTCCTGCAGAAATCACTATTTTGCAATTCAGCACTGCCAGTTTTTAGTTTTATCTTAAAGTTCAATTGCAGAGAGAAAATCTTTGCCTCTTCCACATACAAGTGGTATATAATTATTTACAACTATAAGATAAGTAAAATCTTTGCCAGATATAAATGGGTTTGACTTTTAATGTGCTGAGCCATATTTGCTTCAGTTACTCCCTGCTCAAGAAAAGCAAGATACCTTCATGAACATAAATAGAGGACTGCTTTCAAGCCAGATTAGCATTCTCTTACACACAAATAGGTTTGTTTTTAATTTTAAAAAAAGAGAGAGAGAATCCTTTAGTAATGCCTCCTTATCAAGGATGTAAAAAGAAGCCAAAAACTCCATTAGTAACCCTATTCTACAGATTAATTTGGCTAGAAATCATCTTAAAATGGATTAACACAAGTAGCACATACTACCCACAGCTTTTTGTGAAACTCTTGTACTTCCAAAATAAATCCTTTTATTGTTTGAATAATTATTATGGGGTAAGTTCTAAATCCACATATTTCAGCCAACAACTCTTTTGATTTAAATGGAGAAACAGTCCTAGAAGAAAGGACTGGAACTCAGGATCCCCCCAAATCCAAGATAAGTGGCTAAAAGGTTAGTAAGCCTTCTTATGCTCTCTGACTGCCAAGGCTATTATTAAAAGGGAGCATGGTTGCCACCCCCTTCCATTATGTTTAAAATAAAGTGATTATTTCTACTGCATGTTGTAAGGAACTACATCTTGTCCATGTGAGGCATGCTTTGAGAATGACTGCCAGACTAGGTACATCAGGTGGCTTAAGCCAAGGACTTCTGACTTTCTGGATCCCATTTTATTTGGTGTTAAGATAGGTGCCAAACTCCTCAGGTATGTAAAATAAAGCAGTTCTGGGCATCCACTGGGGTAACTGTACGTGCCTAGGGAACTGGCAAGGTGCCAACTGCCTCTGGAGTTTAGGGGCCTCCAGGATGAAACAGCAGCTGAGCCAAGACTTTCAGGATCTCATCTGGATTCAAGTACTTAAACTCCGCTTAAACTACATTTTAGGTACCCACTTTGGATGAAAGTCTAAACTAGGTGGGACTAGGTTAGACAGTTCTTTTGAACATGTTAAGCAACATCTATGGGGGGGACTGGTGTGCTCTAAGACCAGCTGTTGATGTCTGACCCTCCCAACTGATCAAGTAACATCTGAAGGTCATTACCTGTTAACACGGACTTCTAAAACTAGACAGCAGAGTTATAAATCATGTAAAGAATGTATGTGCCTAAGGACAGATAATGAGAGAACTTCTCTGGATGTATTTGATAAAATGTAGTCAATTGTCAAAGTCTGCACGTGCACATTTAGTGATACCTTAAAAATAAACACAACTTCACACTGGGCATCCAAACACATTATTAGTCCATTGCAGCCTGCCTTAACGTTTTACTGGGCTTTTACATAGTTACTGGTTATAATGATCAAGCTGTTTACCTTGGTAAAGATGGCCAATGGCATGCCATACTGGTCCTCCTCTAACCCAGATATCAAACCTGGAACAAGAACTGCATGTCCTGTATTAGCCTGGGGCTGCACAGTAATAGGAAGGTTTTCTGAGGTTGCCAATTCCTTTGAAAAGATCTCAGTCTGTTCCACGACCATGTTTTCATGTTCTCGTTCTTTCATATTATGGTCTTCCAAAATACTAGGATCTAAGGTTTCCCAATCACTTTCAGAAGACTCTGGAGAGGTGCGCATAGGAGGTTTCAAAAACTGTCCAGTACCATTTGAGGACTGTGCCCCATTGCATTTCTTTTCAGACTGGGAAAAGGACCCATTTCCTTTCTGATTCTCCAGTATCTGGTTTCCTGTCAGCTTACTGCCTTCCCCTGCTGGTCCTGAGTTTGTATTTGAAACATCAGCAGCAGGCACAGAAATACAATCATCTACAGGGGTGGTAAATTCTTGCAAGCAAGGATCCTCTGATATACTCTTTCTTGGTCTGTACTGTGAGCAATCAGTAAGACCATGTTCAATCATACCTAGAAGGAAAAGCAATATGTAAATACTACAAACTCACCAGGGATTTTACCAGTCTTTGATTATGGTAACAAAGGAAATTCTCTTTAGCATACTGAAAAAGTATCACACATTTTACAAAGCCTCTTTGAAATTCTTCTGTCCATATGGCCTTGTATTAACCATCTGCCTTAAGTGTTCCTTAACATTTGAATTACATTTTCTTACATTTGGCAGGAACATAAAACCAACCACCTATATCAAGCTTACTAAAGGGTATTCACCCTAAAGTCATAAAACAGACAGCAGTATGAGGAAGCCATAGTAAAAAAAACCAAAACACTCTACATAACTATCAAGTATCATGAGGTTGTGTGCATGTACACTTCATAAGAGATTATTTCACACATTTACATGAGTTAGAGGTGGCTCTTTCTCCAAGCAAAATACCAACACACCTCTGGAGTCATGTAAGTTGAACCCCTCCATGAAATATAGTTTGGTCAACTTCAATTATGAACACAAAACTGCACCAAAATCAAAACCTGCTATGTTCTTACCAGGAAAGAGTGATAAGACTGTCATTAGCGCCCCCACCAGTCTGTTTACTGGAGAGATATAAAACAATACCTAGGGAAACAAAAATAAGAATGAAGCTTCACACAAGAGAACAAAGAAAAGAGCTTAAGGCCAATTAATGCCAAAAAAAAAAAAAAAGCTGGCTGAGAACAACAATTTTTATTTAGACAACGTTTGAAGAGATAAAAACAAGACATTTTCTATACCTGGATAATTTATTGTAACATTTGCCAGTATTTCAACAGTAGCAAGAATGACAAGTTAAAATCTAACTGATTAATTTAAAAGTGACCACCTTTTATCTGATTGTTTTTGGTCTTTTGGGTAAACTATTGCTCACTTTTGTAGCTTGGGAGAAAGGTTAATGCACTCAAGTTGGGGCCCAAATAGATAAACTGCCATCCCAGAATTCAGAAAGAACTAGCACATGAAAATCACATATCTGCTAGTATTAAGGGGGGGAAACAAAAATAAAGAAACTATCAAGTACCATATGATTGAAGACTATAGCACCTATATTTAAGGGTGGAAGAAAGGGGAAGTGATCCAGTAAACAGGCTGAAACTCTTTCCTTAACTGTATGAAGTTCTTTGGAACAGACTTTGAAAATTTTTTTTAAAAAGGGACAGACATAAAGGATAAATAAAGACAACATAATTTGCTAAGCAGACTGGGCCAAATTAAGCAGGTGTCTTTCTTTAATAACCTTGCTGATTTTCTAGACCACTGGGAAACAACCTTTCTGGCAGGTGTGACAAAAATTAGCCCTGTACCCTCCACACTGATTTATTCCTCCTGTTCAATCTGCTGCCCTGCTTTCTGCTCCCTGCCGTATCTGCCTCTCTGTTGCCTGTCCTCCCCCCAGTCTGTTGCTTGCCACACACAAAGGCTGCCTGTGCCACTTGTGCTGCAGGTTGGCCACCCTTGGTTTA
>NW_017729006.1:25872504-25879155 GCF_001723915.1 Gavialis gangeticus | reverse complement strand
CTGCTGCCCTGCTTTCTGCTCCCTGCCGTATCTGCCTCTCTGTTGCCTGTCCTCCCCCCAGTCTGTTGCTTGCCACACACAAAGGCTGCCTGTGCCACTTGTGCTGCAGGTTGGCCACCCTTGTTCTAGACAAAGGAAATGTGGTGGATCCATGTGGTAGATCCTATCTATTTGATAACAGTCTTCAAATACCTGAAGGGAGATTAAAAAGAGGGTGGATATGAACTTTTCTCTGTGGCAATAGAGAACAGGACTAGGAACAATACCTCAAGCTGCAGCAGAGGACATTTAGGTTGGAGATTTAGAAGAACTTTTTGACTATGAGAGTGGGCAAGAACTGGAACAGGCAACCTAGAGAAGCTGAGGAATCTCTACCCCTGGAAATTTTCAAGAGGTTAAACAGATGCTTGAGCTGGGACGGTTTAGTCAGGGATGATCCCATCTTGAGTAGAGGGCTTGGCTGGCTATAACACCTCATACAGCCTCTTCCAGACCCACTTCCCCATGATCCTATCTGGGCTTCAGTAAAGTGTCTGATATTGTGCTACATGGGAAATTATTAGTTAAACTGGAAGAGACAGGAATTGAGAGAGGAACTGTAAGGTGGATAAAGAAATGCCTACCGGGGGATTGCAATCAATAGTGTACAAACGAAAGATAAGAGTTCCTCAAAGATAAGTCTTTGGATTGATCTTGTTTTATATTTTCATAAGTGACCTTGGCACAAAAAGTAAGATTATGTTGATGACTCAGTGCTAGAAGGCATCATCAATTTAAAGGAGATATACTGGTATATCATCTAGATTGATGCAAGATGGCCTTGAGGACAGAGTAATAGAAATAATAATGAAATGTAATAGTACAAAATGCCGAGTCAGGCACTTGGGGACCAAAGTGATTGCTGAAATCTGGAAGCCCATCAGTTGAAACTGATTAGTGAAGAAAAGGCTCTAGATGTACTAGTTAAGCACTACCAATGTGATATGGTTATAATGTTTCAGAAGAGGTGCTTCTAGCAGGGATAGGGAAGACTTCATGCCATTGTACAAGGCACTGATGAGATCTCCTGCAAAATACTATATACTGTTCTGGTCACCCAGAATCAAGAAAGATTAATTCAAACTGGAACAGGTGCAAAGAAGCGCTATGAGAAGGAGAATAAAAATTGTATCATATGAGAGGAAACAGAGCAACTTTATTTTGTAAGTCTAGCAAAACAAAAGAAGACTGCTATCTACAAATAAACAGAGAGAAATACTGGGGAAGGAAAGGAAATATTTAAGGTAAGAGAATACTGGCACAAGAGTTCAAAACCAGCCACAAATTTATTTAGGCTGGAAAGTAAAAGAAAGGCCGTAAGGCTACTGGGGGAGGGGCGGGGGAGGGAATCAACGTAGTGAGGGCAACCCCCCCCTCAGACTTGATTTTAAAATAAAACTTTAAAAGGTCTGTGAAAGAAATTATTTGCAGTAACAGAAGACTGGACTCAAAAGACCCAGGAAATTTGTTTCAGTCTTATGTTGCTTGATGTCACATTGTTTCTAGCTGACTCCAAGACTGCTTGGTGAGACAGTCAGGTAAGGTTTATAATCTCCAGGCCTTCTTCCTACATGGGCAAACAAAAGTTAGCTTTTCCCTTTCCTTCCCAATTCTCTTCTCCCCCACTCCATAACAGCAATGCAATATTAAAAGTCAGCAAAGAGAGTGGCTCTGGCAGTAGATAATCGGAACTATAGTAATAGTCTGGAGATGAGATGCCATCACCATCTGGAGATGGCATTTCAATCCAGCATCGGTTGGAAGATGGAAGCATTTCTTTCTGCCTATGAAACAGGCACCAACCCAGCTGTTTGGATTAGTGGAGATGGTCCACAGCATACACACATCTTTCTAATCAAGAACTGATGGTGTTATTGGTGGACGCTGGCTTAGTATGCTTAAAGTCTTTGACTGTACACACTTCCCACAACTATTCTGGAACCTTAACATATGTTGGGAAGTGGGCAGTGCAGGAAAACCAAGCATTTTCCCTGTTGCAGCCGCCAAGGTTCATTTCCTATTTGTGGGCTTAGAAGAAACTCAGATTTATTCAAACCAGACTCTGGTCTGAATCACTTGAGCATGCTTCCTGTGCAGTCGTCTCTCATGGTTTGTACGGCTTGCGAATGGAATCATAGCTCAGTATTAAGTAGGTAGTGGAATGTTAAATGGTCATCATGAAAGGCTACCATCAGTTTTTAAAATGGGGAAATCATGTTCCAGAACAAAAAATGTTATCAATCTAAACAAACAAATAAAAAAAAAAATCTATAGTTTAACTTATTCACTGAGACCATTCAAAATGTGTGTGAAACTGTTCAAAAGACATAAGTGGAGGTGAATATTGAAACAGAAGCCTTCTCCCTGTTACACGGAGATCACAGGAACTGAAGTAAATGCACAGCAGTGGCATTCTTTTTGGGTTTACCATCAGAAATTCCTTTTGTGTTTTTTGGAATTGAATTCAAATACACAATGAAATGCTAAGATAAGATCCTGATTGTGCAGCTGGAGCCATGAATGCAGACACTTCTGCCCTTGCAGATCCCAAAGGAAGTCACTGGGGCACTACACAGATACAGGATTTCTAGCTTCTTAATTTTATTGCAAGGGCTGAGGTCTGGAGCACCTAAAAAAATCATACATGTACACAAATTCTCATATGCTATTCCTTTTAAAGCTACAATTATGTATATGTACCAGAACAAAACAAACCAAACAAAAAGTTCACTGTGAGCATGTTAAAATTCCACGGCTAAGAACTAAAGTTGAATATGCTAAAATTAAGCTTGCCACATCAGTTTTAATTTTATACTGCAGCTCAAATGCATCATTTTTCTACAACCTTAAATCAGATACAGCACCTTGTAATAACATCTGTTTAAGTGAGCTCTTGCTCATGAAAGCTTATGTATCTTTTATTAACCTACTCTTTGTAGCTTCTCATAAGCACATCCAACAACTACATTTCTATTTCAGCCTCTGCCTGGCCAGAAACTTTACCTTTTTTTCTAGAAGAATCAGTTTAAAAAGGATTAAGACCTGAAAAAATAAGGAGAAAAAAAACAAACAAACCATACCTGGATTAGTGGCCCGTGGTCACTTTTACCAAAAATATACACACATTTACATTTCAATAAAAATGTTTCCACTGACCATTTCAAATCAACCAAGAACATCTGGCCAATGAGAACTTGTGATACTAAAATATTCTGACATTCAATTTATTTCAATTGACTAGCCATTAAAAAACAGCATTGGAGAGATGACAGCATGCATAAAAAGAAGTCAGAACTTCACACATCCCACAGTGAAGCTTATTTATAAATGAAAAATGTATATTAAAATTATTATTATGGGATGATAGAATACAAGTCACATACAACATTTCTTATGTAGAGAACAAGTTTTTCATAGAGATACATTAGCTAACTTGGTAGAACACCAGGATCCTAATCACCACATAGGATGGGTGTTCACACAAGTCAAAATGTTTAAGGCCAGATTCTATTCTCACCTTTATTCATATAAAAGTGGGGGAAGAAAGCCTTAACCTCTAGCCTACTGGTTTAAAAGATGGCACAGCCACCCTCCTCCTCAGTTTTACTTCTGGCAGGTACATGCACAGAGTAATCCACCTCCTCCACAGGTACAAAACAGAATCCAACTGTGGGTAAGTACCAAAGACTTACATTACACAGCTACAAAGTGCCACTGAGGCATACAAAAATTCAATAAGATACAGCCTTTTTTGAGCCAGATTCTCAGTCTTACCTTACTCCTTTAGCACCACACAGGTAACACTAGGAGTGAAGACTAGCTATAATGTCCCTACAAGGAATACTCCTAGTGCCAGCAGAAAGGGAGAACAATGGAGGAAGGCAAGCAAGGAGGTAGTGGAGCAGATTCCCCCGTCTCCCCAAAATCCCAGGCATTGTAGGAGTCTCTGGAGACAAAGGGGCGTGTGGCAGGGTGGCATCTCTGTATGTAGTACATCAGATGGATATCAGCTTCAAGCTGTGCCAACCTATAACTGGGGCCACAGAAAAAAATCTGGGGGCTGTAACTACCTCTAACACCACCATCACAAGAGAGGCTGGCGCTTAACATAAGTGAATGTGTGCATGTGCATGGCTATAAGCTGTTCTTGATGCAACCCATGCTTTCCCTCTGTGCAACAAACACAAGCAAAGCATCTCAGCTTTACCAAACAGATGAAAAACATACCTTATGTCTAAACTGAAGGACAAGATCTCGAGGAGACAGACCTAAAATGTTAAAAGTAAATTTGTTATTGAGTCTTGGCCAAAGAAACAAACCCTCTTATTTTCCATTCACATTTTTCTTAGGTGAAGCTGCATAAGCTTAAAAAAATATCTAAACCACTATGATATCCAGGGATCCTTGCTTTTTTTTTTTTTTTAAAACAGATAAAAATCACAGATTTGCTGATAAAATAAATCACAAGTTCTCTAATTAAAAATCCCCAAATCTGCAATTAAAATGAAAGGCCACTATATATATACGTATCAGTTGAACACAATGCTTTATTGATATATTTACAGGTTTAAAGCAATTTGGAAGCCTACCAGTGCCTCAATCATTATAATAAAAAACATTCTAAATACATACATATTTTGGCATTTGGTTTTTTCCATCATGGAAAAATCAGAGCTCCTGCTGCCCCCCTCACTCCCCAATGTGATGGGGGTCCAGCTGTGGTTGCCCCTCCTCACTGCTATGTGGTCCTAAGCAGGCGTGATATGCCATTGCCCCTCACTCCCAAGCACGGCCCCTGGTTACCCCATAACACACTCCCTCCCCCCCGTCGCATCAGGACGTGGGTCCAACTGCAGCTGACATGGCGCTGAGCAGCCTGACATGCCCCTCACTCCCAAGCCACAGCTCCCCATCCCTGCCAGTGCCCTTACTCTAAACCCACAGCCCCTGCCTACCCCTCACTTACTCCCTCCTGGTAGCAGCTCCCCCACTTGCAACAGGATGCAAGTCTGGCTGCAGCTGCCCCCCCTTGCTACTTTGTAGCTCTGAGCAGTGCTAACCCCTGCTGTTCTGCTCTCTGCGCCTATTGGCAGCAATTAAGGGCTGTGTTCAAGTTTTGGAGGGTCTCAGATAAGTTTAGCTTTGGCACAAACCCCTGCCAAGAAATATGGGACAGCTAGATTTAAACTGGGGTGCCCTGAATGAACAAACTTCTCCCTTGCAAGTAATGTACCAGAAAAATTCAGGTTTATAATAGGACAAAAGGGAAAGAAACACAAAGTACACCTTAAAGCACTTTTAAACTCTAAGGCTTAGGTTCTGTAGTCCAGCCCCACTTGGGATAAAGAAAGTTAAAAAGCCTGTGCCTAGGACAGTCTCCCCAAAATAGGGCAAAAACCTGCCAACAACAACAACAACAAACAACAACAGAAAAAGAAGGTCCTAAAATCCCTTAGGAGCGCCCTAGCCAAGCGAGTGAATGGTAAACCTCTACTCCAGGAATGTGCCGCACAGTGGATGAAGGGGAAGCTCAGAGGAAGAATTGTTTCCACCTGGCTGAGGGGGGCCGTGTCTGTGTCCAGCTCTGTGCTGTGTCTGTGCCTGCAGCACATGGCTGCCATCACATCCCTCCACACAACCCTGGGCAGGACCCACAGGCAGGCCTTCCAGGGCTCGCCTACCTCAGGAAATTCCACGGCTCTGAGGCTTGGGTGCCAGGCACCAAGGGGGCAAGGAGGGATGTGGAACTTTCTAGCTCTGAAAAAAATAAAATAAAATAAAATAAATTAATAAAGTAGTATGGGAAGATGCCTCCTTCCCTTGGAGACTCAAGACAGGAGGCAGTGTGCACTGCACTCTGGGAGCTAGTGAGGAAGGGGGTGCCATGTCCTTGGCACACAGCATGGCACACAGCATCCCAGCCCAGCAGGGCAGCCTCCCTGGCTCCAGCATGAACTGAGGGCTGGGGGCAGGTACAGGCCACAGATAGGTGCTTTGCACTCTGTCCACTCCCAAACCCAGAGAAATGCTAGGGGCCAAGAAGTGTCACACACTGCCTGCCATCTTTCTGCTGCTTTCTTCAGCTGCACCACCACTGCTGGGGGTTGGGGGCAGTGGCAGCAGACAGAAGCTGCAGGCGCTGGGCATGAAGCACTCTGACTTCTTGCAGGCGATTCGGGATGGCAGCAGCAGCCCAGCACCTGCGCCAGACACTGGCACGGGACAGAGTGTTCTCCCAGTGCTACAGTGGCAGTGCCCTGCACTGTGGCCACCACCACCTCCTCACAGAAGCAAGTGGCAAGCAGCAGGTGGCAGGGTAGGCTGCCCCAGCTTGTGGCAGGGCATGGCTGCCTCAGCTCTTCAACACTGCTAGGCAGGCAGGTAAGAGACCCTGCCTGCTGCCCATCCCTACCCCCAGCGGGGTGCAGGGATGCCATCTGGGTTCTCCCATGCTGGCCTGAAAGTGCCCGCAGACAATTCCCAACTCCTTGAGCCTACACCCACACACCCCTGGCCTGCCACCCACCCTCCTTGCTGGCTCTTCCTAGAGCCCCTTAGCCCCCCCAAGTCCTGGCAGTCACCTGCACCTGACCCAGAACCCGCCCCCCCCCA
>NW_017729006.1:25853144-25872344 GCF_001723915.1 Gavialis gangeticus | reverse complement strand
CCCCCACCCCCGCTAGAGTAGGCCCCCAGCCCCCTGCAAGCTTTAGGTATCCCAAAGGCTTCAGGAAGAAAAGTGAGCCAAAGCCAAAGCCAAGCCCTGGCTGACTCAAGAGTTTCATGTCCTATCCCCCTCTCCAGACAGGGCTTAGGGTTTCCTGCCCTTTTTGCAGAGAGCTCTTTGCAAAAAGTGGAAAATGTGCATGTTTCCCCATTAAAATAAAAAATTTGCATTTTTCCTCAGTGAAAAGGGAAAATCTGTGTTTTTTTCCTGTTTTTCCATGGGAAACAGAAAACCCAGATCCCTGATATCCAACGATTCTACATCCTAAAGGAAGACATGCTGGTGAGTTCATTAGAGCTCCTACCTTGTTGTCTTGTTTCTATGCACACACAAAAAAAATATGTTGAACCTACAGTAGGGACTGAACTACAGAAGGCAGCCATTTACTTTCATGCTGAATCCTACTAATCACAGATTTTCATTGATACATTTGATTAAACCCCTCTTCACATTTACCTGTCTCTATCACACACTCCTAGGCAAAACATGAAGTCAAGAATACTGGGGGATATTTTCTAAGGTACAAGGAATACCCTTTGAAAAAAAATATCAGTAAGAATTGGATCCTTAATTCCATTTTCACTACTGAAAATCTTCCTCATAATAAGAAAGTTTTAAGAAAACAGTTCAGCCACTTAATGACTGAGCAAATATCAAAACTGAGAGGCATCACCAAGACATTAAGTTTCAACCTAAGATGAGCTCCATCCAATAGAGGCAAGGTATTTATCTAACAATTACAGAAAGAAAAAATTATACATTACTACACAGGAACAGAGCTCTCTTGTTAAGCTTTAATGTACATAAGCAAAATTAGTTATGAAGAGAATCTTTTATTGATCACAAAAAGGCTACTTACCAAGATAAACTTGTGATCCCTCTAGTGTAGTTCCCCCCAAAGAGCTATTCATATGCTCATAAAGTTCCTGCAAAAGTTAAATTAAAAAAATATTAATGGCATATGATAGTTTCCCTTAATGGTAATATTAATGGCAAATGCCACCATCTGTTCTAAGAAACTACTCAAGGGACCAGAATCTATTTCACTGATATGGACAGAAGGAGGAGGAGGAGAAAAGGAGTTTTCCTCCCTTAGAAGGAGAAAGGGAGTTTTATTAAAGGGATTTTAAAAATGTAAGGCTAGCTATCCAAGTAGTTTTTAGTTCACATCTCTCTGTAAATTAGTCAATTGTTCCTTGCTCAGATTTATTGTAGGATAAATTATCATGTGGCTTAGAAGAGAAGAATAGTACAATCACCCTTTGAAAATGCAATATATAGATGAGAAATCACTGAGTAAAGAATGTTCATATCATATAACCTGTACGATAAACAAGGAGCATCATAATCTGCATGCATACATTGAAAGGTTACCTTAAGAATTGTGATTTGAGAGAAGTCTTTCTCTTCAAAATAGGCATGTGTAATGAGCTGTAGCTTTGCTTGGAGTAATCCATATAAGGGCTTGCAAGACAGACAAATAAATGCAGATGAAGAAATCACTTTTTGTAACAATTCCATTGTTTCTCCATTTTTTTTCCTTATCTTCTGTTATAAATAGATATCTCAACTCTAGGCAAAGTCAATTTGTGAAGATAAAAGTGTTCAAAATTTCTGGCTAACTGTTCTACTTTCAGTGTGCATATTTCAGTTATCTAGTGTTTCACATTCAGATGCTATATCACCACTTAAGATCCAGTTGGAGCTGGCTTGGGGGGGGGGGTGCCCCCACATCTGTGCAGGGCTCAGGGCACAGAGGGGGCTATAGGGGGAGAGAGAGGGCAAGGGCTGCAGTCACCCCAAAATTCGCCGTAGGCCTCCCATAACTCTCTCTCTCAGTGCTGCCACTGCCTGCTCTCAGTGCAGCCCAGCCTGGCTCAGCTCTGGCCCTGCCCCATGCAGATCTGGGGGCACAGGCCCTCCCTACCCCCCAGCCCATGCAGTACCAGACAAACAGTCCCCCGGACGAACCGCACCTCCATCCTATCCCCGTTCCACCTGGGAAACACTTGCCCCAGCCCTTGTCCCAGCCCCACTCCCTCCCTCACCATGGGGGACCTTGATCTGCTCCCCCACATCCCTTCCCTCCCCAACCCCATCCACCACAACAGACTTACCAGCTGCACACAGCTCTCCATGCTGCTGGGCTGTGCTCCTTGCTACCTACATGCTGCATTGTGGCTGCCTGCACGCACAGGCGTTTATCAGCCAAATTATGCGCCATATCAGGCCGATTTCAGATACAGACAATTTTCTTTATATTGGTGCTGATCCAATATTGGACCGATGTAACTGCACCTCTACTAATAAGGTCTAATACAACTTATCATATTCTACATAATATGCTGCATGAGCCACTAGCAAAAGTGTTGTTTCAGAGTTGGGCACTGTTAACTTCCCACTTTCTGAAAATTAATCAGTGTAGCATATAAACTAAACATTAATATAGAAAGCATCACAATATGCAGTTTGGAATAGGTAGTTTTTTGGGGGCAGTTATAAAAATTGCAAACCCATCACATCACAACTCCTAATGACAGATGCATACTTTTACAGTTTTCTTGTAAGCAGATGACACTCGAAATGTGTTAAAATTTTAAATTCCTTGGTCTTAATGCAGCTGTAATTTCAATGCTCACTTTGCCATCTTTAAGTGGTGCTCATTACAAGGGATTTAAATAATGTCAGGCAAATCATGTATTCCTTGTATTGTTTGCAAGTAAGGTTCAGTTTGTCATACTTACCAACTGACTTAGAACACAGACACTTTTTTGTACTGTTTCGCGTGTGATATCTGCTTGCCGTACTTTCAATGCCTAAGAAGCAAAAAAGTATTACAATAGTTTTACCCATATGCATTAAAAAAAACACTTTAAAGCCATCTACCTAAAACCCCCACTGATCAAAACAAAATCCATGATCCTTGAAGTACTGTTTTCAACAGCAGCTGAGGGTGTAAAGGGATGGGTGGGTGGGTACATAAAAAATAAACAGTAAAACAGTATCAGACCCTAAGGCAAGACGCTTTGCGAGAGGTCAACAATCTAATAATCACAGTTTCTTTCGACTCGTTGTTCCTAGAGATGGTGCAACTACTGTGGAGATGATTACACACAGTCCCTAGAACCAAGGACTATTTAAAAGGAGAAGGCAACAAGAGAAGAAAACAGGTAAAGAAAAAATACTTAGCTCTAGATTTGCCAAAATAAACCAGAATATATCCCCTGTCCTTCTGTGACAGCATACCTACCCACTGGGACCACGCAGGGAAAGCTTTTGCCTGGGAATAGTTTGTTTATTTCATGCTCAGGCATTTTCTTCTAGCCAACTGTAAAGAGAAAGTGACACCACCTGGGGAGTCAACTGCTTTCTCAGCCAGACCAAACGGTTCTAGTATTTAACAGCAGAGCTAGAAGGAGTGTGGGCAGAAACCATACAGCCAAGTGATTCACTTTCATTGCACAAAACAGCAAGAGTGTGGATTACAGCCCACACACAAAAAAAGCCAGATGGGTAGAGGGTTGAAGCTGTTACTACATAAAAGACATATTGCTTTATATTCCACTTGTTCCAAACAGTTCAATTTTAAATCTACTTATCCGCTTAATTGGTTAGTAAACAGCAGAAACTGGCATCGTGAGTGCAATAAAAAATAGCTGAAAATAAACTTCACAGTTAAGCAGAACAAGACTTTGATTACAGAATACTATAATAAGGGTTTACTGAAAAAATACTGAGAAAACTAAGTCAATACAAAGAACAAAATTACAATTATAAATTTATTGTGTAAAGTTGCTTCAAATGAGAGTTTCTTGAAAAATAATCAAGATGTCACAGGGATTAGTCTATAAATAAGAATATAGCATATGTAATTTGGGACTTCAGAATATGAGTCAATGAGAACTCTTCCTAAGCTATTAAACATTCAAAGTTGTGGCATATCATTGGGAAGGTGACATACATATTTCAAAATATATCTGCAAAATATCCTGCTAAGAATAAATGCACATATTTTATAATCAGGACTGGCTTCAGACTGAGTACATCATGATTTCCTCAATATTTAAGACTAAACATACTGCAAGTCTCTCTCATAGCTTCTCCCAGAAAGAAAAGGGAGAAGAAAATCTTTTTGCTGGCCATGCCTGTATTGGCCAGACCATTTGGGTTGAGGCTAACATCAGGCAGCCCCTTAACATGTAGCCAGCTCTGCAGGACATATGGTCACAGCTGCTGCATCCCTTGAGCCTCAGGAAGCTGCACATGGCCCCTGCACCACTGTGCCCTAGCCTGTCACAGCCCAGGCCAATAGTATCCTGCCCAGAGTCCCTGATGCACTGGTGGCAGCATAGCATCCTGCCCCTCCTCCTAGCCCCATGGAGCCATGGCAGTCAGTGACCATGGCATGGTACCGTGTCTCAGACTGATGGAGAATTTTGTGTGGCCCCTACCTGTGTTACAGCCTGCTCTGCTGCTGTGAAAGCCTTATGCTGAACCTGGGCCTGACCAAGCACATGCACTGCCTGCCCACTCAGAGCATCATTTTTGCCGCCCCCTACTATCTGCTGCATTAGGCAGCTGCCTGTACTGCCTCTACAGGTATACCAGCCCTGCATGCATGCATGCATGCATGCATGCATGCATACATACATACATACAATGGAAAGCCTAGGCTCAGGAGAATTTTGCAAAGGAAACCAAACCCTTCCCTGGATTGAAGGAGGCACACAGGTGCTTCATATATCTGCTCAAGAAGCTCACAAGAAATGTCTGAAGATCAAGTAAAGAATCCTATTTTCAGGCAGAGAACTCTTAGCCAGACTCACAGACAGTCAGTTTAGTTCTGCTTGTTAGGTCTCCTGCCTGGTTTGTTTCTCTGAAAACATAATGGGATGTGCAGGAATATAGACATGGACCAGGAAGTTCCCAGTTGCAGAAGGGAAAAGATAATTCTTTAGCTCTGAATTATCTGAGCTGCAGCTTCACAGATTTTATGGCCAGGGAGGACAATTTTGATCAGCTAGTCTGACGGCCATACAGTTTTTCCCATTGAATTCTGCACGAGTCCATTTTACTATTTTATATTTGCAACTGTAAGTTACCTTGGCTTCAATCTGCCTATAGCAAGAGACGCCATATACTGTAGTTTGCTCTTCAGATCTTGGTGGCAAGTGGAAAAAGACAGTATCTAAGAAAGAAAGAGAGAACAGTTTAGTTGCTAACAAAGAAACAGATCAAGGATCTGTATTTTCAGAAACCTCATCCTTTTCAATAACCTATTTACAAATTGTTTACTTCTAAAATTGCACTTCCTGCTGGGTTTAATCTTGTGTACCCTATGGTTTTATCATATCATTTATAAAAGAATAGACTTCTCTGTGTCCATATTCTTCCAGTAAATCAATTCACTTACTGTGTAAGGGTGCCAAGAGACCAACCTTTTCAATTAAAACTAAGGATACACTTCAAATACCCTTATGCAAAGATATACAGCTTTGTAAAATAGATCTGTCACAACCACAAAAATTTTATTGCTAATTTATTAGCTGGGAAAGCCAAAACAGGTTAGAAGGTCTCTTTTACAGTTCAAGGTATCACACATTTGTAGGAAACCTGTCTTCAGGGCAATTAAGGCTATTTGCTTATTTTCTAGTAAGTAGAACAGAACTGCGCTCTATAAATCTTGGGAAGTTTCTTGTAAAAGGTAAGAAGGCAGCAGCTGCACAGGCACCTCGGGGTGCATGGCAGAGAAGGGGACAGGATCGTGTTGCCCCAGGCCTCTGCCTCACCATGTGCCTCAAGGTGCACGTACAGCCATTGCCAGCCATGGGGTCAGGTGAGGGTTTCAGACCCCAATGCACTGGTTGCAGGCTTACTGTGAGCAGCCCAGGATGTACAGAGGGCAGCAGAGGCCTGCCCAGAGCCTGGGGTGCTTCTAGCAGGCAGTCACAAAGCTGCAAGCAGCTGCACCAGTCTGGAGCCCTAGTCTGGCTTGTTGCTGGCAGTGGCTGCATGCACACCTCAGGGAACAACACAGTGGGAAAGGGGCTAGGGCTGCACTGCCATGACAAGGAACAGGCTCCTCATGGCTTTGCCACTGTCTGTCCCTGGCAAGCCAACATCTTTGAAGTCCCGGTTGCAGGGTTTTTTGGCACTCGACCCAAAAACATTGCCATCTCACAATCTAGATGTTGCTAGTTGCTGGTACAGGTTTTGTTATATTCTACATAGATCCAGGAGGAAATTTGTAGAGTTTTAAAGTGCATTTCCTTTAATCCAATAAACAAAACTAAATTTTCCATTTTTCATACCATGTGCAACTTCTTTAAATGGAGGCTAGTTATAACTTGCACAAGGAAACCAAGCCCAATATAATCAGAATAAGCATATAATAATATTATTCTGAAATGCACTTGCTAATTCCAAATGAATTTGTATTGTGCTTCTGGAAATAAATCCCAAGGTTTTTACACCTGCTTCACTGCCATGCTAGCTTTGAACAGTCTCCATTACCTAAAAACACTTTCTAACAACATGTTGTTATGGTAATGCAAAGCCCAGCAAGACAACTATTTCAGTGTTGTGTGTGGGGTTGTGGCATGGAGCCAATGTAGAAGCTATTTTGCTCACCTCCTCACATTTTTCTGGTTTTGACTACAGTTAATATCTTCAAGATACATAACAAAAAAGTCAGGACATGCCAAATCAAGGATTTTTTCCTTCTGATGTAAATAAATTATTTTTGTAAACAAACACCCTACCTTGGGCTGGCACATCAACTCCCAATGAAATCCCTACAGAGTTAGAGTAGGGATGTCCAACTGATGGCCACAAGAGATTAATTTGCTGCCCCTAACCTCCCACCCAGCCACCACTTCCCCTGCTCTCTCATTGCTCCAGATGCAGCAGCATGTGGCAATGAGCAGGCTCCCACACAATATGGTGCTGGAACCAGGGGGATGGGATGTGCTGGTGCAGCATCCACAGCATGCAGCCCCTGCCATTTAGAAGTTAGAGTGCCCTAAGTTGGACAGCCCTAGCACATCAGACAAGGTGAAGTGTCATGCACATTTTCTTGTGTTTGCTTTATTGATATGGCATGTGTCATCTCACTGAAAAGAAAATACTACATTGTATTAATTTATGTTGCTCTTATCACTGCATGGATTATGTTATGCTGTCTGTATACATCTTTGTTTTTGGACATGGTTTAAATCAAAGGAACTGAGACATGCTACTTAAGGAAAAGGGAGTAGGTAGAACTGCTAAGTATCTCCTGCCATTGTGTTAGTAGGACAAGAATAACTGCCAGTCCCAAACAGCAATAGACAGGGCTATTGTTGGGACCAGCACCCAAGGTATTGCCTGCCTATAATTGGGGAGGGGTGGAGAATCAACACCCTCCTTAGTGAAGGCATCTCAGAAAAAATGGGCCACTAGCTAGAGGAATCCCAGATGCTTCAAGAGGAAAGGAATGAGAGAATTCTGAGACTCATGAGCAATTAAGACAATGCTGATGTGATGGAAGGCTGGGTTGTAGATATTTTAGGGGCTATGAGCAAATCATGGTCTTTGGTTTATGCTAGGCTTTGGGAGAGTCCAGGTCCCCAGCAATCATGACTGGCAGGATCAGAAGGAAGGCTGATCTCTGGAAAGAATGGCAGAACTCCAAGGAGAAAGTTCTGTAGCCAGATGAGAGGGTTACAGTCTTTGCGTGTCCTTTTGTTTTGTCTTCAAACAATATGGTCAGTGTTTCTCACGTAATTCCTTTCTCCTAAATAATAAATACTTTTGTTACTTTATCTCCTTACTGATTGCCTATGGTAAAGAATGATCTCGGTGGAATAAGGAATATTCCAGAGTAACCCATTCCCTAGAAAGGAGGACCTAAAATACTTTCACAACCCAAGAGGAAACTGCAGGGAGTGGCAGAGATTTCCCTGTTGCAGCTGTGAGATCTAGTATAAGGCTAGTGGAGCAGAGGTTTGTGGGGATAAGGAATTATCCCAGGGCAAACCTTGGGACAAGCAGTAGGACAGCAGGGAGAAACTTGTGACTGCAAGTACTCTGAGGATAGATTTGTGACACAGGTCTTCCTGAGAAGGAAGCATATGCAAAAAGAAAAAGTGTTTTAGTACAACATATTCCATTTTTCCTTTATGATTTAGGAATCTGTAACAACAAAAATGTTTACAGATATAATTTGCTACTAAACTTTGGCCAATCCCTAAATGGTATAAACATGGCAAAATTATTCTTCTGCTTCATATTGCATGTCACTGCTCTCCTAATTCCCCTCTTCCTCTTTCCACTGTACAGTTCCTAACCCATGCCATTTTGTAGACCGTCAAGCAGGAATCTAGACCACATTTTGAAAAATAAAGACCTAACTGAATAAAAGTGGGTTGTTTTATCCACATACACACACACATACAGGAAAAAGAGGTTATTCATTCTCTATCTCCATAAAGAACAATTCCCTTTCAAAAGATGAGGGGAGTACAGGCTGCTTATTTTGCTTTAGGAGACTCATAAATGAATCCTGTATTAAATTTACAGATGCAGGAGTGGGAATTTTGTATCTCTAGTCTACATCCTAAACACAAGTATTTTGATATGTTTCTTTTTACATATTCAATTTCTCATATAGCCTGTTCTGAATAAAATACAAAATAAATATTCCTAGAATTCAAGCAGTCAGAAGCATGGTGAACTGGTAACTGAAGTGTCAGGATCCTTTCCTCCCTGCTTTAGTGTTAAGCACACAATGTCCTCCACTATTGCAGCTCCTCACTCACTAGACATTCCTTTCTGGTATTTTACCTTCTTGATAGTTGTGAGCTCCATCTGGCAAAGCAAGGAAAGGCAAGTATTTCCATTCTTCGGGTAAACTGTGGCTATCGTGTCCTTCTCCTGGGATTAGGGGAGGATAGGAAAATTCAACCTGAAGAAAACAAACACTGTTACCAAACATAATGCACCTCTGAAATAAACTGTTAAGGCCAACATTCTGTGTATAGCAGTGGAGAGCACAAAATGCTTTTGAGAAAGATGCAAGAAGTTCTACTGAGATTGACTTGCCTATGACGACTGGCACATGTTCCAAAAAGCAAATAAGGGTGTATGAAACAGGCCATATTCAATTTGGATCTGGCCTGAATCAGGGACAGTGATTTGATTTGTTGATTAGGATCACTGTCCCAATTCGATTCGGCCAAATCTGAAGATTCAATGGTGATTCGGAGAATCAGTGATTTGGCCATAGATGCAGCTTGAAATGTTTTTTCTACATACCTTGAGGTACCAGGCGTGGCTTGTGAACGCTGTGATGGTGGGAAGCATGCCCCCCCCCGCATGCTCGGTGGCGAAACCGGAAGTACTTCGGGCCACTTCTGGGATCGGTACTCAGTGCCTTGGGGGGTCTCCCCCGGCTCGGCGATCGGCTGGGCCTGCAGACCCAGGAGGCACCAGTTGCCGAGCTGGCGAGGTGCAGAGGCCCCCCCTTGTGTGCTCTCCGGTGGACCAGAAGTGCTTCTGGTCCACTTCTGGGTCTGCTGTCAAGTGCGCTGGGGACCCCCCGTGCTCCTGTGGGATGCTTCATCTGTCCCAGCATCTCAGCAATTACAAGCCACCTGGTACCTTGAGGTATGTAGAAAAAACATTTAAAGCTGTGTCTATGTCCAAATCATTGAATCTTTCTGAATCTCTCCGAATCAATTTGGAGGGTTCTAATTCAATTCGGAGAGATTAAAGGATCTCCTGATTTGATTTGGATTCAGAGATTCAGCCACTGAAATCGGGCTGAATCTCCGCAGAATCAAATCAACGACCAAAGCTTCGCACAGCCTCAGCAGGCAACCTCTGGCATGGGTGTCAGAGCACGGCATGCAAGCCTCGGAGCCGGGGCCGTGCTGCCACAACAAGGATCAGGCCTCTCGGGGCTTCCCCACCTTCTGCCCTGGGCACACAAACATCTTACAAGCTGAGGTTGTGGGTGTTTTTTTGGCACTGTACTCAAAAATGTTGCAGACCCTTGTTCTGAAAGCATTTCTATCAGGTTTAAAAAAAAGCATTGGCTTTCAGTTAATTTGATTCCTTTTATGTTTTTGTAAAAAGAAATAAATAGACATGCAAGTTGGATGGCCTATCATCTGTCTTTATATCCATTTTTTTTCAACCCCTGTCCAAATCTTCTCTTTCTTGTCTTTTTTATCATCCTTATCCAGGTTAGTGTTTCCAAGGTGTATTAGTTAAAAAACACTGACTAGAGCCAAACAGGAATATTCAAGGTGAGGAAATTTCAATTGGTTAAGTGAGGCCTTCATAATATATTCAGTATTTTCTAATCCATCCTGTATACATCCTATCTTTTTGTTGACTACTCTTGTGAGCTGCAATGTTTTTACTGAGCTGTTTACAGTGATACCCAAGCTGCCTCCTTGAGTGGTTACAGTTAAGAGAGAATAAAGGAATATGCAGGGCATCTTTTCTTTAGATTTTTGTACTAAGATAGAATACAGAATCATGGATATAGGGAGGTGCCTTCAGAGACACAAATCAATCTGTTGGAGACTGAAAAAAAAAAAAAAAAAAAATCTTAAAATGAAAGAATGCTGCAAAAAGAGTAGTGACATTAACCAATCAAGTAACCACCAAAAAACCAAGATGGAATTTCTGCTTTTTGAAGTCAATCTTTGCAAGGGAATCATTTTTAACAGTATAATACATCTAAAGCTAATGTTTTTAGTTAAAAAACCCCCAAAACTGTTCTACCAAAAAACTAAACAAGTTCTTGAATATATTAGTAAATCAATTTGACAGAAAGACTGAAAACCAACCAAAAGTTCATATCTTAATAAAGGTGAATACTAAGGGAGAGTATAATTATTTCTTGGAAGATGTTCAACTGCTGATCAGTCAGCTGTCAAAAAAGCATTTTTCAAACATTATGAACTTCCATAGAAGGACATTCAAAAGAGGCTGTGAGAAAAATAATTCAATACAATATGGATGAATCAAATTGAAGAAAAAAACCCACCAAAAACCAGAACAGGAACAAACCCTAAAGAGCAATAAATATACAGGGGAGGGGAAAATAAAGGAGTGAAGAAATAGGAAGCAGTAAGGAAATAAAACTGAAATTCTTTAATCTCGCCACACAGTGTCAGCCTTACGCCAGATGTTGCTGTGTTGTGGCACATGAATATGGGGCAAGAAAAAATTATTACAGAAGAAACTAGTCTCACTGCAATTTCAATTTCAGGTTTGCTTATTCCTGACTCAAGCTCCAGATAATGTGCGTGTTGGGGGGGAGGGGGAGAAGAGAGTGGTAAATCAAAACTTCCTGTGGACAGAGGTTGCATAAACCCCGCACAGGAAAACCAGCCTACAAATTATAATTTTACATATTACAGGATTTCACTTGTAATCCATTTGCACTGAGAATGCATTCAAGATTATGATTTAGCTCAAATTCAGCTACAAGAAGTAGAAAACTACTTCCAAATGAAAAAAAGGGAGTAATAGAATGAAATTGTGTATCCAAAGTAGAGCAAATATCCGTCATTCAACAGACACTCATTAAGAGCTCATTTCCCTTATTCATCTTCCAAATTACAGACTAAAATAAGTGACAGCATCATAAACAGTGTTTCAGTATCTGCAATACAAAAACAGGGCTTTTAAAACCTTCAATTCAATTATGTTCCAAAATTATCTGAAAATAGAAACAATTTTGAAAAAAAAAAATATTACTGGAATGAAAAATATTGTCCTCTTGGCAACAGCTATGCCTATAGCAACGGATAATGTAGAAACAAAATATTTTAAAATACAAATGCCTGCAAAAAATGTTGCCCCTGGCAGGCGGACATACTAGATAAAGGACATCGTTAGTATCTCTGTCTGCTTATAATGAATTAATTTATTCATTTCAAATCAAAAATAATTTTAAAACTGTCTGAAGAATCAATGGAAAAGTTAGTAAATATCTTCAAACCCTACTTGAAAGAAAAGGAATAGATACATGGCATCTCATAATTTTGTATAATTTGTTTGCATCTGTAAGTTCCCCTTTAATATCGTACGTGCACCTAATTTGGTATGGGATACAATGAACTTAAAAAGCTATGCTAAGTAAATAAAAGGGGGGAAAAGTAGTTATACCAAACAACACTTTCTGATATCTAACTTAGAAGAGAAGTAGATATGAGCTGGCTAAACTACTAAACTTCTCTCCCACATTTTCTTCTGAATTGATGGAGATTACAATAATGGCTCCTCATTCATTTAAGTCTGTAATTATTCATCTCAATTTGATTAATTTTGTACAAACCTACAAGTATGTTACACAAATAATCTTCAGTTTCCTCACTTACAAGCAAATAAGTGACTAAACGTGTCTTAGCTGCAAACTCAGTTATAAACAAGGAAAGTGAAGATTACAGCAAGGATTTGTTTTGTTTTGAAATAAATTTGGGTACCAACAGAAACCAAAGGAGGAGATAATGTACCTTCTGAGAAGATTTTACAAATTACTTTTCCCATAGGCAAGCTAAACCAGCTCTCGGAAAGAAAATTAGATTATTATTGAATTCTACCGGGAGTCCCAGAAAAAGAAACCATAGACAACACAAAATAGATTCTCCACCCACTTTTTACTCTCCAAAGTCCCACAGATTTAAAAAGACTACAATTGAATATATGGTCAGACATTTTTGCTGGCAACATTATCTGCCAGAGCTGACATTTCCATGCTGTGGATACAGAATACTGATGATGGATTTTAGAATGAAAGAGATGAATATTGCAATTTGTTGAGGGTATAAACAACCATGTTCTTCATTGCACACACACTGCTGCTTTTTAAGGTTCCAATATCAAACGTATTAAGAGCTACAAACAACCGACTTAAACTACACAGAAGCAGCACTTTTGTTTTCTAAAATCCTGCTAAATTCACTATCCTCCTAATGGATCCTTCTGTGCATCTAATGCTTACTGAATTCAGTGGAAGTTCTGACGGCACAAGAGTGTTGGAGCATACCCCAACAGCGCAGTCAGCGTGCATCTCATTGTGAAGAAGTATTGTTTGGTGTCTCAAAGGCAGCGGTTCTCAATCTTTTTAGATTCAAGGCACCCCTTCTGAACTGTCTGGAATTTAGCAGCACCCCACTTAAAGACTCATTTATTTCTTGCCTCCTTGCATCATGCAACACCCTAAAACAGATTGCATGGGATAGCAGGGCAACACTGAGAGCAAGGCAGATGGTGCACAGTGCTCACAGCTGGAAAGGGGAGCTTGAGGATGGGTCATTAGACTCCTGAAAGAGGCAGCTGTCCCTGCAGGAGGTGAGAGGGATGAGAGTGGCTGCTAGTACCAGGGGAAGATGGTAGGGGCAGAACCCTGATATGCCCTGCTGCTTCTGCTGTTGGTAGCCTTCCTGCCCCCAGCTCTACCTGAAAAGTTGAGTGTAGCCCCTGCTGCAGCAGCTGTTCCTCTGGGGACTTGTGTGCCAGTCATGCCATTCTCCCCGGTCCCTCCTACCAACTCCAGGAGCATGGGATGAGCAAAGGACAAAGCCAGTTTGAATAAACACAGGCAGATCATGTTTCTAGGACTACTGGGGCTGTCATCACACAGGCTGTGCTTTTTCAGCATAGCTACTTTCCCTGCTTCTCTTGTGCTCCTAGAGCTGATGGGAGGAGTTGTGGCGAGTGCTGCTGAGATGCTGGCAGGTGCAGGGCACCTAAAAATTGGGGGAGCCAACGTGCACCTCTTCTCATAAAGGTCAGGAGCCAAGGCATCCTTCTAAGCTTGTGGCACCCTGCTTGAGAGTCACTGCTCAAAGACAGCTGATAGTTTTTCCGATATTAGCACAAGAGCATTTAGGAAATCTGGTCCTGGAATCATTCTGGATATAATTTCTTCTTAAACCACAGGTCTGCAGAAATAATCCTGTTTTACCCAAAAGGACAAAAAACAGACCCCACCCCCAACAAAGAAACCCAAACGTTTTCTACCTTCCTCTTCCCCCAGTGAAATGAATGAGATGGTTATGGAGTCTATGAAACACGTTGAGTGTTATCCTGGACCACTTCAGGTGTTTAAGTTTTCATATGTGATTTTATTCCACACTGCTCAAGTCCCTGAAGGGTGGTATTGGTGAATAAAAACAGTTAATGCAAAGATACTGTTCTGTAACTTGCAGACATGTATATTAAGTAGTAATTGTCTGTTAGCTGAAACACCCATTCACATTTGCCTTGGACACAGAAAGCACTACTGGTTAGTCTCCTCTTTCATTTGAAAGTATAAGTATAATTAATGAGGCATAGTAGAAAAAACTGTAATTCTACTACACTTATAACCTGGCCAACACACCAGAATTAAAAAAAAAACAACCCAGAGGCTGTAAAAAAATAGAGATGTACATTGCGTATTTTCAACTAGAGAGTACCAGATACCAATAGCAGGCAATCTCCATTTCATTTTCAGGGAGATTGATGGTCCTAAAGAATTTAGGCCTCATCTTCACTAGAGAAAAAACTGAGGTTTGACATGTGAGCAATTACACAAGGTAACATCCTTGTGATGTTAGGCAGCTGTAATATTAAGCTGTGCTGTAGGTCACTATAAATGCTAGGCTCCCCCCTCAAAGTTGACCTCTATTTACTATCAGATATGTAAACTATGAATGGTTTTGTCTTCATTAGGATGTTATTACCACGGATGCCAACTGTTCAAAACTGTACAGATGGTTCATAAAAAATGGCCTAAAAACACTTGTCTGTGATGACTGTAAGAAAAATTAAACTATTCCTAAAAAGCAGAAACACTGAACTTCTCAAGATCTGTGTCAGAATGAAGCTAAATACAATCATCAGTGCTGGACAGAGGGAAAGCAGTGCTGCATAGCAGGGGTAAAGCCGAGAGGTGGCTTTGTGGGAGGAGTGTCAGTGTGGGGTGAGTAGGGGACCCCGGGATGGAAGCAGAAGGGTATAAAAACATTGCTGCAGTCACACAGGGCTGCCAACGAAAGAATGAATATTTATAGCTATATCTATCTATATTTCTTTTGCTTGCTGAAACTTTTTTTTTTTTTAACCAACAACAAAAAACTCTTATATTGACACATTTTTATTGTCAGTGTGTGCGGTAACACACTTGCAAAGCAAAAGAAACTTATTCTTGAATAAAATCAGGCTAAGTTACCACTGTTTAACATGCACCTATTGCAGGACAGGAGTAGACATAAGGAACAGTTACTCCAGACCAGCTGACAAGAGTTAAGTCCCCTCTCCCCTTTTAACTTGGTAAATTTTGTTTGTCTCTCCATACCCATACAGACTGACATGTTCAAGATGACAAAGGAAGCCTGCAATTAAGTCATAAGCAAGATCCTCATCTTCTCTATCTGTTGGTTCTTCTATTTAACAAAGGCTCGCAGTTAATCAATGCATAATGTATTCATTACATAACTAACATCTGCTAGAAAACAAAAAAAAATTAAAAGCGAGAGAAAAGTCATTCAGTTCAGGTATCTTGCTCTACAACATCAAAATAAATTTAGCACAAGCAAAACATTATCAGACAACTACAGACAAAAAAAAGAAATCAATTTCTCACTGATGCAGACTGGAAGAAAGGAAAACAGATACAGAACAAGACCACAACAAACTAAAATTTCTCACCAAAACACATAAATGAACAATAAAATAAAAATCAATCCTGCAGGCAATGAAAGATGATTTTTTTCACTCATCTTCTCTGGGTAACTGACTGTAATTTGGTAGATTAGGGAGGAGGGGAGGGTGGTAAAAGCTTCAATACAGAATTTCCTCGCTTTATTCAGGTTTCATATGTACGAATTCACTCTTATCTGATGAATCTTTTTATACCAAAAATGTGTCATATGCGAGGTAAATTGACTTCTATGCAATCGGGTGGTGGAAGCCTGCAGTCAGCTGCTTTGTGTGGTGCATGGTGGGAGAGAGAGACAATATAGTCTTGAAGCCTCACTCAACTACCCCCAGCCCCACCTTACTGGCGTTGGAGGGTGATGAGAGCCTGTTGACTCTCCTATGGCTGTTACCCTGCCTGTACCTCCTACTAGTGATGCAGAGTCTGGCACTGAAGATCCTTCATCATCCTCTCTTCACACCAACTACACATTCACCACCACCCTGTGCTTCTGTGTACTGCCTGCTGTTAGCAACTACCAAGATTGTCTTGTAAAAGTGGTAGAAATGGGTCTGGGGGTCAGTACAGGTGAGGTCTTGGAACATATCCCTATTTGTTACATTTTGAAGTGGGTTCCCTTTATGTGAATTCGAGTTATGTGCCATTTCCCAGGAACACATGTACAGCATGAAACAAGGGAAACCTGTATTTGGAGCAAAAGATAAGAAGAATAACTCATAACCTTATTTGCTTCTTAGTCAACGCCTATTTTTACAAGCAGGTTACAGAATAACTTATTGAAAGCAAGGAGCCAGCATCAGGAAGTTTTTCCACAGCCTCTCTTTAGGCAAAAAGAAAAACAGGCCACATTGTGTTCAAACCAATTCTGCATTATGAATGTTCTACACATAGAAGGTAATGTTTACTACCTAAATAAAATAAACCATGCTGTTTTACCATATTGATGAATGTACTTTTCAAGTATTAAATGATAGAATGCATAATTTAGGAACAGTGGAAAAGTTTTAAAAGAGTGTTTGTTTCCCTAAAACATAAAACTGCACATTCAGTTATAACTTAATCTTTTTGAAGATGATCGGTTCTTGTTCCTTCCTGGACCCCGCTGTAACACAGATACACATGTAATGAATAGGCAACCAAGACTGACTCAGCCTTGGGAAAGGAAAGAACACTATATACCAACACTGACACACAAGCCAACCTGCTTTTCAGACAATGTTTGCATTTGAAAACAGACATTCTATTTACCCACAGACATTTTCATATTTTTTACACTATTTTGGAAGATCTCTCAATATACCTTCTTTTGTCTCCAGGAATATGCATTCTTGCATTTAGGTTTTCCATTATTAAGTTTGCTACATTTATTCCATGTCTTATTTTGTATTATTATATAGGAAAGCATGACAACAAAAGCTACTGCTGTTTTACAAATTACGGACCTGAAGCAAATGACAGCGATTGGACATGTGTCAGTTGAAGATACAAAGATACCCATCACTTATTTTGCATCACAATTTGATATAGCTGTTTAAATGAAATATTTTTTGGCTTTGGAGTGCATTCTAGGCAGCATTTACCCATCATACTAGGATGTGGGCAACCTGTGGAATGGTGCAGATGGGACTTTGGACAACAAGTGCAGCAGAGCTGGGCTTCTTGCCAACTCTCATAAACAAGTGAAGAGGTATTTAGGATTGGTTAGTGACACAGTTGCCGTGTCTGAGTTTACACAGCTGTAACATTCACCCAACTGAATTTATAGCATAAATCAGTCACGCTCCCCAATTCAGCACACTAAAGCAGTAAGGAACTAATTATTTGCTTAACCTGCCCTGCAGTGAATTCTATCCCCACAATATTCTCCTACCCAAAACCATTCCTCCCTAACAATTCTATACAGGCCAAAATGGAGAGAGTGCTTTTCCTTAAGAGAACTCCACTTTATTTTATTTTTTTTAATACAGCCTTCCACCTGAGCTTTTCAAAACATTTTTCTTAATTAATTACTTCAAGTCTTCAGACACCATTGGCTCCATTTTGTAGACAACAGAAATACAGCACAGAGAGATCAAATAACTTGCACAAGGCCAAAGAGCTGGGAAGAGAACTAAGGTCTCTTGATTCTCAGTCTTGTACCTTAACTGTATGATGATCTTTTCTCAAAATCTGCATTTTCATCATATGACTTGTCATATTGTTAGATGGACAATTCTGGATCCAATAGAAGCATCTAACAAAACCTTAGAGAGAAACACTTGGTTTTTCTTTTTTCATATTCTGTAGTGGTTAAAAACATTAACAAGGTTATTCAAATGCAAATCAAATTTGTGATCCAAAAGCTTTAACAAGAAGAAAATATAATTCTCAGTAATACCTTTGTAACTAGCAGAGAAAGCCAAAACTAGGAAAGATGCATCTTCACTCCTGTCAGTTATTATACAAGACAGACTGTGAAATTCAGTACCACTTGCTACAGGAATTGATCTACTTGTTAAAAGATGAAAAGCATTAATGGTGCTAGAAATCCAAGACTTCAAAACTATCTGAAAAGTATCTACACACTGGAACATGAACAAACACATCTGAAACGTGCTAGCCAACTGCTAAATTGCTGGAAGAGCAAGTTACCTGCCTAATACTCCAAACAGCAGAGGTAGGCAACTTTTTCCAGTTGCAGTCTGGAAGAGCCTCCCCCCACTTCCCCACATCTAGCCCAGCTGCTTGTCCCCATGGCTAAATTTCACTGAAGTCCCACATGTATGGGCCATAACCAACAGTTCTATAGGCTGGATCCAACCCACAGGCCATAGGCTGCCAACCCCTGCCATACATACTTCATTTTTGAAGTACCAACAATAGGATTTAGTTTGAAAATAGTAAGAGAGATCTGTCTTTATCATTTGGGCTGGGAAGTCAGACATGGCCAAGTATGAATCTAGCTCTTATATTCCACTGAGTACTGTTGGCTGTGGAAGCTGGCATGCCTTAAACCAGTGGTTCTCAAACTTTTTTGTACCATTGGTAAACATCAATGGCCAATCCCAACCCAGTGCCTCTCACCGCTGACCATCTGCCCCCCACCCCCAGCCCCCCAGTGTGTGGGGGGCAGGGTGGGTGTGTGGGGTCTGGGGTGTCCCCAAAGCAGCCCCTTGCAGGCTCAAAACCTGCAAGGGAACAGTCAGTTTCCCATATTTTTCTCCTTTAAGGTAAAATCCACTTTTAAAGTTCGTTGATTCATTTTTTAAGTTTGTTTGCAACCCTTTCAGATATTCTTGCAACCCACTTTTGGGTCACAACCCATGGGTCGAGAAATGGACAGCCATGATTTAAGGCAGCAATTGGCAGCCCATGAGAGGTTAATTTGTGGTCCCTGGGCTCCCACCTGGTTGCCATTCTCTCCATAGTTCCAGCCTTTGGGCTCCCCTTTCCTTTGG
>NW_017729006.1:25847416-25848144 GCF_001723915.1 Gavialis gangeticus | reverse complement strand
CGAGAAATGGACAGCCATGATTTAAGGCAGCAATTGGCAGCCCATGAGAGGTTAATTTGTGGTCCCTGGGCTCCCACCTGGTTGCCATTCTCTCCATAGTTCCAGCCTTTGGGCTCCCCTTTCCTTTGGCTCCTGTTTCCTGTCTTGCCCCAAGGACTAGGGTTGAACAGTATGGCAGAGCCCACAGTGCCAGGGATACCCATGGTATGGCCACCAGCACAGTGCAGAGTAATTGCCCATGGCCAGGGAGCCAAGGGTGGGGCCGGGGCACTTGTGCATGCATGCTTGCCTGGTATACTGGGAGTCTCCCCACAGGGCACATAGCCCATCAAGCTTTTGGCTTCCTGCTGCTAAAAATTTGGACAGCCCTGCCTTAAACCATCCTAGCCCAATGGGCCCTCTAGGCTCAGGAAGACTGGCTGACACAGCTCTAAATATTTTATCATTAAAATAAATGGGGCTTGGATAAGTGAAAGGTACAGATACATTCCAACTTTAACAAAGACCAAAGCAATACAGTGATATAAGCAAGTGGCTTCCAAAATTAGGGCTGACTATTTGGTGAACATGATTTTACACATAATTCTGAAGATCCATTTGTACACTTCCCAACTACACTTCTGACTAACCAAATAAGAAGCTCTTGGCAGTAACACAAAGAGAAGTGAACACTGAAAAGTGGTCTACCTTAGATTTCATAGACATTAGGGGTGGAAGGGACCTCGGAA
>NW_017729006.1:25843897-25847405 GCF_001723915.1 Gavialis gangeticus | reverse complement strand
GGGGATCTCCCTCACCCGGACCTCCCTGTCCCGTAGCGGGAATGGGTGTCCCATGGGACTGGTGAAAGACCGGAACAACAGGAAGCGAAAGAAGTGTCTTTGACATTTATCTAGAACTAGATAAACGTGTTAAAAAGTAAGAAAACCTAGGATTTTTTGGCTTACCTGTCATATAAACCATGATTTCTGGGTTTGGGTAGTTTTTTTTAAATACTTATGACTTTAACCATTAAGAGATTTCTGCACGTGGGTAAGGGGTGGTGTTAAGCTACTGTCCCAATCTCACTGAGAACTGCCAGATTAAAAATGGTAATATTAAGGATGCCAGAAAGAGAATGAACAATCCTAACTATGACTATTGCTTTGTTATACAGAGTCATAATTTCCAGATTTCTCTTTTTCAGATAACAGGTTACAGGGCCTAATTCACTGCTACTTTATACTTTGGCATAAATAGCTACATAACACAAGTGGTTATGTTTTATATCCACTTAAGAATATGAGAACTGTCACAATACTAGGCTAGATGGGCCTACAGTCTGATCCAATAAATTTCACACATGCTGGTAGAATGTGGATGTTTAGAGAGAGGATGAGCAGAGCATGTCCACAATTTTCCACCTTCTACTAGTACGGGCAACCACATAAGATGAAGGACATGAGTGGGATCAAGTCTGCATGTGTGCAGTACTACTTCTACTGCTGACCATGCAGCAGGACAGCAAAGCTGAAGAAGTAGTGTCAACAGTGCATTGTCCCCATGCTAATGCTCTGCTGCTGACCAGGCAAGTGCTGAAAAATGTTAAAAAATATTTCCAAACAACTAATTAAGAGAGTCATTTTATTACAGAATAAAAGCTATTTTAATTAAATGAATGCAGCAGGGACTTTTGTCACATTTTATTCTAAGATAATGCTATATGACTCCTTAGGCAACTAGTGACAAACCAAGTCTTAAGTGGATACAGCACAGAAATCTAGCATAGCCTACAGTTCTAATACACTAGCACTTGCCTTAATTTACTGGTTCAAATATCAGAGGAATAGGGCGTCTAGTAGTTTCTCCTCTCATTCTAAGAGGTGACTATCAGGACCACACCTTAGTTGTGGTGAAGAGATATATCACCTAGTGCTAAGGAAATATTTAATTAATGTCACTGCATAAATCAGTCAACACTAGGCATTACAGAATCAGGTTGTCAGCCACCTGCCACTGTACAGAAACAGATACACAGGTCCTTATCGGACTTAACCTATACCAGCTTAAAGTATTATACATATTTTTTAAATGTAGGTTCTTGATGTGAAAATAATTATGCTGCTTCCACTGACTGCAAGGTTATCTTAATGATCAACGGCAATTCTGAGACTTAGCAGCAGCTAGTTGGGATGTTACACTGTCAGTTTTCTCCAGTTTTTCAATCAGCACTCAGCATTTCATGTGTTGCAAATATCAGTTCTGTTTCTCATATTAGTTTGCTTTATTCAAAAACCACAGGCTGAATCAGTACAACTTAAAAAAACAGCACAGCAACAATTAAGCCAACACCAAACTTATGCTCTAAAAATGACCTCAGATAGGCTGAAATTCTGAGGCCTGTACTAAATATGTCATCATAAAAATTAGGACAAAGTATTATGAAACAAAATTTGAGGGGAAAAAAATTGAGGGTAAAAAACCCTGAAATCTACCTAGGAAAATCTCTTTATAGAAATATCTGTAGTTACAACTATAATTCCTTTACTTTTTGTATCTTTATCCTCCTAATTGTGATCAAGGGCAAAAGCAGCAGATATGCACTTCAGGTAACCAATAGTATCTCCCTAGAACTGTGCCAGACTATTTAAATCATCTTTCCTCAAAGTGCAAAAAAGACTCACGAGTTTTTCTTTTATCAATAATCATAAACAAAGAATCCATACTACACACACCCAATCTACAGAAACACCGTGACATTGCATGTATTTAATTTCTTCCACACAGAGATGGTGTTAGTCTGAGAGATTTAACTATAGGAGAGCCCACAAATTTTAGTATGAAAATATAGTGAGATTCAGTTTTATATGCGCATTTTCTGATAAAACAGCTGAAGCCAAAACAAAACAAAAATAGGAACAGAAGACAAGGAAGGTCTCCCTGGGTTCCTTGACAAGTCCCCTGCTATGGCAGGTGACTATGGTGTATATTACAGCCCTTTTCATCAACTAAGAAAGATTTATCTGGATTTTTGCTACTAGCGCTTCAGCTAGAAGGGTGTTCTAGAACCTCAGTACTCTAATGGTTAGAAATCGACTTACATCTTCCAACCTAAACTTATTCATGGGCAGTTTATATCCATTTGTTCTCATGCTAGTATTGTTCCTTAGCTTGAACAGCTTCCCTCCCTCACAGATATTTAGCTTCCTAAAGTATTTAGAGACTAGCCCATATCAACCTCCATTCTGCTAGACTAAACATGCCAGCCCCTTCTGTTTCCTCCCATAAAAACAGTCTCTATTCCCCATCATCTTATTCACAAGTCTCTGTATCTGTTCAGTTTCAAACTCACTTAAATTCTTTAACATGGATAACAAACCATACACAGTATACCACATGAAGTCTCACCAGTGCCTTGTACAATGGCACTGTCTCAACTGAAATAAAAGGCAAATGCAGTCATGCCCAGTTTTCAAGGCCTCTGGCCGCCTAGATCACTTTCCCGCACACCTTTGACATTTTGCATGTAGGTACTGGGTACTCCACTTACATGCATATTGTATAACAGCATAATTCACTTATCTACATAACATGATGCTACTCCCAATCTTTTGCCTATCACTTACATTAATTATAACAAACTTCAGTTACCTACATAGTGGTTAATTTCCAACAATGCTTTTTTGGCCCACTGTATACTTTATGGTATAACTATGCTCTGTTTAACTGCATAACTGATGAAAATGACTAGGAAACATCAATTTCAAGCCTTCTAAAGCAGCCTTGAACTAAGTCCTATTCAATTCAAAGCTGCTCTTATAGGCATCCTCAAAGGGAACTTACAAAACACCTTATGTAGATTTGCCCACAAACTTCACTTCATAAATCTACTGGATACCAAAAATCATTGACTCAATATAGACATTGGATATATGACACATTACAACCTGCCTGACATCGGATTCACCAGGTACCTGCCAGACTAGACCTCTTACACTTTTCTTTCCATTCCCTGCCCCCCCACCCATTTCCCCTCCTCTCCCTTACTTTTCTGCCCTTTGTCTTCCTAATTTCCAGCTATTTTCTCTCTCACAGACCGCCTCTTTTCTACCTTGAATTACTACCAATGTAAAGTCTCCCTTACTTACTTTTGACTATTTTCACCCCTGCTTCCCCCACCCACTTCCCTGCTTTACTTTTTGTTTTCCTAATTTCTAACTACTTACGTTCTCACTGACATCCTGTCGCACTTGTAGCTTCTCTCCTTCCTTGGGAGTCTCAAAACAGCAGAGACTCCCTATGCCTGAAGAA
>NW_017729006.1:25840331-25843886 GCF_001723915.1 Gavialis gangeticus | reverse complement strand
CTCCCTATGCCTGAAGAAGGGTGACTGCGCCCAAAAGCTTTCCAAGAACTTTTTTCTACCAATTACTCAGTTGGTCTAATAAAAGACAACACATCTACTCAAAGAACCTTGCCTGTTTATAAGCATAAGGCACTCTGAGAAATAAAATCTTACTAAGATTCGAGAAGCTCAGCCCTTGTAGTCAATGAGCATAGTTTACATTGAGTTTAGATGAATTTACACTCTGCATAAGTGCAGTCTTTTTATCAGTTTCATGGCTACATACTTAAAGTACGCTGTACTACACCTGTTATTCTTCAGCAGTATGATGCCTCACCCAATTGGACATATTTAGTTAAAAACAACAACAACAACAACGACCACCTGCTCTTAGATACATGGGATATCACGTCAGTTCCTTCAGGATTCTAGGAGAGCGATCATCTGGTCCCTGTAACGTGAGCACACTCAACTGAGTTTTGCTTCTACATTGGATGCAGTCATTTCTGTACTCTCAGTTCTGCTAGCCTTTGCCTCAGCATCAACATCATCATTCTTACTGAAAACTGAAATAGTTCACTTACTCTTTTGGGCCATGCCTAGATTATCTCTCACCTGTCTTCTGCCCTCACCTTACTACAGACCCACTTTTTCTTTCCTTGTAACTTTGATTTATATAACTGAAGAACCTTTTACTGCTTGTTTCCTTTGCAACACTGCTCAGCTCAGCTTCTGACAACATTCATTTTTCTCCTACTTTCTAGCCTCTAAAGCTTAACTTTCCTTGCTGATTGATGATCTCTTTCCTGCAATTCCTTGTGGCTTTTCTACATTACCTCAAAAAGGATTTTAAGAGTATTACTCACCAGCTAATCCTGGAGTCCTTCCCTCCCAGTTTTTAACAATACCTAAAACAGCTTTTATAGCAAATGTTGTCCCGACAATCGAATGAAACTTATAACTTTGGTAATTGTACCATTGTTGCTCTGCTATTAAAAAAAATGCATGGCACTATAGGAAAATGGAACAGAAAGGAAAGAGACTTCCAACTCCATTCATTCCTAGCAACTGAGCACAAAATGAGGGCAAAAGTGTGTTATTCTTCCCACTGACACCCAGTGTATGGCTATCTTTCATAACAGCCATTGACTTGCAGGTGCCTGATAAATACTGCAAACCTAGAAAGGTGATTCAATTACTGTTTTGAAAACTGATCCTGTAAACACCTGCACACTTCTAACTTTACTTGTGTGAGCAGCCCTATTAAACCTATAATAACAAACATCCAAATACGTGGTTGGTTTGAAATCTATTTAAGCTGTCATGTATTATTTAGTAATAGATATGATTGAGGGTTATTTTTAAATTGCAGCATATTGTTAGTAGCTCAGGGTAGCAAGGAGTATACTGATTTTTCTTTTGTTTTGTTTTACTAGCTAGCTATTTCTACTGGATGGTTTCAAAAAACATGAAAAAAATCCATATAAAATAATAGATCTCTGGTGCCTTCTGTGCAACAAGTTAGCAGTTTTCAGACCAATTCTCAGAAAATAGCCACCATCTTAACTGGTATCCTTGCTGACATTCTCAGCAGACTTACAACTGAAAGGGCACAAACATGCTTTCTCATTTTGGCTTGCTTTTAGGACAGTGCTGGTGTACACTGACCACTGCCCATGTTTAATCACTTCTGTAGATAAATGGGTCTGTAAATTCCCCCAGAATTAAATAGCCTGAACAGATATTAAGAAACACAAAACCCCCTCTAAAATGGTATAAGAAATAAATGGCTCGTGTTAAGAAACAACGTAAATAGCTTTTGTAAATCTGATTGGCAGGTTCATGACATAGCAATCATCTTTCAGTTGTTAAACTACATGGACTAAGCTTTTATAAACTATGTATGCAGTAGAAATATAGCTAGCCTCAAAGTCAAAGAAAGATGACATCTAATGCTAGAAACCAGAAACATGGATAAAGCTGCCAATATTGGATAATAAAAGGAAAATATGTTAAAGACTAGGGGGAGGGGGGTGGAGATGGGATAAGATTAAGATACAAGAGTTAAGATGACATCTAATGCTAGATTTTTTCTGCTTTTAATATGAGCAATCTAATTTTAGTTTAAAAATAATGAACAAATGTGCATCCAAGGCAACAGTTATTCATCATCTGATAACTTCAAACTGGCATGCAAATTTATGGACATAGCACTCGCTGGCTTACCGGGGCGGGGGGGAATCAAGTCTAGACAGGCCATTCATGTTGATTCTCTTTTCTCGTATCCAGAGGCATTCCCTCAAGTCAGTACACAATCTCCTGGCATGGCACACTCCAGGAGCTTAAAATAGCTCTTCTGTATCAGGTTCTTTAACAATGGAACAATGAAGGTACAAAAAATGAACAAAGAGCTACTGCTTTTTAAAACAGGAGCTTTATAAATCGATGCAAGTACTAGCCAGGTTTCAAACCAATTCCTAAACTGCTTTGCAAACCCCTGTAACTGGGGAGAAGTAGTAGAGCCTAGAACTTGAAAAGTATGTTTCTCTTCCACCTTCTGTTCCATGAGGGGCTGGAGGGGACGGAGGAGTTTAAAAAATATTTAACACCGTGAAGGAGAAATATATGTTATCAACCATCTAGTAAAAGTCAGTTTTCATAAATATCTGGAAGAAAGCTGACTATATCTATATGCAAAGGTTGTGTCTAGAAAACTGCAAAGGCAGAAGCTTGTGCAAGTTAAAATTTATCTTCCCAACTTTGTTGTTTTTCAAGTGTCCTGCATTTATAAGTGAGCATGGTGCAGTCATCCACCTTCATTTTTAATCCCTTTCTTTACCTTTGGGGACTTCCACACTCCTGTTGCTTCTTTTCTGATTGGGATCTACTGTTGCATTACTGTTAGCTTCTTCCAACAATTTCATACAGGCCTCTGCTACATGTTACATATAATCGCAGAACTCACTGGACAATCACACAATAAATTTAGACTCGCCATACGTGCAAAGACAGATGGGCTACAAGTGTAATTATTGTGCAATTAACTAGTGAATCGCACAATAAATTTAGACCAGTCACATGTGCAAAGCCGTTATCACACCATAAAAGTGACTCCCCAGCCATAGAAAGAGCCAACCAGCTACAAAGTTAGTGCTTTGAAACGTTTAACAACATCATGACTAGTTTCTATCCATCTTTAATCTGAACATGTGACAGGGCCCTTAATATGACCACTCATACTATGATCACTTATCCTTTCCAGGCTTTTGCAGTCTGGAATTTGAGAGAAGTTACTTATAAACATTAACCTTGGCATAAGCAACACTTGGTGCACAACAAATTGAGTCATCCCATCTCAAAAAGCGAATGCCTCTTACAGGCCACCCTGAGCAAACTGCAGCCTCACCCTGCCGGCCTTGCAAGGCTATCCACTGGAACCTCTTCCTCTGCTCAAGCCCACAGCCTGACTCAAACACTGCCAGTGGCTCATGGAGGAGGAGGAGGAGGAGAAGGAGGAAGCAGCATCCTAGAAACCCTGTGACCTAGAACTATGATGGCTCCTAAAGTTGAAGGGGG
>NW_017729006.1:25839891-25840216 GCF_001723915.1 Gavialis gangeticus | reverse complement strand
CACCCTGCCGGCCTTGCAAGGCTATCCACTGGAACCTCTTCCTCTGCTCAAGCCCACAGCCTGACTCAAACACTGCCAGTGGCTCATGGAGGAGGAGGAGGAGGAGAAGGAGGAAGCAGCATCCTAGAAACCCTGTGACCTAGAACTATGATGGCTCCTAAAGTTGAAGGGGGTGGGGGGAGGGTAGGAAAGGGAGAAAGAAGAGAGGAAAGAAGCCAACAGGATGTGGGAAGCTAAAAACAACACATAAACACCTTAACAGAGCTGGCAAATGACACTGGGCTGGCGTATGTGTGCACACCCCCGCCAATACACCCCCAGCACC
>NW_017729006.1:25832374-25839802 GCF_001723915.1 Gavialis gangeticus | reverse complement strand
CCTCACACCCCCAATGCACCCCCCATGTATCCCTGATGCATATGCACACACCCTATACACCCCCCAACAGCACACTCCCCACATACCCTCAACGCACACCCCACAACGTGCACGCACACCATACACCCCCACAATGCACACAGTCCATCGCACACACCCTATATACCTTCAATGTGCACACACACCATACCCCCCTCCCCAAATGCGCACAGCCCCCATGTACCCACCCCCAACAAAGCCAAGGCCGGGGCTGGGCGCGGGGTCGGGCAGGGCCCTGCCCCAGGCCGGCCCTCACCTGGCAGCCCTTCTTGTGGTGGAAGCCGACCACGACGATGTGCAGCACCGGCCCCCGCGGGCCGCCCCCCGGTGGCGAGCAGCGCCCCGGCTTCTCCATAGGCCGGCGGCGGCGGTGGTTGCTTCCGCCCCGGGCTCCACCGCTGCCCGGGGCTGACGGAGAAGAAGCCCGGAGCCGGGCCCGGCACCCAGCCCGCCGCTGCCTCCCTCCGTGCCGGCCGCTTCCGCAGCGCCCAGGGGCGGGGACACGGAGGCACCTCCCCTTCAAGTGCCGCCGCGCCCGGTGAGGGCCTCACCACCCCTCAGCCACCTGCCTGGGGGAGGGAGGCCGCGAGGCCTGCGGCTCCTGCCGCCTCTGGCCAGCCCCGAGGCCGCCCCGGAGGCCTGGTGTGGTATCATCCCCGACAGCGGCCGGGGTAGGGCCCCCACCTGTCCTGGGGGGGCAGGGAGCAGGGGAAGCTCTCCTCCACTTCCCCTTTGTGCCAGGCTCCTTGTGGGGCATTAAATCAGGGGCTCTCAAGCTTCTTAAGCTCCCAATGCCTCTGGATGGACTCGAGGTGCCCCTGGGAAAATTCCAGCCCTGCCTCTAGGGGTGTTGATCTAAGGGCTGAGGTAGACCGAGGTCTTTGGGTAAATGCGACCTCTTTTATTAGACCATCTAACGTTGGTGACACATAGTGGGTGCACACAGGTGCGCCCCCTGAGATTGGCAGCGTACCCCTGCGAGAACCGCTGCCAGTGGCGTCTGCGGGTGGTCCCTGATTGCCACTGCCGATGCTACTGGCAATGTCTGTGGGTATCGCCACCCTGCCACCAACACTGTTGTGGCTGCCTGCAGGGGCTCCCTGCTCACTGCCAGCACACCGCTGCCGCTGTGTGCCCCCACCCCAGGCTTCCGGGGGCACGTGGCGTTCATGTCAACTAAGTTAGAAAAATTGTTCTTTACAAGCTTTCAGACAGAAACACCCTTCTTTCAGCAAAGGGAGAGTGTTGGTGTTTTGTGCTCTCCCGGATGGAGTGGAAGCCACTGTGCAAAATTCAGGTCTGTAAAAATGCAAATCGTGGCAGTGAGGATCAGAGGCCATGGGAGACAGTGCTCTGCCTTTTTTTTCCTTTTGGCCTACATGCAAATGTTAGAGCCGTTCTTCTGTTGCAGAGAACTCAGACCGCAGCAGGGCAGACGGGCTTTAACGCTAGAGGTTCCCATCTGAAAGCTTTGGGTTTACTTCCTGAATCATGTCTGTGCTCCTTGCTGTGTGGCAGGCTTGAAAGAACCTCTAGACACCCTAGGGTGCTGTGGCCCTGGTAAAGAACTGCTGCATTAAGTTTTCAAAGAGACGCAAGGATTTCCAAGGGGGTGTGGGGAATAATCTCTTTTCCTGGGCCAACTGCATGGTTGGGATAAAGCTAGACAAGCTTTTGAATGTAGGCCTTCTTCATCAGGTTGCAAATGTGAAGTCTTCTGAAAAAGTTGTAATTAGATTCTGCCGGCTGAGAGACGACGACGACAATTTTTGAATCTGGTTTTATGCTCCACTGGCCAGGCCCTGAAAGCAAAGCTTCCTGAAGGCTGATAAGATTAGTGGCAAACTTCATTATTAAAACATGTGTATTGACTTTTTCCATTTTCAAAGTGTTGCTGTACAAGCAATGTCTAATTTGGGCTTCTTCCTAGAATCTCCTCAGTTGTATAGTCTTTATGTGAGTTACAGCAGATGCAACGAGTCTGCTTGCTTGAGATGCATCTATCAAGTAAGAAGTTAGCAAGATCAAGTCTATAATTCTTGCGCTAGACCACTGAATCTGAGGGGGCTGCAGCACATTGGGGTACCTTGAGATCCTTTCAGGGGGCCATGCAATGTTAACATGTTTAGGTGTGAAAATGTGATTTGCAAGATAAATCTAGAGACTTCAAACAGGCATCCATAGTGTCAAAAGTATTCTGACCTGACCTGTGGTCTTTCTGTATTTTTTTGCAACAGGAGAATTGTTTTCATGACCAATGTGTGCACCTGGCAGCTAGGGGGGCATGACAGCGGCAGTAAGCTCCCAAAGACGCTGCTGGCACTGGTGGGTGGGGGGGTGACAACCACCTGCAGATGCCACTGGCAGTGTCGGCAGCGAACAGCAGTGTCAGTGTCTGTGGTGGTGGTGGGGGAGGGGGTGGTGAGTGGTGACCACCTGCGGGTGCTGCTGACACTGTTAGTGGCACCTTTTCGTAGGGTATGCACCTCCTACGCATTGCCAATGATTGTTTTGTTACTTTTCTGTAGTCAAAAAATGAGTGAAAATGAAGAGCTGGTATCTTCCAAGGGGTGCCTTGAGTCTGCAATGGTTGAGAATCACTGCGCTATACCTCTAAGATGAATAAGTATATAGTATTATCCTTGTATTTCAGATAGCGGATCTGAGGCAGAGTGGTTAAATGGCTTATTGAAGGCCACAGAGAGAGTGTGTCAGAGAAAGAATTAAAATGTTGGCAATCTAGGCTCCTCTTGCTAAGCTCAGACAAACTGGTCTCTCCCCGGGTTAAATCCTGTTCCTACTGAAGTCAATAGCAAAACTCTTCAAAAATACAGCTGTGCAAGACCAGGCCCTTGGTTACTGAGGGATTCTGCTGACATCGGATGAAAGGGTTCTTTCTAAAAGTAAAGAAAAGGATAAATGCTCCAGGAAAATCTCAGCATTAATGCAATACATGTAGACTCCAACTATAACAACAGATTAAAGCCTGCAATTACATAATATTCATCAGCTTCAACAAAAGTTCCATTACATAAGAAATATATTTTAGGGAACAAAAGACATGCTGTAAGGAACTATTGCACACCGGCAGGTGAATGATTACTTATTAGGTCTTTTCAGTCACAGTTCTCTATAATGCTTAGCATAAAGCCAGGAAAGAAAAAAATATTATGAAATACTGCCATTATCTCCTCCAGTAATGTGCTACAACCAAAAAGAAGGGCTAAAAACTCTACTTTTCATATTCAGTTCAGCAAAGAAGAGGTATAGTCTGAGACTGTTCTCACTAGTTTGCAGGTTGTCATAAGGAATCATCTAAGTGAGGTTCCTGGGTAAATCTAATTATTGTTTATGAGACAGGCTTTTCTTCATTGTTTGAAATTCTCCTTCCTGCTAGCTGAGGCAATAAAAAGGACAACATGTTGTAGAGCAAGATGTTGGCTTGTGTAATAAAACAGGAAGCCTGCTGTTGTATTTTAAAGCAAATTGTTACCATACTCTGTGACTTTTCCATGGTTCACCCTACGTAGCTATGGGCACTGGTGGATGAGGAACAGAGGTCTGGAGGCTGTCACACACTCAGGTAGAATAGTGTCAAGCACGGACAAACTGCTCTTTGTGAAATTTTTGACTCCCTCTGCGCATATCTAAATAACAAAGCACAAATTAGCAATATATAGTTCTCCTACCTGCATTGTAATATATTACAGAAAAACTGCCAGCAAGTGCAGCATTGGGAAAGTAATAATGACAAGCAAGATCAGCTGACTTGGTTTTACTTGCAGTGAGACTTCTTGAAATGGATATGCTTTACATTAATATGATTAGAAACACATTTCCATGTGCAATGTGACGTTCTTTTTGTTGAAGTCTCAAACATCCATTTTTGAGATAAAGCCTTAATACACCAGTGACTATCTGCAGCTTTTCTGTTGGAAAGGGGCATTTGACTATGCTTTTGTATTTATCCTGATTATCTCATGGCAGTGTTATCAATTTACTGTGTAGATATTTATATTTGGGTCTTCCTCAGACAAATTGTGTGGATGTTACAGGAGAAGCGTGACAAGGTGACTTGTCAGGTTTAGCCCACTTTCCCAAGTGAAGGAAATAAAAGCACAAATGTCACATGATGAGCATGTAACTGAAATCCAGGTTTGCTGGGATTTGTGAGCAGCTTGTGATGAGACAGAAGAACTGGTAGAAGACTCAGGGAGTGTGAACTTAAGAATTAATGCTAGATGAAGAATGGGAAGTAAGGCTTAGTCAATCACCGCTGCTGGGGGATACCCAAAGCCTGCAGTTAGACAATATAAATGCTAATGAGTGGCGCTGAGCTTTTTTGAGTGCAGACCTGCTTCAGCCCTATTTTGCTGTTTTATATTGCCTAATTGCAGGTATTAAATGTGACCCACTGGGAACAAGTGGGCACAGCTAACTTCCCCAGGAACAGATGTGGGGTCAGGAGAGCCATGGAGACTATAGTCTATGTTGGTCATGGGAGTTGCTTTGTTTTGATACTATTTATGAGGCTTGTGCTGGAACAATAAATTGTGCTCCGAGGTAAATAAAGTCTTGAAGTTTTTTACTAGCTCCTTTTAGGGTTGGTAAGAAAGCCACTGGCCTAGGAACCTAAATGGGAGATGAGAAGAGTTAGCAAGTTTTACATGATAAATGTTTCACAGAATTTTGGAAAATCACAACTTGTTTTATCAAGCATAAGATCTCCATTTGGATATTTGAAGGTTTAAGTCTTTATCATTTTCCTTCATAGTCGAAAGAGCCCTCATTTCATCTCATGAGTGAGGTAATGGGTTTTCCTATTCAAGAATAGGAATGTAATGTTGGGAATATTGCCTTTGTAGGCCTTCTTTGTCTATCAAATTATAAATCCCCTGTTCTAAAGACACTAATGAAGTGATTCTCAGCCATGGTACCATGAAGTCCTTTCAAGGGTGCTGTGGAGTGCAACACAATGTTAGCACTGGTAGGTGTGCAAACACATATTCATGCTTTACAAGATAAAACCCAGATAGGAATCCATTGTGTCATAAACATTCTGACCTGTTGTAGTCTTTGAGTTTTTTGCTACAGAAGAACTTCTCTTTAATTTTTCTGTAGTCAAAAAAAGAAGTGAAAGCTAAGAGCTGACATTTTTCAAGTAGTGCCTTGAGTCTAAAAAGGCTGAAAACCACTGCATTGATGTATATTTCCAAAGGCTGCAGTAGCTCTAAGTGATTGCCAACATCATCATTTGAGTGAACATCACATAAGAGAGCATCACCTACATAGGATATGCTTTAAACTGAATTAAGCAATGTAGGAACAAGCTGGTACATAATCTTTTTTAAGGCTAATAATCCAAAATGTGAGCACACAACTGAAAAGTGATCCATAATGACTTGTATATCTTTCTAGGAATGAATAACCAAGGCAGTCAGTCACCAACAAACAAAAGTTCCTGGGTGAGTTCCTCAATCACCCTTGTTTTTGCTTACATCCAGTTGGGATGAAAATATTTTTCCATCAATCCTCATTCTAAACTGAATACCTATATTAAATTCAGGCAATAACTAGTAGCTTGGCAGTAATCAAGACATTAAAATTGTGGGTGTGAGGATGCAGCCTTATTTTACACCGTTTGTTACTGAAAATGGATTGGAGGCAACATGCTTGTCATTGTCCCATCATAATATTGTCTATTACAGCAAACTTGTTGGGGCATCCAAGAGAAGAATCCATAAGCCTTCTCTGCTGCCAGTGTTAACTGTATGTGTAAGTTCAACAGAGACACAGTAGAGGTCAATATCCTGTTTTCTGCATTTCTCTTTATATTTGCTATGTAAAGATCCTACCTGTTGTGCCTCTCCCTTCTCTGAAATTGCTTTGGCTATATGACAAATGTTTCTCAGCTGTATGGCAACTACAGTCCATCCAGTAGTAAAACAAACTCCAGGTTCTCAGTTATCTTCTTTGGACTGATCACTCCAAAAGAAATGTAGGCCATCCCAGACTCCATAGGTTGACTTTCTCCTGTAAGGCAATTTTCACTTAGCACTAGAGCATGGATTCTGTAGATGCTTAATTTTCTGTTAATCAGTGCAGTTCATTCTGGCTGAAGTGTCACTAAGTGCATTTATGTGCTGGATTACTTTCTTCAGCGAGGTAAATTTGGCTTTATTTTCACTGGGATACTTATCAGCTGTGCAGGCTGCCCAGAATACATTCAAAGCAGGCAGCGATTAGGTCACTTTTTCTAGCCCCTTCCTCAGACCATACACTTAAGCAGGGCAGTTCTAAAAAGCTAGTTAGGAAGGTTATTTACAGCCTTTCCTAAAACAACAGTATTAAAAAGGGCTAGTCAGTGCCCTATGGGGGGCTGCCAAACTCCACTGCTCCCTGATGCAGCCAACCCCCCCCCCAACTATCCATAGGTTTGCAACTGAAACTCACAACTGCATTTTTACATGCATCTTGCCTAACCCTGAAGACTTTCATAGGATACAGAAAGTTTGCACAAGGTGAGAAGAATTGCACCTACGATTTGTCCTCGGTCGACCTAACGCTTCCAGCTTTGCTGATCAAGGCCCAGCAGCAGGAGAAAGGACACAATCAAATGCCTATAAACTTAATTATGCAAGAGGCAAGGATTTCTTAGGGTGATAGCTTTTCCTGGAGCAGCTGTGTAGCTGGCATAAAGTTAGACCAGCTTTCAAATGCAAAGTATTCTTACTCAGATCTTGAAAGCTGGTCTAACTTTAACCCAACTGGCTGATCCAATAAGACCAATCACTCTAAGAAATCCTTACTTCTAGCAGACCCTCAGGGCTACAACATCAATCTTGCACTTTTAGCCACACTTGCCACACTTTTAGCTTCTCTCATTTCTTGGAGTCTCAGACCAGCATAGACTCCCTATGCTTGAAGGGTGAATGCACCCGAAAGCTTGCCAAAAACTTTTTTCCAAATACTCGGTCTAATAAAAGATACCACATCTATCCAAAGAATCTTGCCTGCCTCTTGCGCTACCATAAACTTAATTCAAAGTGAGAAAGTGTTGCCTCCTGCTGCTGCGGGTCCCTCCAGACTGTGCAAAGTGGCTGACTTAGGGGCTCTGAAAAGCAGAGTATACACAAGTAAGGACACAGCTTCCTCCATGCAACCCTCCCTTGGCCAGGGCATGCGAAACTAGCTTGGCAAAAGGCCTACTCGATTGCTCCAACATCGATTAATTTAGTTTGACGGGGGGGGGCGCTCTAAGCCATTCAACCCGCTCCTTCCTACCTCGTTCGGCTTATTTCCCCTTGGAGGCCGTGCGATTGGCCAGGTCTGCTTCCAAAATGGCGGCCAACGCGACAACCAACCCGTCGCAGCTCCTGCCGCTCGGTA
>NW_017729006.1:25824355-25827374 GCF_001723915.1 Gavialis gangeticus | reverse complement strand
GGGGGGGGGTCACGTGACGCGGGGGAGGGGCGATGTCGCAGGAGGGCGGGGTGGGGACTCTGTGGCCGTGACTGGATCGGCCGCAGGGTTGTTGCATGTGTGGAAGTGCTACCTCAGCAGCCCGTTGGCTCTCTCTGCAGCTGCCTGGTCACTTTTTAGGCTGTGCTCATTACTCTGCACTAGTGGCCAGGCCACTTATTGCACACTTAACCCGTGAGTTGTGCAGTATAGGTAACGCATAGGGGGGGCCACGTAAGGATGCGGCTCCCCTCTGGAAGATGCCTGTCCAAAGGCGTTTTGGCCCATCAAAGGTTCTGTCCCATCCGCTTCTCTTACAGAGGCAGGAGGAAAAAACAGAGCTCCCAAATCATCCTGTTCTTCCCTAGCTAAAATTCTGCTGTCCCAAAGATTTTAAAAAATTTGGATTATTCTAAGGTTTTTTAAAATGTGGATTATACCTTTTAAGAACATAAATATTTAACTTATCTATTTTTGTTAATGGCAGCACTGCTCAACCTTTGGGGCTCCCAGGCGGGATGCTGCGTGGGGTGGTTATTTCAGACTGGCTGCACACCAGCCTGACCCCTGTCTACCCACCCGCTCTGGCCGTGGGCTGCCCAACTCCACATGCCTAATGTAGCTGTGCGCAGGCTCAGCCCTGCACACAGAGTCACAGCATCCCGCTTGCTGGGCTTTTCCCAGGTCTGGAACCTTGGCAGCAGGAAAGGGGCTGCTAACACTGCCACTGCTCCAAATTTTGGGGCCTGTGCAAATTATGTGCCAGATGACATTACCTCATGGGCTGGTGATTGAGCACCACTAGTTAATAGGATGTAGAAAAAAATGTAAAGATTAAATGTAAACATAAACCGTATGTAAATTGTTATTTAGATTTCTATCTAGCTGGATCTGGAAAGTGTGGAAAGTGCCTAGCATGTTGGGTACTGTTGAAATTGATTATCATTAATAGTAATATTACTAAAACTTCAATCCAAAGTGGGCTCACTAGGGTTATATAGTGTTCAGTATGCCCTTGTGTTGTATGTGTATGTATAACAGTGGATATCCAAACAAAAGCTATTTTTATATGTATTGGTCTGTCAGTGTTTCTGGCATTCTGTTTGAACGTGCACTTGTTTATCCTCACATTCTTTAAAAGGTGCACATTAAAAATAGATGTCCATTTATTCTGTGTGATGACAAATGCTTTTAAATTTGCAGAGCTTGTGGACAAATGTATTGGCTCACGTATTCACATTGTGATGAAGAGCGATAAAGAAATTGTTGGCACGCTCCTAGGATTTGATGACTTTGTCAGTATCCTTTACATGAAACATTTTCAGGGTATCAATTTTTGTGCTTACGCCTCTTCAATGCCTTTACATGTATTTAAGTTCTTTCCAACCTCCAAACATTTTTGCACTGACAAATATGCTACTTGAAGTTGGAAATAAAAAAGGCATGGCTTTTGTTATGAGATGAAAATAAAATAAAGCTATTAAACTGAGGTTTTTCTGTAGTTTTATTCCTTGATCCTAGACTTCAGACATGGTATTAGAGGATGTTACAGAATTGTAAGTATTATGTCTCTCCTGGCTATTTTAACTTCATTGTTTTCACATGCAGAAAAATTCTAACAAAACAATATACACTGATTTCTGGAAAGCAGAATTCCTATTTAGAGGAGGATGGGGGGGCATGAGGCTTCTTGAGTCTGGTGTGTGTGTGTGTGGGGGAGGGAGGCAGGGGGGAAGATCCTCAAGAAAGTGCTCATTGTCACAGTGCCTTGTAGAGCACTGTGGGAAGATGGAGGACCCAGGCATCTCCTGTCGTGCTCTGCAGAGCATGCCACTGTAGTAGGAAGAGCTTATAGAAATAATCTTGTTGGAAACAAGTACTATTGAGGGTTCCACCATTTTTTAGTACATTAAAAGAAGTACATGCCTATTTGGCTTGCCCTTCAAAGAGAATTGAAGCATCTCAAACATTACCTCTGTCTGTACCCCTAAGCCTCAGATTGAAAGTGTATATGTTACTGTCCAGTAATTTTTCAGCCACCTCTTAAATTACTATATTAGGGGTGTACAAACTACAGCTTAGGATCTGCAGGCAGTGCATATCAGTTTATCCTAAAAACTACTCCTAAAGAAAGAGAAAAAACTAAATATAAACCTTTCTCCCCCCAGTTGTTTGTTTTCCATATTTGACTAAGTCATTTGACAGTTAGTTATTATTCAAGCTAGGGCATTGTGTGAAGATCATTAACTCTGGGGCATGCCATTTTTGACAAGTTTTTTTTTATGTCCTGCTCTTGAATGTGTTAGGATTTTGGTATGTGATTAGAAGGGTGAGGAAGATTGGCCAGCCCTGAACTGTGCATTTTTGGTGGAAAAGTCAGTGATTGAGCATGGGTACCTCACCAGTATCAATGCCATGCATGTTCTGCTGTGGTTGATAGGAAGCTCTGGTCTTGGCACTTTTTTTCCCCTAGACAGTAGCTATATGTACCCTGCCAGCTGCTGTGTAGTGTAGAGATACCTAACTTAGTGTTAAACAAGTTACCTTGGGTACCTGAACCAGTATACTCATGGCACCAGTGAGCTTTTCTTACCCTGCTGAAAGCGATGTTGACATTCCCTAGTGTTTGCCACAGAAAAGAGTTTCTGTAATTGACCTGCTTAAATGGAGTAAAAAGTCCTAGGGTCCTGAAGAAAGTTACATTGTGCCCACAGGTTTCTTTTCCAATTATACAATTGATCCAGTAAAAGGTATCCCCCAAAATTCTGTTGGGTCTCACATAGTGCAAATAAAGCAGTTTGCAGGCCTTTTTTGTATGCATTAGCATGTTTAGATTAGAGAGGGATTTTTGCCTGCTTTGTTGCCAATAACACGGTTGCTAAATCTTGTGAAACTGTAAGTTACCTTGAATTGGACACTTCATGCTCTTTTTTTTTTTTTTTAACTGAGGCTAGAACCTTGTGGAATAGCTGTCACATGCCTTGGCACATGAACTTTTAAA
>NW_017729006.1:25810599-25819355 GCF_001723915.1 Gavialis gangeticus | reverse complement strand
GCTCTTTTTTTTTTTTTTTTTAACTGAGGCTAGAACCTTGTGGAATAGCTGTCACATGCCTTGGCACATGAACTTTTAAAAATGTTTTCCTACTTAACATCTGACTTTCCCCTGATCTCCACATTAGATAACCCAGTAAGCTTAGTATTTGTTTTTTTGACATAAAGACAGAATTAAAATGATCAGAATCTAGGATAAGGAATGTTTTGTTGTGTGTCCTTGCAAGCTTATACAGCGAGCCATTGAAAATGTTAAGAGCAGTTAGCTTATAAAACTTGATCTGTTGAATTCTTTCTTTTTCTGAATTGAACAGAAAAAGAACATCATGATGTTCGGTCCTTAGAACACACAGCGGACCTGTACCAAAATGTATGGTGTTGCTTGATTAAAATATTTGTTAAATACCTGAGCTCAGTACAGAGCCATAAGCTTCACTACAATTCCTTTGCATATTCTTGGTTCTCTTAAACTCTTATTTACTCAGTCTTTTTCTTCCTAATGTTCATTTAGTGAAATTACACCTGAAGGAAGAAGAATTACAAAACTAGATCAGATTTTGTTAAATGGAAACAACATAACAATGGTAAGTCCTGGAAATTTTTTTTTGCCTTAGCTTGTGGACAATTCAGTTGAAAAATTCCCTTGAGTAAGATAGAATTTCTTTTTTCATTTTTGTTAACTTTTTAAAACTGGTGCTCTAGACAGATTTAAATACAGTTCATACTGTAGTTCAAGTAGCTACAGACTTAAAAAGTGATTGCTGAACAAGTGTAATGGTACCATTTCAAAACCAGAGGAAAAAAACAGAAGTGTGAAGTCAGTTGTATCCTGACATAATAAACTAAAATCATAAGGCTGCTGATGCTTGTTTCAGTTTGGACCCTCAATAATGTGGTATTATACAGATTTGGTTACAAAGAAGAATGCTAGGGCTTACAAAGGTAGATGGAAACAAACTTCTACTTGGAGTTGCTGCTATATCTATCTATCTATCTATTAGATAGATAAAAAAACCCAAATAAACAGGAATAGAAAATTTGCCCTCTTTTTTTTAAAAGGCATGCTTATTACATACCTGCTCTTAATAATCTGAATATTCGCATCCACAAAATGACAAAGATGGCAAAACTTCTAGCAATTTCTTTTCTAGGTACCTCTTTTTTATTTTGTGTTGAAGTTGCATTTGTTGGCTTCTTTCTTGAGGCATATTGAATCATATGCTTATCTGCTGACAGCAGTACCAACCTGGATTCCTTCTAGAGCAGTAGTACCCAACTCATCTGGCCCCATGGGTCCAGATCCAGTCCACCAGTCAGAAGCTGTGTAATCTGGCCCCTGGGGCTGGAATTTGGTGGTATTGCTAATTAATGCGATTCCCAGAGCTGTAGCAGCGGTTGTTCCTCCCATCTCCAAATTTCCAGCCCCATGGAGATCCCCAGAGGCCAGATGACAAGGCTCCACATCCTGAATCCTGCCTGTGGGGCTCCCCACACGTCCAGAAATTTGATGGTAGGACTAGTGGCAGTAGCATTAATTGCCATGGTGCCCCGAGACCCTTGTGGAGCTCCATTTGCTGGATCTTGGTCACCCATGCTCTCAAGCAAGGGGAAAATATAGCATGTTTAGTCAGGAGTAACTGGTTAATTTAAAATATATCAAATGAGAAGACTGAAACCATTTAAAAAACCATTCACTCCTAAGAAAATATTTACTATTTCCAGTTACTGTGTGGTTTGCTCAAGAACAAGTCAGCCATGGTAGGAATGCCAAGTACAGCGTGGAAAATAAAAGGAGTAAGAGTTTGAAAACAGGAACATTCCATTAGCTGAAAACAAAAGCTACATCATTCTTCATTTGATCTGATCCTGTGACTGCTCCTGTTGGGAGTAGAGTTGATAGCAATTTTGATTCAGTTACTTAGGAGCACACATGTGGAATTGTGTTATAGCATGACTTCAAACTTGCTCTTTGCTAAGTGTGTTGTGGCTAACTGTGTAACATTCTGACAATTCTTGCACAAGGCTTGAAATGAAATATGAACTTTTTTCATACTGTCTCTTCATACACAATTGTCTTCTTTTTTTTTTATAGCTGGTTCCTGGAGGAGAAGGACCTGAAGTGTAAACTGCTGTGTTTCTCTATGAAGACTCTTGTTATGTGTTTGTTCACTGGGGCATTTGGGGTTTTTTTACATTTAATGTTGATATTTGATAAAAGGTAAATATTTCCTTTTCAGGGAAGATGCATAGTTAATGCTGACTTTGTAAGTTAAATAACAACTCTTTTTGTACAGATATGTTGATATGCTGTTCTGAATAAAAGATATTTTCTTTTTGTTAAATATGGTGGTTGGTTGTCTAATATTACTGTATTAGAAAAAATGCCTGCAGTTTAAAAAGAAATCGGGGAATCAAAATCGATGGACACAATTTGTTGCAACTGCTCCATACATAAGAAAATAATACCTTTTTTTGCTCAAACCAGTCAGTCAGCCATTATTGTAAACTTTCTGTTTCACATCTTATATGCTATTCTGTAATGTGGGTGTAACAGAACCTGTGCTAAAATCTCATTCCTTTGAAGTAAGAGTTGGATACTAGGCAGTTATTTTTATCTAAATAATACTTTCATTAAGTACGTGCATTCATTCTTATCATCCACACAGAAGTTATATCACCCAGCATATGTAATGACATTCCAACAGGAACTCAGCTGTTTTTTTTTTTTAGAAATTAAACCAAAATTTGTGTCCGTGGTTCAAAGACCAGTTTTATTGGCTTATGGTTCTACTATCCGTTGGCTTTAGTGTCTTTTTTTGTCTTCTTTTTTGGAAACACATTTCTTTTTCTTGTTAAGAAAAACAAAATTGTAATCTTGTGGTCAAAAGAAAGCCAGGGAATATCAACACTATCTATTGTTCAGGAAGAGAAAAAAAAAAGTAGTTTTGGAGCTTCCCATTCACATGGGTGGGAGACTGCACTTCTGCCACTAAGTGGTGCTATTTGTACTTGAATAAATTGGGATTGTGCTATGCCTCACTTACATAGTTCAAAATACCCCTCCTTCCACAAGATATATAACTTCCTGTCTTTTTTTTTTTTTTTCTCCATGATCCAGAGGGTGACCCAGATCACAGGAGGGGGTTTCCTTGCTTTAGAAACATTCTGAATTAGGAAGTAGTGCATTCTTAATATAAAAGAGAAAATGGAGTCTGGTTCTGAAGTGGATCCATTGCAGCTTGTTTCTCTTCTTTGGTAGTCTCAATATTAACCATTTTTTTTTCACTGAAGAAGAATCACAGATCTCTTGTTGCTTACAGAGATGCATTGGGACAATTTGGTGGGTTAAACAAATGCCTTACCTAGCATCACCAAAAATGTGAAGGAGATTAGGGAAAGGGACTCGAGAGACCTAGGCTGGAGAGAAATTGTTCTCTGAAATAGGCCAAAGCAAACTGTATCGTCCAACTTTATCTGAATGAGGAAGCTACACTCTATACCAGAACTTCAAGTGAAGTAAAATAAAGATTTTTTTTTTTTAAATTTTTCTTTCTCTCTAAAGAAGAGTGCTTTCTTTTAAGACCATGAGCTTAAGGGATGTTATGCTCTGAGTGTCAACCCTGCTTGAATTAGCCTGTTACAGGTAATCTGAATGAATTCAGCAAATGGCTTCCCATGCCCATCAGCCTTTTCTGTATTAGGGATACATTCTTTTAACAGTCTTCAGTTAATTAGAGCATCATACTTCTATCTTATTTAAGTCACTTTTGTTCATTAGAAATTTGATTAGGTTCACTAAAACAGTGCTGGCTTCTAGCTAGTAAAACTCAGGTTTTTGTTATCATAATTTTATCTCACCCTCCATCCTATTGAAAGATAACATTGCAAAAAGTACCTCTCCACTAGACCTCATTTGGAAATGTGACTACACTCTTGTCCCAAAGTACCTATTTTTCACAAAAACTTTAAGCTATTAACTTCTATTAAATTGTTTCATGAAATTGAATTCCAAAAGTATTATTATATAGTATAGTATGTTAACAGTATGAAATGTAGAGTTCCTTAGTTTGGCATTTTGTGAAGTACTGATCCAAAATATAATAATAATAGTTGGCTACACATTTTATTTTACTTGCTGTTTGGATATGTGAGCCATTTATTCAGTATGTAAACGTAGTTTGCAAGAACAAGTTGCCAAAATTGGATTCATAAACGGAAGGGCAAGCAATATTTAGTTCTCTTGTCAGAAGAGGAGTGAAATATATGTCCTTTTATTCTCTGCAGGTTTTACCTGTTATCCCTAGAATAAAATCTAGTATTGTCTCTTACTTTTGCTGTGATAACTACTACTTATCTTCAAAATGCTAATACTTCTCATGGGAAGAAATTGGGTGCATCACTCCTTGAAGGCTGTATATATTGCTTTTTAATAGCATCTGGCTGGAAAAAATTAAGTATTTCACAGAAGGCAAGGAGAAAATGTTAGTTTGTGCTAAAGAAATTTAAAGTAGTTTATGCATTGATTTTACTTTTTCAGTTATCTTGCTCAATAGTTATACCACTTGCTAATTAAGAAACAAACTGCTGTGTTGGGTTCTGTAGAAAGCTAATGTTTATTTGCATTGCTGCTGTTCTGGCCTTCAAGATTTGTCTCAGAGTTGCTTTGTAGCATACTGCTTTTTACCATACCATAGAGAGAGATCTGAACTAAAATAAAATGAGCCATAGCAGGTGCATGATTTTGACAGCAGTTTCAAAATGCTAGTTAGAACTGGTCCAAAATTTTTTCTGTGGTAAGAGTTGTCTGAGTTGCTGTGACTACAGTTTTGTGGTAAAAAGCAGCTTCCCTTATCAGCATGTGCTGAGGGAATCCCCTAACAATGAAATGTTTGACTTATAAAATAAGATATAGAGGCAAATCCTGGTCTCATTGTGGTCAATTGCAACATTTGTATTGACTTCACTGGCTACTAGTATTTTTGATATTTGGTATTTGGAAACTAGAAGTATGGTGAACAAATTCTTAAAGAAATGGTTTTGTCTACTAGCCCAATCATGCTGCTATTATTTTACTTTGAGAGCTATTTACAATATTTTGGGAGTCCAAGAAAAGCCTTGTCCTAAAATGAGCTGAAGTTGACTAAAAGTGCTCTATATCAGTAGTAGAGACAAAATACAATCATCTCTTCTCAGCTTCACGGTTTTCTAACTAGAATGCAAGACTATTATTTTGTCTCTCAGTATTTTCACTTTGACATGTTAACTGATGAAATTTTTACACGTACAGAGTATCCAGTGCTATAAATCTCTTCTTACACATTAGGGTATATTTTCACTGATTTTTGTCTATATCTTGTCAAGAAGTTATGGTGTCTGAATTGTTATATTCGTTGCCATTGATGACATAGGTTATATTTCAACATTTGTTCCTGAGAATAGTCTAGTCTTGTAATTCAATGCGTCTCCTGATAACTTTAAAGCTTCAGCAGATGTTGGCATTTGCTGTTCTTTTATGAGTTTTTAGAGTGAATGACCCAACTTTTATGATATTCATAGAGAATGGCTTTAATTTCTTGTAAAGAAAACAGTGTGAGATGTAGAAGTGTTCTTGTAATAGAGTACAATACAACAGTGGAAACATAATGGCCTTGTCTGAGTTTTGAGACCTGTTTAACCCTTTATACACAGTTAATTCCAAACTGATAAATATGCCTATGCATATCATTTGTGAGTTTTTAACTACAGAGGTTTTGGTTTATTAGTGATTAAAATGGGCTTTCTTGCTTCTTACCATTTAATACTTTCCATAGGTATTGTACTACTTAGTTAAGTTGCTATACTCTTACTACTCTTCATTACCTAGGTAAGCATGCAGTAAGAGTTTGTGTTTAAACCAATTATTTAGGGGCAGTTTTTTAAAAGTGCCACTGTGTGTGAGCATTGAAAATTGTGCCTGTAAGTCTTTGGTGTGCTGATCAGCTTTGTGTTTAATGGAACTATGCTGATTTTAAAATGCCTGAATTTTATTTGTACAGTTGAGCCTGTTTGGTTCTTATGCTGTACCCAGTACTCTTATTATCTGAAATGTGGCAATTGCCTTCTGTAAATGAACAATATCTTCATGACAAAAATAAAATGACCCAATTTAGTTTCTGTTATTTGTGATGATGCTCAAGATGGATCTTGTCCTGATTTTCAGCCTATGGTGAGTTCATAGAACGGAATTAGGAAAATCATCTTACCTGCAGGCAAAACAAATTGCATCTGGAAGGTATGAGTAGTAACAGCATTTTGGGAGTCAGTGTTCCCTATTTTAGTGACTTCCAGAGCAAATGTTTTTCAATTTACAGTTAAAATTATTTTACCAACTGTTAGCCCCACAAATTGTCTACCAACTTTGAGAGTTAACGGGTTATTTTTACTTTGAGTACTATTACTAGTGATAAACGTGTTGTAAGACAAATTACCATCTGAGTGTGATAAAGCAGAAACTGCAACCTTTTCATCTTGAAACTTACAAATTTTAGGTGGTTTTCTATGACTATCAATAATATAAAGAAAAAAAGTATTGCTGTTGGAGGAACCTGAAAAAAACCCATAAGAGCCACACACGTAATGGCATTTATGATGGAAAAGTTCTCCTGTTCTGCCCAACTGAGGTTGTGGTTATATATACCATCTTTTGACTTGCAAATCTCTTCCTAGAAATCAGTAAGATTAATATGAAACAAAACAGATATAGTTCATGATACAGAAACTTGGTTCAATTGTTGTATAGTATTAGTCTTAACATTTTAACAATGAGAGCTAAAACTTTGTTTATAGATGACAACTAATGCAGCTGAGATGCTTGGATACCTTAGTGTTGGGAAAAATACAAGAATTCAATGTTAGGGTAAGTCTGTAATTTACATCAACTGAAGTTCTGTCTCATAGATTGAAATGCAGAATGCATAGAAATACATTGGCTATAAACATTTAGTTCCAGGGTACCTTTATAAAGAGTTAAAAAGTGCCAGCATTTGACCTTTAGTTTCTACACTGGGCCTTTTCTATGCTTTAGGCTCAGGTTCAAACATTTTTATTGGGAAAACAAAGCACTTTAATTTAAATCTTCATTCAGTGATGTGCTCAACACGTACCGAGAGCACATTGAAGTTAGGCCCCTGACTTCCTGGATTACCGCTACAGATTATTTTTTTGTGTTAAACCTGACAGGTCAACTGTGTGTGTATGTATATGCAGTAACACCTGGCCAGTAACCAGGCAACTGCATGCTCCAAATGTGGTGGGAGACACAAAACAGGTAGCTGATTACTTTTCCATGGACTGAAAGCACAAGACCCTTCTGTAGCCTTATTTCTTCTAATTTATAAGAGGGTATTTCTACGGTGCTCCTCATTAAGTGCTCTTACTCTCTGTGTGTGTGTGTGTGTGTGTGTGTAATTTTTATTTTAAAATTATTTTTGTAGTTTCTTTTTCCATTTAAAATTTGTTAGCTTAATTCTCATTTGTGCTACATTTTGTAGATAGTTGGTGGGGTCTGAACGGACCTGAGCAGATCATCAAGTCTGACCCCCTGTCATGGGCAGGAAAGATGCTGGGGTCAAATGACCCTGGCAAGGTGATGATTTAGCCTCCTTTTGAAGACCCCCAGGGTAGGAGTAAGCACCATTTCCCTTGGAAGTTGGTTCTGGATCCTAGCCGCCCTGAGAAGCAGTGCTTCCTGATGTCCAGCCTGACCCTACCCTCAGTCAACTTATGGCCGTTATTCCTAGTTACTCCTGGTAGTGCGTGGGGAAACAGGGTCTCTCCCGTTCCCCACTTGTCCCCCTTATTAAGTTTATAGATGGCCACCAGATCCCCTCTCAGCATTCTCTTGTGAAGGCAGAACAGGTTCAGGTCCTGTAGCCTCCCCTCATAGGGCCTGCTCTGCTGGCCCCTGATCATGCAAGTGGCCCTCCTTTGGACCCTCTCAATGCTGTCCACATCCCTCCAGAAGTGTGGCGCCCAAAACTGGATGCAGTACTCCAACTGCGGCCTGACCAAGTTGGACCTGCTTGTGATGCATCTGTGGCTGCATGACAAGGTGCGGTTGGCCCTACTGACTGCGTCTTCACATTGGCGACCCATGTTCATCTTGGAATTGATAATGAGTCCAAGATCCTTTTCTGCCTCTGTGCTGATGAGAAGGGAGTTCCCCAGCCTGTAGGTCTGCTGCTGGTTCTTCCTCCCCAGGTGCGGTACCTTGCACTTGTCAGTATTGAAACCCATCCTATTCTCATCTGCCCGACCTTGTAACCTGTCCAGGTCTAGTTGTAGCCTGTCCCTCCCTTCTGATGTGCCCACTTCTCCCCACATCTTAGTGTCATCCATGAACTTGAACAAGGTGCTTTTCACCCCCTTGTCCAAGTCGCTGATGAAGATGTTGAACAGTACAAGCCTGAGCCCTGGGGAACCCCACTGCCCACATCCCTCCAGCTTGAAAATGACCCATCTACCACCACTATCTGGGTGGCCCTCTAGGCAATTTGCAGCCCATCTGACTATGTAGGCATCGATGCCACAGTCGCCTAATTTTTTGATGAGAATAGGAAGGCCTTTGACATGGCCTCTCACCCCAAAGTCCAGAAAGACTACGTCCACCGCGATGCCTGCATCCAAGGATTTTGTGACCTGGTCATAAAGGGCCACCAGGCTGGTCTGACAGAACCTGCCTCTGAACCCATGTTGGTTGCCCCTAAGCATAACCCCCCC
>NW_017729006.1:25800609-25810580 GCF_001723915.1 Gavialis gangeticus | reverse complement strand
TCTCCCCTGCTGGTCTCTTGCAGATGTGCTCCTGGATAATTTTCTCAAAGAGCTTCCCCAGGACCAAGGTAAGACTAATGGGCCTATAGTTTCCTGGGTGGTCCTTCCTTTCTTTTTTGAAAATGGGGACCACACTGGCCCTTTCCAATCCTCTGGCACCTTGCCAGAGCACCATGAGTGCTCATAGAGCTGTGCCAGGGGTCCTGCAATGTCCTCTGCCAATTCCCTCAGCGCCTTTGTGTGGATATCATCTGGACCTGCTGATTTGAAGACGTCCAGTCCCATCAGAAGTTCCCTGACCAGGTCCACTCTGACCCTGGGCCTGGCTGTACCTCTCCTGAGTTCATCCAGGATCCTAGTGTGGGGGATGTCCTGGTCCCTGCTCAGAAATATGGAGTCAAAGAATTTATTAAAGAGATTAGCTTTATCATCTGGTGCAACCACCAGATTGCCAAGTGTGTGCTGCCGGGGCCCCATGTTACCCGGTGCCTTCTTTGTACTTCCTATGTATTTAAAAAGAACTTCGATCTGGGTCGCTAGTCCCAGTGCCATGTCTGCCTTAGCCTTCCTAACAGCCCCCCTGCAGTCTCGAGCAATGGAGGTATAATCCTTCTTGGTGATGGCCCCTCCCTTCCAGCAGGTGTAAACCTCCTTGTTAGCATTCATATGATCCTGAATGCCTTTGGTGAGCCATGGGGGCTTTTGAGCACTCCTGCCCCCTTTGACTCGCATTGGGATTGTTGCCCTTTGGGCACGGAGGATCGTTTCCTTAAGGAACGACCACTCTTCTTGGATTCCCAACTCTCCTCCCCTCTGGGACCTCAGTGCCTCCCTGACTAATCTCCTTAATTCATTGAAATCGGCCTTCCTGGAGTCCAGGGCTGTTGCCTTGCTGCAGGCCTTTGACACCCTGCGCTGGATGGTGAATTCCAGTAGGTGATGATTGCTGTCACCCAGGTGGTTGAGACCCTGCAGAGTCCTCACCAGGTCATCGCCTGTGGCCAGGACCGGGTCCAGCAAGGCATTCCCCCTGGTGGGACTGTGCATGAATTCATAGTGTTATGAATGAGTGGCTTGTATACAGGGTTTGTTTGGTTTGTTTTTTTTTTGGTCTCTTTGTTTTGTGTTTTGCTGGGTTTTTTTAATGAAATGTCTAGTCTCGATCACACATGCATTCTTTAGTCTTTAACCAGAGACTTCTTGCCTTAGCAGTACCTATAGAGGACACCAGCCCTGCCTCTTGCATCCCTGCTTCATCAACAAGGGTATGAAAATAGTGATGTATACTCCCCTTTCTCAGTTCTTCTCAGATGCTGAGAGGAAATAGTTTATCAGTCAGTTAAACAAAAGATCTTATAGCTATTTTTGTCAATCCAGCATTTCATTCAACATTTGTCAGCACCTGATTGTTCATGTAAAATATGTTCCATTTCCTCCTTGTCTTTTCTGTCCAAAAGAACCACAACAGTTTCATAATGAATTATACTGAGGAATGTTTATTTAAAGGAGGGTGTTTTGCAAAAGTGTTCTTTAAACATGAAAGCCAAAATGCTGAAATCAAGAATCTGTAGAGCCAGAATTTCCAGAGAGATCAGTACCTGAAATCTTGGCTTCCTTTTCAAAATTGCTCCACCCCACAAACTGGATGCAGACTGTGGGATCCTCACAAGCTGGATTCAGGTGTGGGGCCGGGGCCAGGACCAGTGACAGAAGTGGCAGAACTGTGGCAGCACAGTCCTTGTTCTCCTCCCCTGCCATCAACAGCCATACTCCTTTCGGCCCTGTGGCAGACTGAGACAGGTTCCAGCCTCTGGTAGCTCTGCCTTTGACTTTTCTGGTCCACCAAGAATTCTGCGGGCTGTGTTTTTGATACCTTTGTGTTTACCTATTGAAGTACATATTAGTTTATGGAAGTGTTTAAACTCATTAGAGCGGACAAATGCAGATAGAGCAATGGGTATACCATAAATTAAGCCCATATTCATCCTGAGTGGCACTTTGATCCCTTTCTTTTATCTGATCTTCTGCTCTGCTTTCTGCTCCCTTCCCTGTGCTTCCTATTCTCTACCACACTTTCTCCAGATCTGTTGTGTGCCACTTGTGGGATGTGCTGCAGATTTGCCACCCATTAGACTGAGAAACCTCTTCAGAGATGGGAGAAAAGATTTGAGTTGGCCTTAAAACCTTCTGAGTTTAGGAAACTGACTCTTTCACTTTTAGATGGCCAATGACTTATTTAACCTGGAACTGACAACTATCAGATCAAATAAGAGCCAGTGCTTATAGGAAGTTCTTAATTTAGCTTGCAGATTCTGAAAGCTCAAAATATTGGGATGAGCATCTGTAATCTTGTAGGCTTTATTAGCTGTCCAAAAATGTTGAGGTTCACACCCTAATAGTTATAAGGAAGACACTGGAACTCTCATGTAAAACAATTAATGAAACTGTCATATTTTATAAATGGCCTTTATAAATTTAATTTACCCACCTAACTTCTTAATTCTATATTCATTCTTAATCAGTCATTACCAAAAAATAAATATGATTTTTTTTAATAGTCTTTTACCAGATGCCCCTTTACAATTCTCACCTGAAGCCCTAGTAAACAGCTGTCAGCATTGTACTCTTCTTTTCCTTTTAGAGTTTATTTTTAACATACTTGAAATATATGGAAGTACAAGAGTCACCTAACAAAATAAATGTTAACTGTGAAGTTGTATTGCTTGCTTGTTCATTCAATCCATTTCTATCATTCCAGCATAATGCTGCTTTTGCTGTTAGAGGCATTGCAAAATGTAAGTAATCTGGAACCCACAGCCCACATGCTTCCTCCCTGGGCCCCACAAAAAGAGTCTAAGTGACTTGCTCAGTTACACAGGACATTAGTGGCAGGGTAGAGAATTGAGCCATAGTCTCCTGTTTTCCAAATTAGCACCTTTACTGCTGGACCATCTTTTCCCCACAACTCCTCCAGGAACATGTCAGAAAATGTACCAGTATTTACATTTCAGGTGTTTGCATATATTGCATCATGCATATGGAGGTACCCTATACAAAATCCTTATTAAAGAAACATTAAGATTATTTCTATAACCTTAGCTTTCCCTCCTGTTGGGTGTGCATAGTTTTGCCTATGATTAGAGGGTCACATTTTACTATTTTTCATTATCCCTGCCTTATTCAGTAGTTCCTGCCTTTATATCAGACAGTGACAGATGAAAGTGCATCTTTCAGTGTGAGGAGCTGGTTGCAGGGAAGGTCATAGTTTGATGTGCAGTGGATAGGGCGGTTGGTGAGAAGTGGCCATGCACTGACCAGTGAGTGTAAGAAAAATACTATTGAATAGCTGTCTTGCGATTTCAAATGACAGAATGTTGAATGAAGAAAGAGTTCGTGGTTTACCTTATTCAATGTGTATGCATATTAAATCTTTTGCTACTTTATTTCATTGCATGGACACCTTTACAACTTACAGAAAGCCTCTAGATCATATCCTATTTGCAGCTACAAATTAAAAAGTGCCCTCAGATTTCATATGCATACGTAAAGCCCATAAAATATTGACAGGTTGGAATGTTTACTGTGCTTGGGTCTAGTCATATAAGTAGTGCCAAAAAAATGTTGGGATGCTGGCAGTTGATGACGACGGAAATATGGAGATTGTAGGTGAGAGAAGAGTAAGTGAGGTCAAGAAGATGCATGTCTATCTTTAAGCAGAGCATAGATAGGATGACTTGGGAAGATTTATTTTTCTTAAGTCATAGATTGGAGTTGGGCATTCAATTCCTGTGTTTGCCCTTAGCATTGTCCTTATAACTAGGGACCTACTTAAATCATGGTTTCACAATTTTTGCAGAAACCTAGTAAAACAGTGATATTTATGATTGCTGCAAAAATAGCATTAGTTGCAATTTCCCAGGAAATAACCAACCCCCCCACAAACCCCAGTAAAAATAAAATGCTGGCTCCCCAGTGGGAGCCAGTGATCCTTGCTGCCACTGTGGCCTGACCTTTTAGCCTACCTGGCAGAGGAAGGTGCTGGCTGTCAGGGCAGCAGCCAAGATGGTGACTGCTCCCTTGTGCTTTTTGGTGAATCAGCGTTGAGGGGTTGGGCTGCCTCCCCACATCATTGCCCAGGGGTGGGACTGCTCCAAAATTACTGTGAAATTAGTTCTTTGGGTCATGACCAAGCCACAAAAATTGCTTTCTCTCACCATGAGTTAGGTACCAGGTAGGTCCCTACTTAAAACTTATTTCTCTTGTTTGTATAGTTTGCATTATTGAGGCATGCAGTCTAGTGACCCTAACTCTTATAAAATGATTTTTTGTCAGAATAATGATGGACATAATACAAACCCTCATGTTCAGTTCAAGTAATACTCCATGCAAAATTTCATTTAAAACACTTGAGTGAAAAATGATAAATACTCTTTAACTGCATTATACAGTTGTCGTTTAGTGGGACTTTTGAGCTTAATTGACTTAATTAATGCAATTCAGCTAGTGTGTCATATCAGCAGAGGCATCAGTCTAAACCATTTGGTTTTTTTCCTCCCATTTTTTGTTGTTGACAGAATTTTAGCTTCCTTGTTGAAAATAGACATGGTGTCTGCTGTGTTTCTAGAGCAGGGGTGGGCAAAATGCGGCCGGGGGGCCGGATGCGGCCTGTCAGGCCATTCTATCTGGCCTGTGCAGCCCCTAAAAAAATTTAGAAAATTAATATACATCTGCCCCTGGCTGCCTGTCATGTGGCCCTCGATGGCTTGCCAAAACTCAGTAAGCGGCCCTCCACCCAAAATAATTGGCCGCCCCTGTTCTAGAGGGATTAGATGCCTGATATTGTTTCATTTTAAGTCAGTGGGGACAAAAGTATAACCCATGCAGATTGACTCGCTGTTCTTAGAGGTCTTTCTATTTTTACTGTACTTGTATTTTACTTTTACTTCACTTCTGTTGTACTTGTACCCCTCCTACAGGCCCTTTGAGAATGGTTAGCTGATGCCAGGAGACAAGCTATAAGTGCAGCATTTGCCAACAATTTCTAACTAGCTATTGCAGCACAGAAATGTATTTATTTCCTTACATGATATCTAGGTATTGACATGGTCACATGGGCTAATTTTTAAATCTGAGCTAAGTTAGGTGTGAAGTTTCTCTTTGGAAGGAGAAATAGCATTTCTTACCTCAGGTCAGAAGTGTGTTGAATCATAATGCTCAGGGCTTTGTAATAGTAATCAGAACATAATGACTCTCTCCTTTTAGGATTTGATTGTTAGGCTGGGCTAAGATGTTTGTCCATTTCAAGCCTAGTCAACCTCTTCTATGCAACTGAGCTGTTTGAGAAATGAAAGAATAGCCAGCCAAATAATGAAATTATTAATAACATTTGAAGGTATAACGTTAAGTTAAATGCAACACTTCTAACACCAGAATGGCTTGATTCATTTAGTTTACAGTCTACAGAGTGTGCATAGCTTTTGAATCTGAGGAAGCTGCCTTACATTTGTTTAGTACTAATTAGTATATTAATAGAGTAGGATCTGTGCTTATTCCATAGCGCTTTATGGATGAAGCAGTTGGCTGCAATCCTTGTTTGCTTGCTTGAAGAAATGTGCTACTGATCACAGTGCAAATGTATCAAGCATTTTCTTTATATACATAAACAACTTAGAATTTTTCTTGCATTATTACTAATTAGAAAAAATATGAAAACAGCAGATGAAAAAAAAATATGTTGATCTTTTAATTAGTCTAGGCTGTGATTATTTTCAGAAAACAGTGTAAAATGGTAAATCTTTTGGGAACATAAGGAACTTGGCAGAAAAAAGCTCATTTCCTTTGTGCTTTGAAATTAAGTGAAAATGTTGGTCTACAGACTGATTTTGGTGAGGTTTACAGCAGAAGACATTTCTCTTCATGATTTTTTTTTTTAGTTGCCTTGTATGCTAGTAATCTGATGCATAACTTTATGGCAGTGGGATGTTTTATATACTAGAATATTAGCCTACTTCACATGATAAGTTTTGAACTGAATGAAAACAGATCAAAAGAAATGTGATCTTATGTTTAAAGTATTGGTTATTAAAGAGGATATCCTACACTACCAACAGGTTTATTGACGCCAAATATTTCCTTAGGATACAAACTCTGTATTGACTTTTAACTTCAGTCAAGGATGCATTTGCCCTGTTGGTGGTTTTTCCTTTTCAAGCATACTGCTAATATTTGTTTTCAACATAAAAAAAAATTAACAGATTCCAAACAGAATTGCAAATGGATCTTGTTATATAAAAATATTTTTTCTAATGAAGTTGATTTAACTAGTGGCTGTATTTTCTTGTGTACTAAAGGTACCTGTATATCTCAAACGGGATACAATTATATCCTCATGGCAAATGGGAGAAGATGGGGAGATTAGCAGGATGGCAGGCAGGAAGGAAGGACTTGGTTGGTCTGAGGGTCCCATTTCCACTGAGGTGGTCTTCCTAGGTCCACATGAGAGGAAACAGCAAACAGTGCAGGCATAGTAAGAGGTGGACCATTGCGGATGGTGACACCCTCAGTGGCTGGTCTGGGGAACATACAGGGAAGGATTGTAGCGGGTGACTGCCACTCCTTCCCTCACCCCGTTCCCTCTGGTGAAAATGTACTGATGCAGCAGGCTCCAGAATGCATCTACTTAATTCATCCAGACCCTTAAGCCTTTCCAACAGTAATTATTATAGGGCAAGAGCTATAAAAGACCCTGACAATTTAACAGTTCATTTCAACCTTTTGACAAAGGCCACTGTGCTGACATGACACAGGTTTTCCCACCAAATCAATATGAACTCAAACGTCTTTCTCTGACATTTATTTAGCCCAAGGCTTTATTTTCACATTGGTTCCTTTTGTCACTCCAGTCTCAATTGGTTTTGTCCCTATTTAGTGGGATAGTGAAGTAAATCATTAGAAGCTTACTCTTGTAAGGTATTAAGCATTTTGACCCATTTCTGACAAAACAATTGAGCACATGCTTAGTTTTAAGCTCATGAATAGTCCTCTTGGAGTCGAGGCCAGGTTGGGACCAGAGTGCTCAGCACCTTTCATAATCAGGACTATTTATAACCAGCTGTTTTTTATCATATACTTTCTAGTGTTGAGGTTCAGCAGTAAGCTGTATGCAAAATTTAAAATAGAGTGCAAATGAACAGTTTTAAAGACAATCTTACACCACCATTGTGATGATGCACTTTGGGCCAGTCTTATTTCACCTAGTAGGAATTTATGTATGATCCTATTCCACCCTGCTAGAGTTCCTGAAAAACTTTTAATCCAAAAGGTTGTGCTCTTCCTTACTGCTTTTTGTGACATAGGCCACATAAACATTGAGATTCTCCTGGGACCGTCGCTGTTCTCCTAGGAGAAACACAAGTGTACAGATGTCCAGGATTTTTCTCCCAGAGCAAAAATGGTTGCTTCAGGAGAAAAATAACTTGGAACAACCAAGGTGAAATTGCTTCCTGGACATTTTCTCCTGTGAGAATGTACACATTCTCTTCTGAGAGAAGATACACTGCAGTCCTCCAACATCCCAGGGTGCTTTGCTCTGCCCTTCCACCCCCTCCCACCTCTTGGTAAACAATGTGTCATTCAGGCTGCACTAAGACAAGGAGCAGAACATGCCCCCATCACAAGGCCAACATTGTGCTGCAGGGAGACAGTCTGCAAGGCAGTGTCTGGGTCAGGCAGTCAGGGATGCCCTTTGCACTGGTGCCACATCTCACCATGCGGACCAAAGGAGTCTACAGAGCACACTGAGATGTGTTCACAAGGGATCCACAGTATCAGCACTACAAGCTCTCTGCTGTTCAAGGGCTCAGGATTTGAATGTCTGTTCAGGTATCTCTGTGTGTTTTTTTTTTTTTTTTTTTTCTATCAGGAGAACAACTCTGGGAGAATTCTCTCAGATCATTTGGTAAATCTGCAATCTTTTATTAGACCAACTCAAACAGTTGGAAAAAATTCTTGCAAAGAAGAATTTTTTCCAACTGTTTGAGTTGGTCTAATAAAACATCAGATTTACCAGAATAACCTTGTCTGCCTATGTCCTTAAACCAACATAACTACACTCTATTAGGGCTGTGCGAAGCTTTGGTCCCTGATTCGATTCAGCTCAATTTGGTGGCTGAATCTCTGACTCCGAATCAAATCAGAGGGCCCTTTAATCTCTCCAAATCAATTTGGAAAGATTCAGTGATTTGGACATAGACACAGCTTTAAATGTTTTTTCTGCTTGCCTCAATGTATCAGGTGTCTCATCAATGCTGCAACACTGGGGTGGATGGAGCGTCCCACAGGACTGCGGGGGGGGGGGCCCTCGCACACTAGGCAGCAGAACCAAAAGTGAACCAGGAGCACTTTTCGTCCACTTCCAGGTCCATTGGGGAGCAAGGACCCCCGCTCTGTACCCTCCCAGCTCAGTGACTGGTGTCTCCTGGGTTGGGGGGAGGGGCACAGGGTCCACCCGCAGCTGATTGCTGAGCCAGAGGGGCATGGGGTGGGGGGCAGCAGCACGCTCCCTAGCGGACCTGGAAGTGGATCAGAAGTACTTCTGGTCCACTTCCAGGTTTGTCGCTGAGAATGCAGGGGGCTCCCCCACACACCTGTGGGATGCTCCATCTGCCCAAGCATCTCAGCATTCATGCACTGCACCTGGTACCTTGAGGTATGTAGAAAAAACATTTAAAGTTGTGTCTATGTCTGAACTGCTGATTCTCCAAATCAGCATTGAATCTTCAGATTTGGATTCAGCTGAATTGAACCAGGGACAATGATCCAAATCAACAAATCAAATCACTGTCCCCGATTTCAGGCCAAATCCAAATCTGAATCGAATACAGCCTGCTTTGCACACCCCTACTTTAAAGGTATGATGAACTTCCTCAAACTCTGAGAAATGTTTTCTGCCTTCCAAAGTAACATGACAATGTTTGAAAACAATTGCATTAAAGCAGAGCTGATTGATATTACAACTGTTTTCTGCAAATGTTTCAAACTAATCCTGTGCTTTCTTTTAAAAAAAGAGACTTGCACATAATTATTTTTTTTTTAGAATAGCAGTTACCTAGCTGCCTTTCCTGTTCTGAATATAAGGAAACTTGATAGTTAAGAGATCTAAAGTTAGAAAGTCACTTTAATGGTGGTAGATCTCTTGAGCTACCAGAAATTTATGCCATTCTTAAACATAAATTACTAACCTAGTGTTTCTTTAATTGTTCTTTAGAAGAAAAGATCCTCCTTACACTGCTAAAAGAATATTCTTCCATTTATTGTTAATGAGAGAGATTTATATATAAAAATGTTGCAGTCAATTAATATCAGCTTTAAGATCCTTTCTAACTTGCTTTACTATTAGTTTAGATATACAGCTTCTATATATTCAGTGAAGGATACAAAGAGGTTTATTTCTCAACATAAACAGGAAATGGATATGAAACGCTTCCCTTAGCTGAAATAAAGCTAAAACAATGAGCAGTGTGCAGGCTGCTTCCTATACTCATCTCGGGTTCAACTTAAAATAGACATAGAGTAAATTGCGGGAACTCTCTGAGATGTTGTGGCCAAGTTCATGATATAAAGTTTAACTCAATGTAAGGGTCAAACTTCAGTATTAGATTTCCAAAAAGCAGCTTGGTAGTCATCTCTGTTCCTCTTACACAAACCATTGCTAGCTTTTCTTGCTCCTGACTTGTTATATGTCTTTACTTTGCTTCATTTACGTTTTTGTTTTTTTCCCCAATATGCTATGGTCTCCCAAGGCCTGATGGCATGGTGAGCAGTCAGGCACAACATATCCAGTTTTATTCAAATATTTTATGTCTTCTTCTCAGCTCAGTAGCTTTAAAGAACATTTTGTTATAGCAATGATTCCAAGTGGCAAAGCAGACAGGTCTGTTTTGTTTAACTACTCCTCTTTTTAATGGTCCCCT
>NW_017729006.1:25787797-25795609 GCF_001723915.1 Gavialis gangeticus | reverse complement strand
GGGCCCCCCCCCCCCCCCCCAAAAAAAAGGGTAAATCACATGTAACCAGACCAAAATGAAATAAAAATGAAAGATTTATGGGTTTGAAGGTCAAAATGGATCATTACTTAATCTGACCTTTTGCAGTGATACAGGCCCAAGATTTTCACCATGATTTCTGAATCAAGCACAGTTAAGTGAATTATGATGTTTATTCTGGTCATGCTTAGGGACCAAGAAAAAATAAGGCCCCATTGTGTCTGTGTGAAAGAGTAAACAGCGATGTGGCAAAAAGAGCCGGAGAACACCACTTCCGGAGCTATTACCATATTAGGATAGAAGCTCTGGGAAAAGGAAAAAAAAAGAGAAGGGAGTCTCAGAAGGGGAGAGAAAAAAAAAGAGCGTCTGAAGGAGAAAGTGAGGGAGAAAGAAGATCTCCAGGAGATAAGACACTTACCTCAGGAATTTTCTTGTCACTGGAGAGAGCAGAGCTCTGAGAAAGTGGGGTGGATCCCAAAAGAGGCACCTGAGACGTGGCTGGCAGCTGTGCTGAAAAGTAAACAAACAAACAAAAAAAAGAGAAGAGTGAATTGACTCACTTCCACAAGCTTAGTGAAAACAACTGAGTGCTGACCACAAGGATTTAAGGCTTCAGGCACCCACCAGATGAAAGGTACACACTCAGGATAGCAAAAGTAAAGAGAGAGAAATAACAAGGCTTGAAGAGAAAAGCCTGCTCTAAAAAGAAAAAAAAGGAAATAAACGGACAAACCAGAGTTAAAGGGACTTTATTTACTAACACCAAGTTCAGTCCAACCAAACTGATAAAGGTTAAATAAGAACAGTATGTAGATAGAATTACAAAGTTGACTTAATTGTTATAAAAAAAAAAGAGAGAAAAAAGGACCACTCCTGTTTAAAGATAGTGAAAGTTTGTATAGTGTTATAAAGAATAAAGATAAAGACTAGTGTTAATCTGCATCTGATTGTGAATATATATATCGGCAAGTGTGTGGGAATAATCAAGTGAAGTTTTCCTCTATAATACCGAGATTCCTAATAGAGACACCCAAAGAGCAAAATAAAACAACAACTATATATATAACAACCCTCCCAACAAGTGACATCATAAAGCAGAACATATTATAATAACATCCAAGACGTGGCAGGCGGGAAAGTCGGGGTATTTACAGCTCTTTCGGAGATTATAAAAGGATACAGAGAAGCAAGGTCCACCATGACAGACAGGTATAGTATACACACAGAATAGTAGATGGCTGTGTCCTAAAGACCTTACAAAATACCTGGATTCATTTTCTCTTTAATTAGTGACTTTCATGTTGGGCAGGTGTATATTTGGTTCACAGGTATATCCAATGTTCACATTTCCTTCATTGTTAGCTAATTACCAGAGCTGTATGTTTTCTGTGCAAAATTTAAAGTGAAAAATAACTCAGTGCAGTCCTTGCAATTCTGTAAAATGTTTAAAGAAAGGATCTCTGCTTATATCATGAACTTGACCTTGAAACATTTTTAAACAGGAATGACTAAAGAGTAGTCACTGTCTTTCAGATGTTGGTGTTGTGAAATAAGCACCAAACAAATGTCTTCTACTTCTGGATCCTACCATCAAATCATAATGATACTTTTGTGACACAATTTTCTTTTGTTTATGACACAGGATAACATTACTTCAGGATTAGGATTAGCAGAAGTTTGGTTTTTATTCTGAGGGTGTGTATTAACATGCAAATATCTATGAAAGAGAAAGGACAGTAACTGATGGAAAATAAATCTTTGCATTTCTGACCAGTTAATTTGTTACTTCTTTTCATCTCATTGATTATTTCCTCCAAGATCCTTCAGCTTGTTATTTCTTTAGTGATTTTTGTTTAGGGTATAGGTCCTCAATGCATATATTGTATTGTGTACCATATCTTTAAAATTCTATAAGGAAACCATTGAAAAATGCCTACAGGTAGAAGGGTAAGGAGTGTACACAAGAAGAACTCAAGAGTTTTAATCTTCTGACTGAAGCAGATACATAGACAGAAGCCCACAGCTATTGACTATTAGAGGATAGCAACAGGTCGTTCTTGTCATTTCAGATAATCTCTTCTCTTAATTATGATAAGTAGAACACAGTAATCATACACATGGAGACACAATATTGCATTATATAAATATGTAAATTGCATAAGTATACATTATCTTCCTTTTCAGAAGCAATGGGGCATATTTGGCTACCTAAAAATTCAGATAGGTGACTAGTCATCTTTCTTTAAAGCAACTAAACCATACTCCCATTAATTTTCATCTTTAGATACCAAAGTACAGTTAAAGATCCATATTTGTACTTAATTGTAGATCAAAATCTGTTCTGAGGTTATTTGCTTGAAATCCCTCCTCGTATTAGCAGGTATTAATCTGTTGGGAAAGTGTTAGTGTTCCAATGACCAGGTGAAGTAATTCAGTCACCTAATCACGTGTGTGGGGGAGTGTCTTTTTAGAGAAGCTGACAGATTTTAATGTGGGCTGTAAGATCCTCAGCTAGGCACCTTTGGAACAGCTAAACCTGGCTAGAAGGCTTAAGCAGAACTGCTTTTCTATGCTACCCAGGCTGCGCGTCTACACATTCATTAATGTGCCTTAGATACTGTACATTTAATTAGTACTTCCTTAATAAAACAATAACTAAATGTTCAGTACCTAAAGTTACTGTGCAGTAGCTCTGGTGTACAGTTATTTAGTGATGCTTCCTGTGCATTAGCCTAATAACACTGTGTAGTAAGCTATTAGGATGGTTTTTGCTATGACACACTACTGTGCAGTGCAATTAGGCCAGTAAGCATCTCATGCCTAGGATGTATCCATACATGCAATTAATTAGAAGCAATAAACTCCAGAGCAGTATGAGCCAGAGTAAAGTACGTTAGGGAACAGCATCTACATGTGCACCAGGAACAGCAGCAGTTTGTGTCAGGGCGCAGCAGGCTAGGACCACTCCTCCCCTGCTCTGTCCTGGGCTCTGGGTGGCAGCATTGGGTAACAGAGGGGCTGGCCAGATCACAAGGAAGCTGAAAGTATGGAGCTGTGTGGCTAGGTGGCAGGCAGGAGTTTGGCCTCCCACTGACTGGGCTGACCTAGTGCAATTTATACCTGTGGTCAGTATCTACATGTGCACTTAATCACAGTTAATTACTCTGCTGTAAAATAGTACTGTTGGGAACCGTTAATTACTCTGCTGTAAGACAATACTATCTTATGGTAGTGTTAATTAACTTACTGTGGCCTAATAGCATTACATGTGTAGATGGTGATGCTTTACTCTGCAGCTAATCAGTCTACTCCACACTAAAGCACATATGTAGACACAGCCCCAATGTCTGAACTTTAGAGCAGGTGGGGAAAGGCCAATTAATGCTATTTTTCCCCAAAGAATGCATTTAATTCTTTAAAGAATGTTTGCTTTTGTTGAATTTTTCAGCTTTTACTGATGTGGATGTAATTTTATGCCCTACCTCTGGCAGAATTAATTGGGGCTAAGAAATGCATTGAGAGTCTGAAGTTTGCGAACAGCAATTTTTACTGTTTTAAGCAAGAAACAAATTAAAAGAAAAAATCAACTTAATTTTAGTGTAATTTACAATAGCTTAATTTTTGAGTTAAAAGGCTCTTATAACTGAAGTATAATGAAAGCTAGATGGTATGGTTGACATTAGACTATGTATTATTATATGCACCTCTTCACAGTCACTGAGGCTTATAATTATTTTATTAATATATTTGCAGCCACACTATGGTTGTAGTGTGGTCTTTTGCATTATGACCATGTTAACTAATTAGGGAAGTTATGCTAAAATTCTTTACAAAATTTGAAAGACACTCCATAGTGTCTACAGTTCAGTAAAGTTCGAGGGCAAAAGCTTTTTTTTTCTTTTCATGCCACATTTCTAGATTTACTATTAGACCTCTTCATGACCAACAAAAGAGGATTGACTAGGACTGGGGTCTGCACTTAAGTTCCCTTATGACTTCCTTTCTGCTTCTCTGAAGGAACTAAAGAATGAACTGAGAGCAGCAGATGGAGTAAGAGTTTGAGGCCTAACTCTGTGCCCAGAAGCTCCTCCCTGTACTGCTTATTCATTTTCACAGATCAGTCCTACCAACAGTTGGCTAATTATGGGACCATTCCTGGAGGAATACTCAAATCCTAGCTCCATTATTTTTTTTCTTCTGTGATGGCTTTTCCTCTGTGGCAGTCCTATTCTCCCTGTTTCCATACGGTATGAACAAAATTTCACAAGTGACATGTCTGCCTGCTCCTTGGTTAAAAATTCTTATACTTAATGAGAACTGTTCTCTCCACATACTGTTTATTCTTGTCTCATATCTTTGCTGCTGTGTGTTAATATTTTTTGGCATTTCACAACCTTAAAACTGATCAAGGCTCCTTACCCTTTAATTCAGTGAAAGATATTTTAAGCGGTTTAAAATATAAAAGACTGACTGTAGAAGATCACTTCATGCAGAATGCTCTATAATAATTTGCTTTGCTTGTTTCTTTGTTTATTCTGTCTGTCACTCAAAAACCATATTTGTGCTCACTTTTCTGGACTTTTAGTGATTGATTTCCATTAGTTATGGTGTACTCTTGGTATCCAAGCAAAAATTGTCCCTTAACACCCGTACTTTAACTTTAACTCATAACACCCTTACCAAGGTGAAGCAGAGAATAGACACCAGTTGAATGCAGAAAGAATGGCAAGAGTAAGACAAAACAAAACAAATGAGAAAACAGGATGTCATAGAAGAGATGCAATAAAAAGTGAAGAGGTTCACAGAGATGATGGGTGAAGCAGATAATAGATGACAATTGAATGCAGAAAGAATGGCAAGAGTAAGACAAAATGAAATGGATGAGCAAAGAGGGAGTCGTAGAAGAGATGCAATGGAAAGGCAAAGGGTTTGCAGAGGCAATAGAAGACAGGCTGAAAGATTAGACAGCAATAGATTCACTGAAGATGAGATTGAGGAACATAGTTGTGGATTGATAAACCTAGTGTGCCAATTTTGTACTCTTTAAACTTCCAAGCTGAAAGATGGTCATATGGTGAATTCCAGAGTTGTTGTCATAAGGGTAAAGTGATTCTACCTCCAAGAAGACCATTTTTGGCATATTTGCGGGATTTGATGACTAATCAGAACAACAAGCATTACCAGAATTTAAAACAGACATTCGATTGTACAACAGTGCATTGCCTGTTGAGCAAAGTTCATTGTGATGAGATGTACGACTCATGGACTGTGTGGAGGATTGCATCCAAATGTACCACGCATGGAAAATCATCAATGTCTGAAGAAATATCCAAAGAAGTTTAAAGAGCAGACACTTGGAAATGTTGATGGATACCTGTTGTATAGAAGAAGACCAGACAGAAAAGCTCAAACTGGTAATGACACAATGGGCAACAGAAACGTGGTACCCTATAACAAGTAGCTTATTTTTGCCTGCCATTTTTGACAATTTTTTATGCTAGTTTGAAATAAACCCCAGTCTTGTACTGTGATAGATTCAGGTTTCATCCACTTTGCCGTGCTGCCTTTCAGAATGGAGATGCCAAATGTATGGATTTGGATATGCTGACAGAAATGCCAGCTCTAGGTACTAAACTGTGCTAGAACTAGTAATGGAACCCAGTAAGCATGAGACCTAACATTAAACAGCTGTGTTAAAAATGAGTTGTATAAAGCATTTGCCATGCATCCTGGTCCACAGAGAGGATAGCAGCTATATGCTGTTCCTCTAGCTCTGCTATCATGTCTCTGTGGTAAAAAAGTGGAGGTGACATAAAAGTACTGAATTCGGACCCAGTGCCCACCTAAGCAAGAAAAAAATATAGTATGAAATCATGGAATTAAAAAGTGAATTATATTATACATATGTGAGCAGATTTAAAGTTAATTTTGACAAGTTTAGTTCTGACAGCTCAATTTTGCAACCTTAAGTGTAAGTGTTCTGGAGTTATTAATCTGATACAGTTCTTTACAATAAATAGCCTATTTTGTCCTAAGTGAATATGGTGAGATAAATGTACCTTAAAATCAACTTCCTTTCACTCCAATCTAAAACAAAGGGAGTGTGATTTCTATTTAAGAAGGAATACTTAGTTTCATTTCACTCTTTATATGCTTATAGAAAATATAGTCACTCCTGATGAAGAAATATCCTCAGGGAGAGAGATATTTTCTTCACCTCTGTTGCTGGGTTGAGGCTTTCCTCCCTGCAGGGAGACCCAAGGACAACATCTCAAGACAGAGAGGAAAAAAAATGGCTAAATAATTCAAAGAGCACAGAAATGAAAGGGTGCATCTGCTTAATCTTTCTTCTGCATTTGTCACTTTTTAACCCATTGGAAACACTCTTTTCATTCAGATAATGGGGACTAGCTAGTGAAGGAAATTCCCACTGACAGCTACCTACGTCAGTGATGAGTTGGCTTGGGAACCTTATGCTCAACCATAACAGCATAACAACAGAGGAGAAAAATGAGTCAGTTGCTCTCAGGCTTGGGGGAGAGAAGAGGTAAAGATGGAATCTTTCACGGAGAGACAAGGGGAAAGATTCTGGATGGGGCTGATGAGCTGCAGTGAACGTCATGTTTGTTGTGTAATTGCATGATTTGCTTATCTGCTTAACTATATCAAAGCAAGGCTACCTAAAGGATACGCTTGATCAAGTGTAATAAAGCAAGGTATATACAAGGTGCCTGGATTACTATGGTCATTTTAGACACATCAAAGGAGCTTTTATGACCCTTTCTTACCATAATAACCTAGCACCTGCAACTTTGCAAGACCCCTGCCAAGTAGGGAAGTAGAATTCTCTACTTTTTCTAGCTGGGGAACTCGGAGCCTAAGTGACTGGCCATGGGTCACAAGCGAAGCCTAGAGCAGAACAGATCATTGACCCCAGCTTTTTCAAGACCCAGGCTGGTGCACTAATCCCTAAGGAATTGTTTCTCTGCCTGGAACAGGGAAGATCTTTTTTTAAAAGACAGTTTGCTCTGTCTCTTATTCTTCCTGACGTGGGAAGACAAAGCCCCCCCATCATGTGCCAGTAACAACTGTGTTGCTATTATTATTATTATCATAAACAATATTCTTATTGTTATTATTATTTGCTGCCTTTTAAAGGAGGCGGCCACGTGCTTTGTGAGCCGTGCAACAGCAGATATGAGCATTATCCTTGGGAGGAGGAGGAAGAGGAGTCTGTTACCTCTCTTCTTTGGGAGTGAGACCCACCTCGCTGCCATTAAAGGGGCAAAGGAGGTTTTTCAAGTAGCGTCGGTGTTGAATTCCCCTCTCAGAGGGGTGCTGAAGGCATCAGAGGTCCGGACTGGCCAGGATGAGGGGTCTGTAGCCTGCCAGGGGCTAAACCCCCTCCCTGCAGCGAAGCCGAGGGCCTGCCCGCTTCTAGGAGGGGAGCGGGGCTCTGGGGCTAGGGGCGGCGCAGCCACCTCCTGGCTGACTCCACCCTCCGTGGGGCAGGAGAGGAGCCAGCCCCTCCAGGCGGAGCGCGCTGCTGAGCGACGTGCGAGCGCCGCGCGGGCTGAGGCGACCCGCAGACAAGTTTGCCCGGGCGCAGCTCCCCGCGGGCGCCGGGCCGAGGCGGCGGGAGGACGGGGAGGAGGAGCCAGCAGGGGCGCGGCAACTCACCTGGGCTGAGTGGGTGCTCGGAGCCGCGGCCATGGGCTCGGTCACGTCGGCGCTCAGCCGCTCCAGGAACACCGTGGTGCAGGTCGGCTCCGAGCCCCGCGCGGCGGGCCCAGC
>NW_017729006.1:25775234-25787427 GCF_001723915.1 Gavialis gangeticus | reverse complement strand
CCCGTGCCCCGCCGCAGCCGCAGCGCCTGTGAGTGTCGTGCCCCTTCCCCTCCTGCCCCCTGGCTCCACCCAGTCCCGCCCCCCCCTCCCTCCGGTCCCAGTCTCTTTCTCTGGGGCCTGACCCAGCTCCCACCCACCTTTGACCAGCCGGTCGTTGGAGCTGGCTCGGGCGCGTTGTTCACAACGTGGTTGATACCACCGCTGCTCTCCACACCACGCAGCCCTGGAGGGGGGGAGAGGGAGGCTCCGGGAGAGTCGTGTCTCAGCAGCTGTCCACGCCGAGCTACACTCCCTGACAAGCCCGAGTGATCTTCAGAGTTACTTCCGCTTTACCTGAGGGAGTCTCACCCCCTCAGTGACAGGGCCGTTTACTACACAACAGCCCTCCAAAACTAGACCGACGTGGGAATAAGGGCTAAGTGCAGGGGAGCAAGTCCTAAGCAACTTTGTAATGCATTCCCCATTCCCGCAGCTAATCCTCCAAGTGTGGCTTTAGCAAAAAAACCCCCCCAAAGAAAACAAAGGTCTTGGATAACCCCACCCCCCATCTATACCAATATTCATAGATGGCTGGTTCCCTCCCACACCTGCTGAAATGTTCCTCAGAGTCCGTTTAGAAATATTCCTAAAAACTCAGAGCCACTGGCTGGTGACTTGGAAAGGCTTTCAGGATGCTAGCACTTGCTCTGCATACACTCTCCCTGTTGTAAGCCACCTGTGTGAGCATGTGTGTGTGCATGTACACATGCACACACACACAAGTGGATTTTTCCCCCCCTTATTCTCCCCAGTTTCTGAAAAGAATCACACCTTTAAGATTTAAACATGTCTAAACACTATGTGTTTTGAGTCATGAGCTTTGAAAAGGTAGGATGGGATCCTGTACCAGTCTCAAGTAAGGAAGGAGGAAGCAGACAAACATACATGCTCAGATAAGTATTGACTATTCCTGCTGCTTACCACCAGGTAAACATGTCGAGGTGTATGAAGCTATGCAGGGCATCCAGGTAGCAGAATGTCCACTGCATACCACCCTTGGGGCTACATTCTGTTAAAATTTTAACTGTGATCAAGAGATTAACTGACCAGTGAGACCAGTCCAGTCACAGCTTGAAAGCTTTATTAGGATGCACAATAGCAAAGACTTATTTGTATCAATAAAGACAATGCTTACATGGCCTTGGATCCAGGGAAGAAACAGGTCCATGGGTCAATCCTCTCTGTTCCTTTGGGGACTTGAGTTGGTTTGCTGGGCTCCTGTTAAGTCCAAGTTTTGAAGTCCAAAATGTAGAAATCAAAATTTCCCTCCAGCCTATGCCCAATATTTATAGATGGCTGGTTTTAATATTCTAATGAATGATCTCTGATCAGTTTTATTTAAATTTCTTTGTCTCACTGAAACTTTAGAACCAGATTATACTATATTTCTCATGGATCTGGAAGGTGTTAGTTAGTTGGGATTTATATTCTTGAGAAAGCAAAAGGAAGAAAAGGGAGGCTTCCTTATCTTCTTTCCCTTCCTACTGTGGAATATTGCTTCACACTGGTTTGTTACTTTTTCACCTTAGTTTATGGTCCAACAAGGCTGCTTTGTTTTTACAACTTATCTAAGCATTCTAACAGAAATACATCTGTTATAGCAAAATAACATTAAATTGGTTATATCAATTACTACTTCTAATTATTTTAAGATGAACTACAATATAGAGTATTTGGATTATTGGATTATGGATCTTTCTTATGGTGTTCCCTTTTAAGTCTTGTGCTATGTTTGATTGTGTCTAATTAAATATATAAATGCATTTTCTTTGCTTTGCTGACCAAGATAGCTGCTGCATCTGTAAAGGGTCATACTATGGTTACTCAGACATGGGCTTTTGAGGTTGCCTGCTTTAGCTACAATTCTGCAGCTTTGGATTAGGTCTCTGGCCAAGTCCGGCAACAACATGCACATGACTTATACTGCACAGGCCTGTTCACAGTTTACAATTCTGCTCTCAGTTATACTGATGTAATTCTGCCACTGTGCAAACATCTACTGTGTAGTTCCATAGGAAGTTAATTCTCCTGTCATTTATTTGACTGATAATCAGGAGTAACCCAGTGAAGTTAGTGGATTTAACTAAGGTTAAGTGCATTAGTTCAGCTAAATGCAAAATTTGGTGTTTCATTGTAAAGTGTACATCCTTGCTCAGTGATTCTCAACCAGGATGATACAGCACCCTGAAGTGCCTTGAAATCCTTTCAAGGATGTCACTAGCTGCCATACAATGCTAGCATATTGTTAGATGAGCAAACCTGATTTGTTAGAGAAACCTAGAGATTTCAAATAGGAATCCATCATGTTAAGAACATTCTCAACTGTTGTGGTCTTTCTGAGTTTTTTTGCAACAGAGGAATTGCTCTATTCTTTTTCTGTTAAAATGTGAAAAAATAAGAGCTGGCAGTTGCTGAGGGGTGTCTTGAGTCTAAAGGGGTTGAGAACCGTTAGTTTAGAACAAGAAAGCATGTCCACCTATTTTGTATTTATATTGCATCTCCTTTCCTTTTATTTTTGATGTCACAAATTTGGGATGAATGGAGGTGGGTCAAAACTTTGTGTGTCCTGTGGAATTTCTTGTGTTTTCTGATTTAACATTCCCACAGCAATCTCTTATCATGCCTGGTGCAGTACACCAAAGTGCAATTTCCCCTTCCATGCCATGCAGATTGATTTATGATCAGTCCCATAAGCTATGCCAACTCCACACCACAAATTCAATAAAAACCTCAAGCCAAATCCTTAGCTACTGTAGTTCATTGAAATAAATGTAACCAATGCAGATCCTAGCTGACATCTTCCGGCTAGTATGTATTGCTTTCTGAACCTTCCCTAACTCTCCCTCCTTGCCTGAGGAGACAATATACAGATACATATATATCTACACATATGTATATCACTGGGTTTGCACAGTAATTAGAACTATCTTACTTAACCTGCAGCACTGTAGATGAGATCCAGCTTCATTGGAGTTGAAATTAAAGGCATTGTGCTGGCATAAAGTTGTTCTGAAAGTAGAATCACCCTATTTATTCAGTGTGATCTCATTAAAATAAATCCATTATAACAAATTATTTTTTTCCATTAAGTGATTCATAGGTTGTGGACTTGAAATATATTTTAAAATATTCCTAGCAGTGTTTGGTTTATGGCCAAGGGTAAAGTCAGTTCATCTTTCAGTTTGTCTGCAAGTGCTGTGTTAGGCTTGGAGGAACTGATTACTGGTGAGACTTGCTGAATGATAATTTCATAAAGAGATCTTAGATAATATATTGATCAGCCATTCTAGATTTAAATATTTCTCTGACTTTATTCTCAGCTCTTGTCTTGCTTCATTTTTTGTTACAATAATCTATTCGTAAAATATCTGTCACACTTGTTTTAGGGGCATGTACAAAAGCCAACTGATCAGTGTCAAATTAAATATAAAATAAACTCAAACTCTGCAGTTAAGTAGTAAGCTAATATAATTAAACCAATCAATTAAGCCTAGGGTTAATTGCTTAATGAAACAAATGAGCTTTACTTCCTCCTCTGAGGATGATTTTGTTCCATTGAAATTAGTGGAAAGATGCTCCTTGACTTCAGTTGGAATTAGACTTGATCTTGTTTGAATTAATCTTAAGGGCCTAGTTGCAGCATAATCCCATATGACAGGCAATAGTATTATTCCAGAGGTGTATTGTCCTACAAGTCACATGGCATGTCTACACATGTCCCTGACTGTGCAGTACCCACTGGTACTGAGCAGTTCCAGTGGCTCATGGGTTGTTTTCAACCCTGCTGCTACTGCGCAGTAGTGGTGGTATCACGGCTGGTGCCTGCCAATGCTATGACAACTTAGCGATGAGCTATGTCAACGTAGATTGTTGCTATGGTGACATAGTATCTCATGCACTGCTGTGCACCTGCTGTGTCTAAAATGGACCAGATGGTGCCTATGGCTCTGGAGAGTGGGGTGACAGAAGGGCGTGGAGAATGGAAAGGCCTCTTTTTGCTCTCTTTCATTCTGTGTGCTAAAGGGCCTGGCATTATATGACCCTAAGCAACACTTGTGTTGGAGATATTAGGATTAAAAAATATTGTTTTTTCCTATTCTATTAGTGAAAACTTTGCTGTTGTTTGGAAGGAAGTTTCCAATAGTTCCTATTAACCTAGGAGCCTGGTACTTGCTAAGACACTAATTAAATAAGTTCTGCTGAATCAGGCTCTATGACTATAGGCAATGTGTGTATTTAGAATCATGATGAGTTGAAATATGTAAATACATGAAGGTTTCACTATTTTACTGAATTATCTATGGCAATATTATAACACAGAAAAAAATATTTATGCTGATAGAGGGCACCAGTTCCTACAACCACCTCATGTACAGATCATTTCTTAAGTGTGGATCCTTAAATAAGATAAGCTTCGATACAGTATCATGCAGTTTAATGTGGACAACATGGACCTTTTTCTTGATTTGACTGGTATTATGCTAATGTAACACGTGGGATTATTCTAGCATAAAACTGATGGAGAATCAGGTCCTATATATTTTTAACACTATTTTTATATTTTCTGAGTAAAAGAAAAGCCTGATGGAGGATTGAATGAAGACAAGGCAAAAAATTATTATGTCTAGTAAGACAGAGTAAAATTGAGATTTTAGAGTATCATTAATTTGTGTGCACTGTATACCTCATACCAAGATGGTGGTCTCTCTCTGCTTAGGAAGGGTTTAGCAGAAGAGCTCTGTCATGAAGTCTCATGCTGTTTAATATTTTTTCAATATATTGCATAGAAGATTTACCCAAACATTATACAGCATCTCAAAATGCAATTATCAAACTGCATATTGGGATACAGCATCCTTGATCTGGATATCTTAGGGTGCCTCCCCACATGTAGGGGCATGCACTTACAGCAGCACAAATTTGTGTTGCTACTTTTTGCCACAGCACATGCTTCTGCATGTGTGCTTTGATATGGGGCAAATTGGCCTGCTTATGGCAAACTGCCCTTTCCCCACTTCTTCTGGCAGCCAGAGTGTTTCCCTGGAGGACCAAGCCTTTGTGTCTGCTGGTACATGCACCTATCGTGTGCACTGCTTTTTTTTCCCCTCACCATTTTTGTTTGCTAATGGAATTTCCTGCAAATTTGCAGCATGGGGCACATTTTAATGTTCCAGATGTGCAATTTGTGGCACCACAAAGAGGTTTGCAGCATCACAAACTGCATGTGCCTGAACATCTGGATCCTAGGATACAGTTGTGTTTGGTATCAATGGATGAGTGTTGTTACCTCAAGGCCCCGGCAGATGTTATTTCAATTGTAGTACAACTTTTTCATGTGATGAAAACATCACACCATGTGCATGGTTACATGTGCATCAGGCAGGCTGTCAGGAGGATGAAAAAGTGGCCTGACAGCTTGTGGTCTGCTGCTGACCAGCTCGGGGAAACTCTCTGGTCAACAGTACCACTGAAGGAGCTAAATGAACCTACTACAAATTAATTCCCCAGAACCCCAGCCAGGTAAGGGAGGAGGTGATGGGGGATATCCTTGTCCTCTGATGAGCCAGGCATACTGGTGATTTCCCCCTCCTCCCCCACCAAGGAAGAGGGAGACCAAATAAATCCTCCCTGGCACTCAAAGTCAGGGTACACATGTAGTGGGTAGGAAGATGGAAATTACTCCCAAATTAAGAGCCTAAGAAGTGGGGAAAAATCTTGCTGGGCTAGAGCTCAGCCCTGAGCTCTTTCCCCATCCCTGTAGAGAACAAAGCCGAGGGTAAGGGGTATTTTCCCTCTGGCATGGTCCACCAGGCTGTCCAGCCTAGCTGGTACAGAGCCAGGCACAGAGCTGGGGATTGCAGGGATAAGGGTCAGAAACCACAAGTCTGGAGCTATAATGTCAAGCCAGGGTCAGAAGCCAGGAATAAAAAACCTAGCTACCAAGTCCAAAGGATAATCCACATAGCGAAGTCCAAGAATAAGCTAGGCGAGTCAGGAAATAGGTCAGCAGGGAGAATCCAAAAGCCAGAATCTAGGACCAAGCCAAAAATAGGGTCAAGAACCAGGGAAGCCAAAGATGTTGCTGGGACAGAAGCTGCTCAGAGGCTGAAGACCAGTGTACTGTGCAGCAAAGTTTAGGTGTTTCAGCAGGAGTTCCTTAAATGAAGCTCCAGAACCAATTAGAGGGAAGGGGCTGAGGGTCAGCTGACCTTGATTGGTAGTAACTGGGTCAGTGCACTTAAGGAGGGTGGCAGAGCAGGAGTCTAAGCCTCATAGAGTTGGTCTAGCCAGAAGTATAACACCTTCTCCCTGTACTTGCTGTTGTGGGGGAGGGAGAGCAAACCCTAGGCTGAGCTCTGTTGGAGTGGGAGGTTCCCTGCAACTGGCTTTGTGTTTTGTGAGTTATTTCCCACCCCTTGCCCAGTGTGGTAGAGGGAATGTTTAGCTGCTGGGGAGGGCTATCTCCTGTTTTGTCCAAGTGGGTGGTGAGTGGGCAGGGAATCCCTCCTGAACTGGAAACATGTATGTTTACTGCAATCATGGTTTTTGTTTGAAGTTGGGGTGCTTTTACAGCTAAGTTTATACTAACTGGAGAAAACAGTGCAGAAGATACCTGTCACCCAATATGTTCCTTCCCACATGTTCAAATTAAAGCTGGATAGAAACCAGCTGTAAAACTGCTATACATTTTCCAAGAACTAATTTTTTATCTGGTTGGCTCTTTTTATACCCGGATGGCCGTTTTTATGGACTGATAATTACTTGGTACATGTAGCTGGTCATTATTTATTCCATAATTAATCAGTTAATTACATAATAGATGTAACATGTATGTCAGGGGCTTGTATTTCCTACCCTGTGAACTGGGATAACTGCTGTCACAACTCAGCTTCTCATGTGGAGATTTTGTATCAGGTCACCCCTCAGTTTGCTTGCTTATTCCAGGGACTCTGTCCCAAGTGCAAGGTGGCTGTGATACAAAGACTTCTGCAGGATCCTGCCTTGGGTCTAGACTTGGATAATGAACTCTCAGCCTAATGCTGAGATAAACAAACTAATTTATTGTTCATCTAGGGGTGTCCCCTTTGTTACCTGTCTGTTATCCTAGGCTGCTATAGTCCCTGATGAACTTGAGTGACTAAAGCAAGGTTCCAAAAAATCCAATCCTGCAGCCTCAACTGTCTACTACTCATTCTTACCCAAATGCTGATATCTGAATCAGCATTCTCTGGTGACTTCAGGCATGCAAAGGGTTCATTACAGTGTTCCTCGGGTGTTAAGTTATTATCTCATGCCTAACCACAGGTTTTACTTTCCATACTTCCATACATAATTCACCAGATAATTCAGCACACTGCCAAACATTCATCACATACCTCTCATTTACAAAGAAAATTGAGATTGTGGGCTCACGGGGTATATGGAGAATTTTGGGAACATCTGGCTCTTTTAGGCACACGCTACCCTGATTGTCCTCCTTTGGCAAATAAACAGTTTCCATGTAAGAGCTAAAAATAAGCCTGTTTTTCTATTTTAGGTGTGGTACTGCATTGTAGCCCCAGCTTTACTGACTCTGTCTCTTGGGCAGTTTACTTCAGCCATCTCCACTTTATATTTTCTTGACTTGTAATTCAGTATTCTAAATATTAGGTAATACTGCTCCTACACACTGCATGGCAATAGCATCAGTATAAACCAAGGCAAAACTCCCTCTTCCCTCAAGCATGCGATTTACTATATGGTGCAAGTTGGTTCGTGGTTTCTTCATCATGCAAGGCAACACTAAAAACTTACACAAACCCACTGCATATTATTCATGTATCTTTATCAAAGGGTATTTACCATTATCCTTGTTGAGGTCTACAGTTGACAGATTTGTGATAATTTTACAGGCCTAAATATGGGGTAAGATTCTGACATTGTGCACATAGTCAGCTTTGGATAATCTATGCAAAATCTAATTGTTTTGTTCAGTTTTAGAATCAACATAATGTGAGATACCCTTAGGCTGCCAAAGGGTCATAACATTTCCAACTCCAGAGTATCTTGAATTTTTTTGTTCATATCCTTTGCTACTTTTTCTGGAGCTCTGTACAGGGAACAGCTTGGAGGAACAGATTTTCCAGTATCTACCTTTGCAACAGCCAGGTTTATCAAAGAAAAATACCATCCATGTATGTATTGCACCTCATAGGTGTATCCCCATGAGCACACATGTGCAAGGGCATGTGTTTCCTATTAGAAAAATAGCAGTGACACATCTTTGTGCTGCTGCTATTTGTCTCTGGGCATGCCCATGCATGCATACTCCAGCTCATAGCAAAGGGACCCAGGTGGGGTAGTGGAGGCTGGGGTCAGCACTTGTGCTGGCCCCATCAGCCTTATTTGGGGTCCTGGGACCTCCCAGGGCAGCAGTAGCACTGAGCTGGCTGCTCAGAGCCTGGTTGGCAGGCAAAGCATGGCTCTGGTTGGCTAGGCTTTGGTTTCTGGCAGTGTACACTGCTGCAATGTGTGCCATACCACACTTTTAGCAACATTTTGTTTTAACAGCAGGATCTCCTGGTGTCAAAACCCCCCCACCATGCTGCACATTAGCAGTGTGACACATGGGTGCACATGCACCATGTGTGGTTTGTGGTGCTTCAAATGGCTTTGAGGTGCCACAAGCCTCATGTACGTGCTCATGGGGATGTGCCCCATGAGTCTTATTCCTGGGGTAGCTTGTTGGAGATGTCTCTAGCTTCATCTCTGAGCAGATATTAATCCTACTGCCCAGTCCAAGAAAGTGTTCCCTCATTTTTTTTCCAACTGTCTGCTTTCATAAGGAAGTAATTATTGATCTCATAGTAGGACTTTACCATGTTTACATGGCAAGCATGAGCTCACTGGTCCAAATTAAATCATCCTGTCACATATACCACATTGCTCAGTTGCTTAAGAATCTTCATCAGAACCTCCTGTACATCCTTCAGTATTTGTATCGAGGGAGAGAAATATTATAATTTCTTCCTGAGCTGTACCTCATCTAGCTTAGTTATACCATGTTGTTTCCTTCCTCTATGCCTTTGCCAATTTGTTTCTAGCCAGGTCTATAGATTCTTTGGAGCCTTTCTTGAATACATAATATGGGCTTGACTACTGACTTACCCTCCAAGGCCATCCCTACCTCCTGCTCCACCATTGCCAAATCAAAAAGTTCTCTGACCTTCCTCCTTTGCACAAGTTTAAAAAGGGAGACTCCTGTGAATCCTGGGATACCTCTTGATAAGTGAACATTAGGCAGGGTACATGTCATATCCCATTCATATGGATGTGTGTTGATACAATATGAATTAGCTTGGTTTTTAAGGTATCACCGAATCTCTTCCACCAAGCCATTTATATCTGATAATAGGGGAAGGCTATAATAAAACAATCCCATATTTTGCCCCCCAGCTCAATTTACAATCAGATTTGAAGTTTGCCTCTATCTGGTACAATTTTGTGGGGAGGAATTCAGTCTATAAAAAAAAATCCTAACAGAGCATCTGCTACTTTATGTGCTTTGATTGATGACAACACAACTGCTTCTGACTAGTGGATGGCAAAGTCAACAATAGGATAAATTTGTTTTTTTTCCCTGCTCTGGTAGTTCTACTTAGAGTTGTGTGAAATGTGAACAGCTACCCTCTAAAGAGCTTTGTTTCTTGGCTAAGAAAAATCACTGTAGTAATCTTTGCTTAGCTTAGGTAACCCCCATATGCCCTCTGGATAGAACATCATGAGCCAGTAATTGAACTCAATATATTTGGTAACCACTAACTTATTCTGTACTCCATAAATTTGCCTTTCCTCAAGGGAAACACATTCTTAGTATAGGAGTTCCTTTGTCACGTAAACCTTCCATTGTGGCCCTCTGATGCTGGGGCTTACAATCCTTGGAAGCCACATCTCTCACCTTCTCCAGAGCTGTTTTTTCTGCAGGCATTGTTTGCCAGCCACTAATGCTGACACCTGGTGGGAGGGGGAGTTTAGTGCCTCTGCAGTAGATGTGTCTCTCTTTGTTTTGCCTTTTCCATTACTCCAAACAATGGTATTTCAGGGCTTCTGCTTTACAAGCAGGCAGCTATTCTGGATCACTGTTATTCCCCATTCTCCCAGTCTGCCTTCCAGGGCCACCACTCTGCTTTCCCATAGATGCTTTTCTGTTGTAGGTTACTGCAGTGATTCTTGACCAGGATGTCACAGCACACTGGGGTATTGTAATATCTTTTTAAGGCTGCTTCAGGCTACTACTAAATATTAGCACTGTTAGGCATGCAAACACATACACATTATTCAAATGATAAACCCAAAGATCTCAAATAGAAATTCATAGTGTCAAAAACATTGTGACCTGGTATGGTCTTTCTGAGTTCTTTGCAACAGAAGAGTAGATCTATTATTTTCTCATAGTCAAAAAATGAGTAAAAGCTAAGAGCTGGCATTTTCTGAGGGGTGCCTAACAAGGGGTGCTTTGAGTCTAAAAAGGCTTCTACCTCTGCGTGTGGCTCGTCTGATGCTGGGCTGGCAGCTCCCATTGCCACTCCTGCCACTTGTCTGGGAGGGCATGTGGGGGCATGTGCCTCCAGATCTGCCTGGCCAGGAAGAGCCTAGCCCCAACCTGCCCTGCCCTGCCCCACACACACCTGGGGGCACACGCCCCCCCACCCCAACCCCATGCCCTTCTGAACAAGCAGCAAGAGCAGTGGTGGGAGCTGCTAGATGAGCACCAGACAAGCCAAGTGCAGCAGTGGGAGCCACCCCTCCCCTCCCATGCCCCCCACCAATGAGCTGTGCTTTCATCTCATGCCAGCCCTGGCTGGACAGCCCCTGCCCCAGCCCCACACCAACACCCTCCCTCTGCATGGGGGGCCTTGATCTTGCCCTTTCAATGTAGGAAATTCTTGCTGCCAATTCCTGTTCTGACTTTTTTCTCACTGTCCTCTGGTATCATGAGTGTCCTCTCTTGGCATTTTCAACAAGGTCCCAAAAGTACTACCTGTAGCCAGCAAGAAACAAATTCCTCTTCTGCTGGTCCTAACTTAGACTTCGGCATGTGAACAAATATTTGCCCTCTAGAAACTAAATATGCCTTTACAGAGTCCTCAGATGTTAAAACACTGTCACAGGTTTCACTTCCTACAGTCCCCACATATTAATTCATTACATTATATATCAACCCTTATGAAAATGGAATCAGAGGAGGAGAAAGTAGAAGAATTATGGATTAGGATACATGGAGGTCAAGGAGAAAGGGATTTGGTGGTAGGGGTCTGCTACAGACCCCCACACCAAGGGGAAGAACTAGATTTGGAACTCCTGAGGCAGCTCTTGGAAACCATAAAGGCTAGGATGTTGGTAGTCATGGGGGACCTAAACTACCCTGACATCTGCTGGGAGATGCAGACAGCAAATTCCCACCATTCACGCAGGTTCCTATCCTGTGTACAGGACCTCCACCTGATGCAGGAGGTACATGGTCCCACTAGGGGGAATGCCTTATTGGACCTGGTATTGGCAACAGGGGATGACATGATAGGGGATCTACAGATCAGTGGTCACCTGGGGGACAGTGACCACCAAATAATAGAATTCATCATAAGGCGTAGAGTGGGTAAGGTAACTAGTAGGGTCGAAGTGCTAGACTTCAGGAAGGCCGACTTCAGCGAACACAGGTGTTTAGTCAATGATGCACTGCGGAGTAGGAGATTTGGCGAGATGGGAGCCCAGGAATGGTGGCTGTGCCTTAAGGAAACGATCCTTTGGGCACAGGGGGAGACGATTCTGATGTGGGGAGGAAAGGGGCCAAGAGGCTTCCTTGGCTGACCAGAGAAATCCAGAGCAGCCTAAGGACAAAAAGGGGGGCATATAAGCAGTGGAAACAGGGAGAGATTACTAAAGAGAAGTATGCCACCTCAGCTTGCAGTTGTAGGCAGGCAGTTAGAAAGGGCAAAGCTACCATGGAGCTGAGGATGGCATCCCAAGTTAAGGATAACAAAAAATTGTTTTTAAGATGTACAGGGAGTAAAAGGAAGGCCCAGGGTGGAATAGGACCACTACTGAATGGGCAAAAGCAATTGGTGACAGACAGGGAGGACAAGGCTGAACTTCTCAATGAGTTCTTTGCCTCAGT
>NW_017729006.1:25759871-25774652 GCF_001723915.1 Gavialis gangeticus | reverse complement strand
GGCTGCCTATAAATTCGTCATGGGGGCGCAGAAGGGAATTGGTGAGGCTCTACTCACCAAGGTGCCCCTGGGGGGTCACAAGAAATAATGGTCATAAGCTAGCAGAGAGCAGATTTAGACTGGACATTAGGAGGAACTTCTTCACAATTAGAGTGGCCAAAGTCTGGAATGGGCTCCCAAGGGACGTGGTGCTCTCCCTTACCCTAGGGGTCTTCAAGAGGAGGTTGGATGGGCATCTGGCTGGGGTCATCTGAACCCAGCACTTTCCTGCCTATGCAGGGGGTTGGACTCGATGATCTATTGAGGTCCCTTCTGACCCTAACATCTATGAATCTATGAATTGCCTACCATTCTCCACTATCGGTAAGTAGGGTGAGACAGCTCTGTGAATGTGTTTGTGTCCCTGCACAGGTGCCATATGCCATCCCAGTATTTAAAATCACTAGTCAGCGAGGTTCTGTTGTAGTTATCCTTTGTTTTGCTCATTGTGGGAGTATAACAATGACAAGCTTTTACTAGCTCAATGAAGTAAGCCTCTATGGAAATTATAGAGTTCTTGAGAATGTTATCTGTAGTTTATCTATGCTCAAGAAATGATGTATTTGCACTTAATACATTTAAAAAAGGTTAAATTAAGTATAACAAAATAAATGGTTTCTAATATACATAATATTTTTTAAAGTAGAGACAAACCAGCATTAAAGTAATCCAAACCAATTAAAAATGTCTGCAAATGCTTATGTGTGTGAATAACTGCTTTAAACTCTAAGGATGTGTCCAGATGAGTGGGAATGTGTGGTATGTGGCGCCACAGATCTGTATGCAGCACTGCATGTGCTGCACATGCAGGCATTCCTTGTGCTGCTAATTTGCAGTGCAGGAGGGTTTTTTGACACTGGGAGATCCTGGTATCCAAACACGCATGCCCAAAAAAAGCATAGTGGTGCACATGGCAGCAGCATGCACTGCCCATGGGCTGGCTGCCAACCAGGTTCCCTGCTGCAGGATTGCCACAGATGCAGCCATCAAAGGCCCCCAGGAACAGCTGCTAGGGCCAGCCCAGGTGCTGGCCCCAGCCTCCCCTACCCCACTCAGGGCAATGTGCCATGTGCTAGAGTGCACATGCACGGGTGTTCCCTAGGGACAAGTAGCAGCGGCACACATTGTACTGCTGCTGTTTGTCCCAAGGGGAATACATGTTCCTGCTTTTGGGGATGCGCCCTAAGGGTATGTTATGGTGGAAATGTGCCCTGTCCAGGAGCTTCTGAGCACACCCTGTTCACCTGCTCCTGCTTATATGGTCCCAACCTGGAAATAAGTTGACGAAGCCACTCTGGGGTATACCTATGTGTCTGCTTTCAAGACCTTGTGCTTAAGAATGCTTGTGAGTGGCTCCTGGGAAAGATCCCAGAGAAGCCTTACCATCTAGGTGACTGTGGTATTGATGCCTACACAGTCAAATGGGTCACAAATTGGCTGGGGGGCTGCATCCAGAGAGTGGTGGTGGCCAGGTCATATTCAACCTGGAGGGATGTGGGCAGTGGGGTCCCCCAGGGCTTGGTCCTTGGGCCGCACTGTTCCATCTCTTTATTAGCGACTTGGATGAGGGGGGCGAAAAGCACCCTGTTCAAATTTGCTGATGACACCAAGATTTGGGGTGAGGTGGGCATGATAGAAGGGAGGGACAGGATACAGCTGGACCTGGACAGGTTACAGGGGTGGGTGAATGAGAATAGGATGGGATTCAATACTGACAAGTGCAGGGTGCTGCACTTGGGCAGTAAGAACCAGCAGCATACCTATAGGCAGCATACCTATAGGAGGGCTACCCACTTGTTGAGAGGGCAGCAGGACAGGCCCTATGAGGAGAGACTGTGGGACCTGAACCTGTTCAGCCTCAGCAAGAGGAGGCTGAGGGGGGACCTGGTGGCTGCCTACAAACTCAGCAGGGGAGATCAACAGCAAATTGGTAGAGACCCTTTCTCCCCAGCACCACCTGGGGTGACAAGGAACAATAAGCTGATGGAGAATAATAGGTTTAGGTTAGAGATCAGGAGGCAATATTTTACAGTTAGGGTGGCCAAAATCTGGAACCAGCTTCCCAGGAAAGTGGTCCTCGCCCCTACCTTGGGCAAATTCAAGAAGAGGTTGGATGATCACCTGTCCGGGGTCTTGTGAACCCAGCATTCATTCCTGCCTGTGGCCGGTGGTCAGGCTAGATGATCTGTTCAGGTCCCTCCTGACCCTAGCTACTATGAAACTATAGGCTGGGGAACTGCCTTCTCGAAAGCACAGTGGCAGAAAGAGATCTTGGAGTCATTATTGATTCCAAAATGAACATGGGCCGCCAATGTGAGAACGTGGTCAGGAAGGCCAACCAGACCTTGTCATGTAGCCACAGATGCATCACAAGCAGGGCCAAGGGGGTGATCCTCCCCCTCTATGCGACACTGGTCAGGCCACAGTTGGAGTACTGCATCCAGTTTTGGGCACTGCACTTTAGGAGAGATGTGGCCAGCATCAAGAGGGTCCAGAGGAGGGCCACCCTCATGATTCGGGGACAGCAGGGCAGGCCCTACAAGGAGAGGCTACGGGACCTGAACCTGTTCAGCCCCAGTCATTCAGTAGTGCTAATTAGCTAATGCCAAGGATTGTGTGGAGGTAGCTTCACTGCTTCTGGTTTATGAAATGATATGTGCCTGAGGGCACTGCTGCTGGGATGAGAAATTTCCCATATCCTGTAGACCGCTTCACATGTATGAGTGATTGCACAGCTGAGCCTAAACCAACTGGACTTCAGGACAACAGGAAAACAATTAACAGAAGGGTGAAAGATAAAGATGCCTTAACCTCCTGCTTTTGTTATATTATTCTCTATTTTCCTGGGGCTAAATTTTGCTCTACTTTAAGCAGACCCAACTCCATATGACTTTTGCATTAGTTGCATGTTGGAAATGTAAGGAAGTGGAGGAAAAGAGAAAAAAGAAAGAATGGATGAACTCTGACAATGCAATTTATCTTTTACTAATGCTTCATCTTGCATATTGGTCCATAGAGGAGCAAAAGAGGAAGAAAATAAGTGAGAGAAGGCCAAGAAAGACCAGAAACTGGAAGGAGGAAGAGACTTCTGATGTCACAATTTCATCCCCAGAGCTTTGCATTCTCTACCTGCCAGTGATGTCATTATCCCCACCAGTCAGCAATGTGTTACTCAAGGAGAGGAGTGCTCCTGCTTGCAATGTAACTGGGAGGGGAGGAAAGGGAAGGAGAGAGGATAAGGATACCAGGAGGAAGAGCAAGTAGAAATGAGGAAGGGAAGGAATCTGAAGGGGCGTGAATCCACACATTTTCATATACAAACTATAAGTGTGTATATAGAACATGTTTTCCATACATCGACTAAAATGATCAAAAACAGTCAAGGATTCATTTTATACTGGCTTATACTAGAGAAATTTTAATCTGTGCTACCTGAACTTTAAGTCTTATTTTTGTTTACAAATATTATTCAGCTAGACAAATGCCAACCCTTATATTTCATATAATTTTTCCAGGGGATTGTTATTTCTCTCGTATTATGCCTTCATTTATGATAATTCCTGAGGCATTTGGCATTGTATCATACAGTTAATACAAGCCTGCAGAAAATGGATGACTTATGGCAATACAAGTATAAAAATAATCTAAAATACATAGATATTAATTACGTATGTCGGATGCTTTAGTGCTCTGCAGGGCAGGCTGTTTATGGAAAAAGGAATAATTTAGGATGCTAAGTTTATATTAAGCAAGCAAGATGCACATCTCTAAATTGGGCTCCTAGGGATCATTTAAGGGTAACAGCATGCAGCACTGGTGAAATTCACTCATTACTGGCAAACAATGTGAATATTGCTGCCAAGTAGGAAATGTCAGAATAGAATTTTCTTCAAGTGGATGCTAATATCTAAAAGTGAACATATACTCAAGTAGTTTGGTGATTTTTAATAGACATATGTCAAGGATGTCATGTTGGGAGGAGAAGTTCAATGCCTGACATTATTTCAATGTGGTGACATCTGGCTTTTCTTAGAACAGGTAGGGTCATGTTGCCAAAATGTTAACAAAAGGTTTTCAGAAATTTTCTACTTAGGGATTCACATGTCCAGAACCTGTTACTGCACAGCATGGACCTCTAAAACTTCAGTTAAAGAAGTAATTGAAAGCACAGCAGAAGAAGGTTGTGATGTTCTAAAAGAGAGACTGCCAGTGAGTAACACAAGTTACAGGTAAGACAGTGCAATGTTAGATATCAAGAAACCTGAGTGAGGGAGAGTGGTTAGAATAACAACTGCAGAAAACATTTGTCAGGTACGTAGATTAGGCACCTTTATTCCAATTGACAGGATAACTGGATAGATGAGGCTTTTGTGATTTTTTTTCAACCCTTTTTGTGCACCCCTAAAATTTTTTGAATGGAGGTGAGGACCACGTTGAATTGTGAGTATTCACATATTTTAACTGATCATAGTTATCTTAAACATAGTTTGTGGGCCCCCAGGGGTCTGCAGACCACAGGTTGAAAACCACTGCCTGTATTGCTTGTTAAAGATCCAGATTTTATTCCTGGCTCTTCCTCATGTGACCTTGTGCAGTCACTCTGTTGCATTGTTTGTAAAACGGATAACAGATATTTGCAGTGACTGGCAATCAGTCTAAACCTGTAACTGGACAGAAGAACCATGCGAACAAACCAGTCTAGAAACTGCAGAACCCAGTTTAAGATAAACCTGAATCTATGTAGTATCAAACTCATTTGATTTAGGTCGAACTGGTGCATGGAACTTCTGGGCACTTTCCCTGCACAGCTCCAGGGAAAACCCAGCCACTGGCCTCAGCTGTGGGGCTGCTCTTTTCACCACCCCCACACTAGGCTATTTTTTGCTCCCTCAGATCCTTGCCCCCTTCCCCTGCCCCTGCCGGCCCCAGCCATCCCTCTCAATTCCCATCCCACAAGTCACTCTGGGTGCACCCACTTTTATCGGTGTTTGCCACTGCCAGAGCTGAGCAAGTATGTTCTGGTGGTGGGGAGAGGCAGAAGGGATGGGGGTGTAGGTTCACTGTGGGCTTGGGGAGCTAAAAGTAGCCTCTACTCCCCCCAAGCTATCCCTGAACCTGCCAGATACTCCTGGGCCACAGAAAAACCCTGTGGGTTGAACCTGTCCCTTTCCCACTTGCGGGTCATGCCTCCTGCCACACCCCACTCACAGGTTACATCTGGCCCCCCACCCCTCATGGCTTACACCTGCTCCCCACCTCTTGCAGGTCATGCCTACCCCTTTTGGTTCATGCTTGCCCCCCCACTTCTTGTGGGTCAAGTTTGTCACCCCACCCATGGGTTATGCCTATGCCCCCACTCCACCCATACTTTGTGCCTGCCTCCCACCCCTCATGGGTTGAGCCTCCTTGTCATCTCCTGGTGGACCCCACATCCGCTCCAGTCTGCTGGACCTCCAACCCTCCTGCTAGCCTCCCTCATCCTGACTTACCTGATATCAGGCAGCCATTTTGAACTGATTTAACCTTCCCCTAATGCCCTTGAACGTTTGTACTTAGCCCTGTTATTCAAAAGTGCTTGTTTTCTGAAATATCATGCATCTCCTGATTTGTATCTTTCTCTTTCTCTCTCTCTGGTTTCACAGGCCTTTAGGGTCACTAACCACCTTAATTATCTGATATGTTTCATTTACATTCAATTTATCTTCTTATCTGAAACCCAGTTTCTGTGTGCAGGGAAACTTTCAGTGAGAAAACTGTTTTAAGGCTACTTTTAAGGTTGGCAGAATATGTCAAAACAATCCTAATTTACCAGGGAATTAGGTCCTACATATCTGTCTGCCACTATTGGCTGATTCATGTATTGTTTTTAAAAAATAAGTGCATATGAGGAACTAGGAGTTGAACACTTCTTAACACATTTAGTTAAAGTTGAAATCTTCAAGCAGATGAAATGAGACCTAATGGAGTTTTTAGTGTCCTCTTAATTGATCAATGCAGAGCTTAGAAAAAAAATTTGATTTAGAGACATGTAAACAGATTATAAATTCTTTCAAACATCATGATGCCAATATATCAATCAATTGCCTGTCTCTGTTCTCAAACCAGCTGATACTAATTTAGAGCACCTATACATATGCTGGACATCTGCTCTGATGTATGCTAATCAGCACACAGCGGCGCACACTTGATTAATTGAGTTTGTAGGAGCCTGCTAATTAGCATGCTCCAGCAGCCTTTGCATCATGTGTATTCAGCATCCCACATTTCAAAATGGTGGCAGGGGCGTTTTAACTAAAGCTTGTTCAATATGCTTTAGTTAAAGCTCCCCTGCCACCATTTTGAAGCACGGGATACTGAATACACATGATCCTGTGGGTGCTTTAATTAGAATGGCTAATTGGAGTCACTCTAATTAAAGCACCCGCCCCATCTTCCACCCTGGAGCACATTTGTGCATCATCTTGCCAGGCATGGAAAGTAGGTGGGAGTGGATTTTTTGTGGGCAGGGCATGACTTTTGAGCAGCAGGAGTGTGTACTGGGGTTTGGGACAGAGTGAAAGGGAAAGAATTAAGGTTGCTCAGTGGTGTGTAATGCCTCTGCAGATAAAAACAAGGAAATAGAAAGATAAGGTGCAGACCACATCCAGAATGTCACCTTACTTCTGCTTTTTTTAAGTGGTGTCCTAAAATGCCAGTAACAGCTAACAGTACTTTACTAACGTATTTGCTACCGAACACTTTGGGAACAGAGTGCCCATGAACTATGGAACAAAATCTAATGGCTTCCCTCTGCTAAAGGAAAACTTGTTGTAATGCCTGGGTGGGTGGTTGGCAGAATGATTTGAACATAGGACTTCTGGATCTTAATGCATGAGTCATTATGGCTATAGTGGGCTTATTGCACTCTATGTGATCTAGCCATAACTAATGATAGATGACTAATGGGAAGTGGTACTACACCAATTTATTCTGGGTTACACTGGCTGTAGGACAGACCTAGCATGAGTTTAGGAGTATAGGATGAGTTTCAGATGGGCACGGTTGTGGATAATGGCCTTGATACTTTACTTATTAAACCTTTAAACCAGAAAGGCAAGTTGTAGGGAATGCTTAATCACAGATCAACAGGTGGAAGGACAGATCTTTCCAAGCTGAGCCATGACATCTTCCTCACCTGGAGAACCTGGGTGTATATTCTGTGAAGAAGCTGAACAGGAAGCCTGTGGTCATTGCTCAATGCCTCCCCCCCCGTTTTTTGATGTTATTTCTGACCTACACTCAATACTGAGCCTACTTCAAACCACTCCAGACTGCTTAAATGTCACCATCCTTCACCCTTATTCAGGGGTTTCTTTCTGTGGTATTGCTTTGTTTCACATGACCTCTGTCACACCAGACTAATGACATTCCATCATTGTTTTCTCATAGTTTAAACTGCATTTTACTCTTACCAAACCATTCCTAACTCTGGGGGCATAATTAAGACTGTGTTATAGGAGAAAAAAATGTAGCTTATCTTTGTATTTCCTAGTTTTAGGAGATTAAATTTCAGGGCAAGTGGAACTCAAACCCAGACTGTCTATGCTGACAGATAGAAGCCCAACCTGCAACACCACCAGGGAACTAGCCAGATGTGTGCTACTCAGTGTGGACCTTCTCATAGTTTCCAATGGGTGACAAGGTGACCTGGATTGACAAATAGGAACCACAAGCCCCTGACTGAAGGACTATAAAACCTCTCCCACTTCTTCCAGAACCAGCATTGCTGTCTTTTCCTGATTTTGTTCCTGTTTTGGCTCTCCTGGCTTTTATCAACTGCTTGCCTTGACCATGACCTCATTTTGACCTTGATATTATGGGACTTGGGCCACTACCTTTGACCTTGGCTTCTACTTAAGTAAATTGAAATTCAAACCACTAAGACTGACTGCCTAATCCCTGGTCAACCCTTACATTAAGTTTTCTCTTAACTCCTTCTTTTCATAGTTTTCAGTGTTTTAGGTTTAGCCATTCTCTTGAAGGGCATGAGACACCTTTGAGCATATCTAACTCTCTTCTAACAAAGTTTTGAGAAATGTAGCTAAAATTAAATCTCTGAATTCATTTCTAGAAGCTAGAGGCTGAGGATAAAAACTACAAGGACCCTGTCAGCATAAGTGAGAATCTTTTGTATAAATGCATTTTTCTCTTCCATTTGTGAAGAGCTCATGCAAAATTTGAAGAGGTTCCCCTTCAGAACTAAAATCAATGTTCTGCTCAAATTCCCTGTGGCTAAGTTCCAGTCCTGGCCTATCAGTCTTCAGTTATTTTCATGATCTTTTGGTTTTATGAAACATGATTGGTTAGATACGCAACATGTAATCACCCCAACTTTAATAGCTCCATGTGAGTGTCATTGGAGCATATGCAATTCAAGTCGTGGTTAGGAGGAACTAAGGATTGTTTATAAGCTAAATTTTGAAATGTAGGTACTTGTTGGATGTTTATGTATAGCTACTGTGCACATAAAAGCCACATTTGTGCATCCAAACAGTATTTATCAGCGTAAGGTTTTGCAATCTTGAATGTAGTGGTATATATTTTCAATCATTTTTTTTTTTTTAAATTGATGTTTAAGGAGTTTGTAATGAATTCTTGGTAGGCGAGGATAGCATGATGTCCACTGTGAAACTTAAAGAGAGGCAGAGTATGCTCCCCTGTAACTAGGTGGTAGAGTCATTATTCTTTCCAGTCTCTCTGGCCAGCTGATGATACAAGACAACAATCACTATGATAGTCTTCAACTCTTTAAACGCTTCTAATCACCTGTGTATCAGTGTAGAAATCACTATCTGTCTGACCCAGAGACAGGTTTTGGTGTGAGCAGCAGTGTGATTTTTACTTCGTCCATGCCGGCTTTATATGTTGCTTCTCCCTTTAATTATTCAAGTGAAACTGTTAAAATATAAGCAGAAAATTACTGACACGGTTCTCTCTTGTTTTTCCATTAACTTATCTTTCTTATCTATGTTACTGCTCACTTTGGGCTGCCTGCCCTTGTCATGATGGAGAAGGACTTGCTTAAATTGTTAGTAGTTGCTCTTAACCCTTGCAAATCACATTTGCCTATCAAGGGTATAATTACATGAAAGCCTGACACTGTGATTTTTAGAACATAAGAGATGACTAGAGGTTATTGTACTGAACTATAATTATGTGTTCATTCTATTGCCGTGGATCTTGAAGGCAACTTGATCGTTATTATTAACTGTAAGTGTGAATACACATAGACACATTCAACCCAACTGCAGCTGTTCTATAATTGCCAATATCACATAATACTAAGTCCTCCCACAGTTCATTCCTCTATATTTTCTGAGATATTTGCATATTTGGCATGTATTTGGTCATGCTCTGTAAATATAATAGTTCAAATCATGGCCCTTGGCGCTGTCAATTTAGGGTGCTCCAGTGGCAAATAGGAACATAAAGCTATTTTAACAAGGACTCTCATTTGACACAAGCAGGACCCAGGAATCCAGTTTACTGGTTTTTATTACCATGTAACTCATGGTGTGGCAGCAGCAATGGTGTGGTGAAATGTGTATCTGGTATAGTATTTTCAGTATAGCATTCTACCAACTCTATACTTTCCTGTTTAAAAGGTCCTGGGATACTTCTAACGGTTTGGCATAGAATCTGCAGTTTGTAGATGTACCTTGAACCTGTAAAGCAGGAGGAGGCGGCCATGACCATATCTTAATAAAAATATCAGTAATTCTTTGTAATCCTATTTTGATAATGGCATAGATTAAATTAGTTTGACCCATGATTTCTCTTGGTCAGGGAAAAAATTACCCTTTTGCAGAGGGCAAGTCCAAGGTGTATGCACTGTTTATTTTGTGCTGGCAGTAGAGCGTTAAATTTCACTCTTAAATCAGGACAAATACAAGTAATCCAACTAATAAAAGGCATCATGTCTGAACCAAGAGTTTTATAGTGTTGTACTCTTAAATGAGCATGCTTGAGCTAAATCATCTACCAGAATCAGACAGGTATTTCAGCAGGGAGTGGGTAGAGAAGGTGGGGAGCAGGGGGAAGCCAGGCAGATGCCTGTAGTCTGCCAGAGCTGCTGCCAGGAAGCAGAGGGAAGGGGCCAGCCCTGCTGTGGAGCAGAGAGCCCTGCCCAGCTCAGAGAGCATGCAAGGGGGAGTCTTGTTTAACTTAAACCAGCAAAGGGTCTGGGACAGACATTGCATAAAGCGGTTTGACCCAAATCAGTTAAACCTGATACTGCATTCAACCCCTGAGCCCCCAGCTCCCCACTCATCTGCAGGGAAGCTCCTATCCTGTTCCAGGGTCTAGTAAAAGGAGAATTTCCACTGCTGTGTGTTTGTGGAGCTCAAAACTTTTGATATTGAGACTACTTCTTTAGATACTTCAGTATTTAGGCACCAAACTTTAAGCTGTTTCTGAAAATCTTGTTCCACTCCTTTAAAGCATAGGCCATAGCTTACGGCTGTGTGAAGTGTATTTACTCAGTGAGAGCTCACCAAGGCAGACATAATGTTTTTGAAAGGGACTGGGGTCATCCGAGGAAACATGACATACGCATTCAAAATGTCTTATTTTATCAGGTTTTGCCTTTTCCTTCATATAAAGCTGTAGTGTTCCATATCTAGATCCAGGCAATATGCTATGGGCCAATGGGCTTTGGGTTGTACTTCATAACATCTAAGCACTTTGGCAAGTTTCTACCTAGATCCTAACCTAAAAATACTATTCTCTGAAAGTCCTCAGGCAAGGTGTATATGAATCTGACTTTTCCAACTATTTATATCTCCTTTTATTTTCTGCTTTAAAATAGCGTGGAATGCACTTGTTTCATGTGGTCCAAAAGATGCAAAAAATTCTGCACCAAACAGATAGAGGAATAGTTTTTTTTGTTTTTTGTTTTTTTTTGCTAATCATCATCAGCAAGGATAACATTTGAAAAATAACTGCAACCATGAATTAACTTGATAATATGGCTTTTTGAACATCATTTTCACAGCAACTAGAGTCCTGTTCTAGATCAGCAATTAAACAGTGTACTATAATTTCATTGTGTTACCACAGCGACAACAGCAGCAAATGAACTAGAGGCCTCAAGACCTTGAAGGCTTGAGGTAGCAAGATGGGAAAATAATATCAACAGCAAGCACTTCTCACAAACCACCAGGAGCTATGCTCATACTTTGTTCACTGGACTAGATGAAACAGGCAATGTAGATTCTGTCTTGTGTAAGTGCCTGGGGTTTCTGGCATTATACAACTGTCAACCTAGTATAATGGAGCAATCTAAACAACTTTGGTGCCTGAGAAGACAGAACAAATAAATGAATACACACTAGCTGAAAACTTGGGACTAACTTCCAGTGATTTTCAGTTACATTTTCAAATAAAACTAATTTGTGCATGTAACACAGAGAACTGAAAACACTGATGACACCAAAAATAAGTTAGTTTACCTCTTCAAACATGAGTTTTGCAAGCACAAAATCTGTGTGCAACCACGAAAGGATGCAATATTTTAAGGTTTGCAGTACTTCCTCTAAATATTGTAGGACAATGGAATAAGCTGCCTATGGAAGCTCTGGAGTCTTTTTCTTTAGCGGTATTCAACGAAAAGCCTGGAAAGACATTTGTGCAGGGGGTTGAATTAGTTGAACATCCAAATCCCTTCTAATGCTGCGATTCTATGATTCCACGTTCTTTGGCTTATCTTCAGACATGGTTTCAGATTTCTTTTAATCTTTCAGTAAGAGGTGCTTAATTTTTTAGGCACCTAAATCAGTAGAAAGTATGAAAAGTGGATTTGATTTTAATACCCAGAAACTTCCTGTTTTACTTTGCTCTGTTCAAAAGTAAACAAAATGCACAAAACATTTTGTCTCAGATGGTGAACCAAGGAAATGGCATTGTGTTCAATAAGGCAGCGTAAGTTAATTATGTAACAGGCCCAGAGGCAACCTCAAAGTTAGCAACATGGCTATGTGAAGAGATTGTCAGGGAATGAAATGTTACTGTGGCTGGAAAAATATTATACATACTATAATGAGAACTTCTGCAACTGGTATATGGGGAGAGAGAGGAGATGGGCAAAAAGAGAATGGATAATATTATGCTTTGGAAGATAACTTATTTTCTTCATACCATGACAACATTTTTATTTATTGAAAAACATACTTACCTCTCCTAATACTGCTATACTGCCTCTGTTCTAGAATTTGCTTTTCATGGAATAGGAATGAGTGGGCAGGGCATCCTTCTTAGTGCCAAAAGGCAACACAGACAAGCCCTTTAAATGGGTCCACCAAAAAAAATAGAAAGAAAGAAAGAGAAGAAACACTGCAGAACAAGAAGTCATGTAGAGCTACCCAGTAAGGAAACAGAGTACAGGAGTGTGCTGTAAATTCTTTTGCTCTCCTAGGCTTAGGCATCTTATTCAGAGCAGCTGAGAGGTACCTCTTTCCATTTGGGATTCATGGCTGAAGCCTCTTCCTGAAGGTAGGCCCTCTAAATAGGTTATTCACCCAGTTTCCTCATCCAGGCCAGTCAGCTCTAAGTACAGGTTTCCAGTCAGTTTATTTTTACATATGCAACCTTGTTCCCACAGCAAACGAAGCAAAAAAAGCAAATGTGCAAATAACAAACAAAACCAAAATCTGTGGTCTTTCTTTAGGTCTACAGAGGGACAATCCAGGCACTGTGCTTCTCTCTCAGCCCGCCAACCTCCTCTCCCCCTCTCCCCATTGTTCTCTGCCCCTAGAACTTTTAACTCTCTCTGTAGCTCCATCCTCATTTCCTGATCATCTATTACAGTTGGCCCCCAGGCTTCCAGCCAGGCAGACTCTTCACTGCTGACTCCCTTCAACTAGGCAACAGTCTGGTGCAGGCTGAGCACCTTCTTGTAGCACCTTAGCCCTTTCTTTCAGAAATTGAGAAGGGATCAAGTCTTTTCTTTTAAGACAGCAAAGGAGCTTGCAAGAGGGACCAAGGCTTTGGAGCACAGTTCTGGGTAAAAGGGGTTTTCCACCACTGCTTCCAATTATGACTTTCTGCATACTAGACTGAATCCCTCAGGAGACATAGGCAGAGGACTATCTAGTTTCTGGATTCTGATGGGGATTAAACATGAGCTAGGTGCTAAGCTCTTTCAAGACTGAGGTGCTTCTGGGCTTGCAGGGAAGTTGAAAATTAGATACCTGGGGAAATTTTATCATTTAAAACTGAAGCATCTACCGAGTTGAGGTAGGTCTAAAAGTTAGGCAGTAGCTTTGTGAGACCTTTTAGGATCACAGTTTTGGATACAAGTTCATGAATTCTAAAGTCTTACTTTAGGTGCTTAAACGGTTTTCCTAGATCTTTCTCTCTAAGCCTGTACCTAGGACTCCAGTTTCAGCTTTCATTAAAAGAAAAAGTTTTAGTTGACCTGGTTGCAAAGAAAATTTGACTTGAGTGTATGTGACTCAGTGATGTCTGAGAGTGCAAACCACCTAAAACAATAGCTCTGAGAGCTGTGAACTGCCATATGAATCTAAACAGTGTTAACTTAAAGACTTACTGCTCTGGGAGGATTGCAACCAACAACCCAACAGACATCTCTGTATATGGCCAAGGGTGAACTTGTCCAGCCTACCCTTTTAAGGAGACACTTTAGCTGCTTGGACAACTACTGAGAGATGTCTCCCTCTTCTGACACCCTCTGCCTTCCTGGAGGGTGTTGGTTACCTCTGCTGCTGTTTCTGGGGGCAAAGGGCTCCATGATGACATGCTCCCTAGAAGGGGACTGCACTTCCTGCTACAATCTCTCCAAGTGGAGAGTGGGGTCACAACATAGGAGAAGGGGCACAAAAGTGGGGTCATGGAGGGCCTTGCCACTGTTGGAAACAGGATACTGGGCTTTGTGGACTTTTGGTTTATCCCATATGGTAAGTCTTATGTTTATGCCCCGAGGTATCTAGGGTCTTCAGTTGTTTAAATCCAGTTCTCACTTCTCTCTGTCTGCAAGCCCCATCAGGAATGTCCTGTTGCCAGCAGGTCAAATGCTTCACGATATTCATTTAATTGCAATAAGGAAGAAGCTTTTCCTGGCAATTTTCCAAACGGAAGAACTAAGTTTAAAAATAAATATCCAATTATGTGCATAGCTAAATATTATGTACAATACATGCAATAACCGTTGGACCTACAATATAGCATTTGCTTGTTTTTTTGTTTAAGGGCAACTTGTCTGCCTCACAGAGAAAAGAAACGTAGAAAAATTAGACCCACAGATCCTGTGCATTTCTTCTGGCCCTTTGTATGACTCTGATAGCATTAAATACTTGACTATACACTGAAATATTCATTTTTTCTTCATACTGGCACTGTACTTTTACAATTTTTGTAAAGTTTGAAAACAAAATTTATCAAAAAGATTAGGTAAAAACTTGGAGGTACAGTGTAGTATAGTGGATAAACAATGAAGTAGGATTATGGAGACCTGGTTATAGTTTCATAGTTTCATAGATTTAGGGTCGGAAGGGACCTAGTAGATCTTCTAGCCCGACCCCCCGCCAGGGCGGGAGAACAACAAAACCCCAAAACAAGAAACAGGACTCAAATGAGTCCAGCCAGGTAGGCATCCAGCCTCTTCTTAAAGACCCCCAGGGTAGGGGCCAGCACCACTTCCCTTGGAAGTTGGTTCCAGCTCCTAGCCGCCCTAACTGTGAAGTAGTT
>NW_017729006.1:25756178-25759764 GCF_001723915.1 Gavialis gangeticus | reverse complement strand
AAACGGGACTCAAATGAGTCCAGCCAGGTAGGCATCCAGCCTCTTCTTAAAGACCCCCAGGGTAGGGGCCAGCACCACTTCCCTTGGAAGTTGGTTCCAGCTCCTAGCCACCCTAACTGTGAAGTAGTTTTTGCGGATGTCCAATCTATACCTCCCCTCCATCAACTTGTGCCCATTACTCCTTGTTATGCCAGCGGGCGCTAGGGGAAACAACGTCTCCCCCAAACCCTTCTGGTCCCCCCTAGTGAGTTTATAGGTGGTCACCAGGTCCCCCAGGTTACATTTCTGGCTTTTCCATTGGCTAACTCTGTGACCTTTGACAAGACACTTCAGTTCTCTCTGTCTGTCTGTCTCTCACGCTTCACACTTTATGTCTATCTTGCCCATTTAGGCTGCAGTCTATTTGGGACATATACTGTCCCTAACACTGTTTGTAGAGTGACTAGCACAATAGGTGCCCTGATCTCAGTCAGGGTACTCTAACAACTCAAAATAAAACTAATAACATTTTAGCAAGTGCAATATGTACCACCATTCCTCTCCTTGCACTCTGGTGACAAAATTCAGGTTCTCTGAAACTTTGATGATAAATCACTGTTAAATACTATATAAGCCTAGACATCTTATCTAAATTCACTTGATATTGGTTGGTTTGCAGCTACTGCTCTTATTAATTATGCATATGTTCTGCACCTTTTGGCCATATCTTATTTGAATGAAAGTGTATCTGGCGTCTCTTTTTGTTTTTTCCCCCATGGAGCTTTGACTGTACTATTTTGATCATCAAGAATTATGCTGAGTGATAAAGTGCTCCCTTCCTTTGATATCAGGTCCGATGACATTAATTTTCAAACCAGTTTGAACTCTTTTGTGGAGGAAGATGGAAAAATGATAGGGCAATCAGTGTTTTTTTCAAATGTGGTATGAAGTGTATAATACTGCCTTTGATAACTGTAACCACAGCAACAAATAGTGATGGATATATTGCACTGGGGCCTCTCATCTCACTAATTATATTCCACTTCTACATGCCTTCTGGATCACAAAGTAAATTAACATTTAACAGAAATACATAAAGATGTTGCATAAGAGTACTCATCTTCCTTTTAGGAGAATGACCCATGAGGCCAGAGGCTATGAGCACTATATGACCTTTCCAGAGGAAGTCTACCAGCATTTCTAACTTGACAGTTATGGAACAGGCTGCTTAGTAAAGGTTAATGTAGATGTCTATCTAGATTATTTGGAGGGATCAGATGTGTAACTACATTATGTGCAATTAGATGGGTAGAAAAAAGAAACTAGATGAAAGGGACACTGCCATTTCCAGCATGGATTCAAATTTAGGATCTTGAATTGGAGCGCATCTTCTTTTGTGGTGTTCATTTGCACCATTTTTTTCCCTCCTTGAGGTCATGGCAGTTTAAATTTGTTTTTCAGGCTTGTCTTTACTAGTGTTTGCAGCAAAGATTCTAGGAAAAGAGAAGTACAGGAGCACAAAAGTGCCTCCTGTGCTTCCCTGTAGTACACATGAGTGTAGATTAGAGAGCTCCTTAACTAGGAAGAGACTGTCAGCCTGTTGTTAGGGTGGACATAATTGAAACTGTATGACTGATGCGTTGAGTGACCATATGGGACTATGGGAAATCTGGGACAATTGTCCCTTCCCCGCTGCCCAACCTCCCACAGCAGAGGCAGCTCCTCCCTGGTCCCAACTCTACTGGGTTTTGAGTGGAGTCACTTGAGCAGTAGAGTCAGTTAGGAGCTGGGCATACGTGGGCAGGTTCCCACCAATCTGGGACTTCTGCTTCAATTTTCTCCAATGGCCAGGAGCCTAAGACAGCCTATGAAATCCAGGACTGTCCCGGCCAATCCAGGATGTATGGTTACCCTACTTCTGTCTGACCCTGTAGTTTTACTCTTCACCTTGTTGTAGAGAACATTAAAAAGCGGCATACTTCTAATATGCATTGTCTTTTAAATCAAAACAAAGATATATCTTGATTAGCATAAGATGAAGCAGAGCCATATTTTATATTTATATAATATTTACATAGACTTGCTGTTTAAAGGGTTGTTTGGGTGTATTGGGATTCTCCAAACTGAAGTAGATGAACATATTTGGTTAAAGTAACCTATCTTTACACCACACACATCACTCTAAACATTGAGAAGGATTACCAGAAGTGTTCAAGTGATTTAGTAGAACAAGTCCCATTAAAAATCCCAGGAATATGCTACTAAATCACTCAAGAACTTTTCAAAAGTCTCTATAAAGTTATTGAATAAAAAGGTTACATACATTAATTTGGATGAGGACTGTAAGAAATAGAAGAAAACTATATAGGATGTAAATTCATTTAGCCATTTTCACAGAATCATTTGCAGTTTCATCCACTGTTTCCTTCCCAACTAAATTATTGTTTTTTCTAAGTCACTGTTGAATATTTCCACTTCTTAGGTATGAAAGAGTCCAAAAATAAATTACATTCATAGTTAAATTTAAAAAACAGTTGTCAATATGAAAAGCTAATAAGATAGAGTGGATATCTAAAAGGAAGTCTAGGTAATTACACAACTGAACAGGCAGTCGGAATATGCAATAAATTAAATTAATAAAGTATCAGCTACTTCATACAACCAGGAGTTTAGTTACTCACCTGATAAAAGATGCCCTGTAGTTTTGGATGTTAGCTCTGGTACTGTCAAAAGACTGCTGAAAAATTTTGAAACTTATTTGTATCTGCAGTTCTAAAAGGTGTTCCATTCTCAGCTGAAATTAACTCAAAATACTTCACTTCAAAATAATATTTTAAGTTTTTTTTTCAGAATAGAAAAATTCACTTCACGGCATTTATATTACTATTTATAAATAATGACATTAAAAGTGTTTGAACTATGGTTTTCAGCATCTAGAAAAAGAGTAATGTGTGCTGCTGCTTTGTCAGGCTGGTCTGTTTTAAATTTACATGCATTTGCCATGGCATATTGCAAGGCTAGGGGCTTGCTTTTGCTTCTGTCTGAATAGTCTTACTACCACAATCCTTCACTGGATAGACTATGGATGATTTAGGAAGGAAAGCATAGGAGCAGTATTGCTTTTAGGTCTGTCTAAATATAAATGTTGTATTACTCTAATTATATTGGTACAGTTGAAACAGTGCATCCCTCACTTTGAATGAGTTTATTTTCCATTCTTGAAGGTGTTTCTATACCAGTATGAAGTAGTTCTGTACTCCCATAGGTACATCTACTGTAAAGGTCATGCAGATGTAACTATGTTGATGTAAAAACTGCACTCCTGAAACAAACTATAAAAGCAGTAGTAACAAATGGTTTGTAAAGAAGATACCTTATTTGCTTCTCTTTCTATTCGGCTCTCATAGATTCATAGATTAAGGGTCGGAAGGGACCTAGTAGATCTTCTAGCCCGACCCCCCGCCAGGGCGGGAGAACAACAAAAAACCCCAAAAAGAGAAACGGGACTCAAATGAGTCCAGCCAGGTAGGCATCCAGCCTCTTCTTAAAGACCCCCAGGGTAGGGGCCAGCACCACTTCCCTTGGAAGTTGGTTCCAGCTCCTAGCC
>NW_017729006.1:25753035-25755546 GCF_001723915.1 Gavialis gangeticus | reverse complement strand
TGCAGCACCCTGCACTTGCCCGTATTAAAACGCATCCTGTTCCTGTTAGCCCACCCCTGTAACCTATCCAGATCCCTCTACAATCTCTCCCTCCCTGCTAGCGTGCTCACCTCCCCCCAAATATTGGTGTCATCAGCAAATTTAAACAGGTTACTTTCCACCCCATCTCTTTGAATCACAACAGTTTTAATTTTCTTGTCCACTTCTATTGAAACCCTACTCCTCCCCATTGCTGCAGCAAACTTAATTCCATTTTTCTGATGTATTCATCCATTCATCCAGTTTCTCCAAATCACTTACGCACAATGCTCCCTATTTGACCTAGGCAGACTTCAGGTCAAATACCATCTGATACAATTAGTGGAGCTCCACAGCTGATAATGAGATGGATTACAGTAGCTGGTGATCCAGCCCCTTAACTTGAATCTGTTGTTTTGTTGGAAGTACATCTACAGTCAGAAATAAAGCGTGCATGAGTGGAACCGGGTATGTGCATTGTGGATAGTTTTTTGTTGGAAATCACAGGTAATTTCCATGGAGATGATTGTGCACTGAGGTTGGCCTGAATGTTTATGTGGCAGTATTTGATGACTGCTGCCAGCTCTAGGGATAGAGTTATTAAGACATTAGCTTCAACAACCTAAGTGTCTTGCTAACATTTTTTGTGTTTGTATGTTTTTAAGGAACAGTAGCTGCCTTGTATTTTGTTTGTGGGTTAGAGAGACAGAATTAGCTTTAAGTGTTATAGGAAAAGTGACACCTAGAAACAGAAAGACATACACATATTTTTCAAAGGTTTACATTTATTAGCATGTAGTTCATTTTATAGTTAGTATAGTGGAAATGACACCCTTTAACCATTATTCTGACACCTTTAACAGAGAGGGAGACAATGGAGGAATTATTTATTTTCCCTGTAAAGTTAATCTGATGACTCCCCAGTAATTAGATGCTATACATAGAAAATAAATGTCTTATAATTTTCCATGTATAGGATCTAATTAATGGATGGCCATCAGCAGCAGAGCAGGGTAGTAAGTAGTGGCAGGGGGCAGACAGTTGGGCAAAGGGAGCAAGTGGTGGAGGAGTTGAACAATCTGACTTCTGCCCATTGTCCCTCTGCCATCTGTCCCCACCCACCATTTACTCCCCCTCCCCCGTGTTGGCGCTCTTACCGCCTGCCCCCCTGTAGTGCCTGCACCCCCTGGTGCCTGCCTTTCCATCACCTACGCCACCTGATGCTTTTGCCTTCCCTGCTGCCTTCACCCCACCTGGTGCCTGCTTGGCACCTGCTTTTTGCCCCCCAGCCTGCACACCTCTGCCATCTGACTCCCCTTCCTTGACCCTCCTTCCTGCCTGCCCCTCCACTGCTTCTCACCCTCTGTTGTGGGGCATGGGGTACATGCTGGTTTTGGCCTGTCTGGCCAGGCAGCAATGTTTGTGGTAGCAGCAGCTCCAGCCCCAGGGTGGGGCTGCAGCAGCCATCTGCCTGCCCCCCTAAACTCTGCCTTGTATTCAGATCCAAGATGAGGGGCTCCCCCCCCCCCACCAGGTTGAATGGGGAAAAGAACCTTGTCTTGGACTGGAGTAAATATGGCATGAACAAGGTGCCACTCTGGCATCCTCACTCTCATTTATTTTATCTGCTTGGGCTCTCGTCCAGTAAAGCACTGCCTGTGTGCTGCATGACACAGACCTGGACCTGTTCTGAGCTGGAAGAAATTGTTGCAGCTAGATTAGATTTGTTTAAATAAATTGGAAAAAGAAACTTTATATGGTTCATGCTGCTTAAAATTAAAGCAGCTGGTGAGCAGATTAAAACTATTAGCTCCCACACTTGGACCTTGCCTTTTTGATCCTTGTGTAAACCATTATAATCCTTACCAGGTACTGTACTTTTCAATTGCAACATTTCTAAAGCTCAGGAAGCTTTAGTGTAAAGTGTTTATTATATTCTTCTTGAGCTTTAATTTAGCTAATGCATGGAATGAAGTAAAGAAATAAATACAAAAAATAAATAAATCAATGTCCAGCTGCAAGAGTATTGTAAAGTAGCCTCTAACTGTGATAACATGTATTAGAAAAATATACATACCATATTTGATATAACACATCTTGATATTCTTTTAGTAAGAGTTAAGTAGTCCCTTCTCAGTGTAATTTAAATTCCATATGAATTTCTGGTCCTTCAGGCATTTTGCCCTTATTTCTTTTTAAGTAATAAGAAAGGATAGAGGCACTTGTAGTTAAGGCATGAGACCTGGAGAATAAATAGTATTATATTTGCATGACATCATTATGACTGGGACATAATTACATGGGGGCTTTTCCCAGCCCAGGTTTATCAGCATTGATTGAACTAGTCCTGTTGCCATGTCCTAAAATAAATAAATGTTCCTTCCTCCCCCGCCCCCAAACTGCTAGGCAACAACTCTGGTTGGAATTGCTGGTTAAAAATCACTGTGGGTAAAAATCTATAAAACCTGTATTTTAGTTAATAAATAGCTGGAT
>NW_017729006.1:25723072-25752888 GCF_001723915.1 Gavialis gangeticus | reverse complement strand
TTTTTTTTTTTTTTTTTTTTTTTTTTAAATGAGACCAGTTGTAGATACAATGTTGATTCAGTAATAGGATATACTTCTATAGTCAATGTCTTGTCTCCCCCTGGTGGTCCAGTAACAAATTGGAATTTTTCTACAGTACACACAGGATACATATGATCTGGTATTTCTGTTATTCTATACAGCAGATAATTCCTTATGATTTAATAAAATGTCAGGTTCTGAAACTGATTTTCATCCTCTTATGTTACTGGCTGCATTTTTATGTTAAACTTTTGTCAGTGGTAGGAATGGAACTTGAGAGGATCGCAGTTAAACTAGAAACTAAATTCATGCTTGATTTAGAGCTTCTTTTTAAAAAAAGAATTTCATTATCAATTATTTGCTCAATGTCCCTAATACACAACCAGGAATAAGTTTGCTGTATAAAAGGTTGATTCTAAAAAAAGAATAAATCCTGAATTACAGGAACAAACAGAAGAAAGACTAATTAATACTTCTAAAAGTCATAGCCTAAATTTTCCAAAAGTAAGGTGGAATTCTTCAGCACTTGGGTGACCAACCAGAGAGAAATTGTTTAGGAAGTAATATAAGCTACACTGGAAAAGAGATGCTATTATTTTGGAATAAGAATATCCATGCTGAAGTTACGCTCTTATAACTCTGCTGGTAGTATTAACCTGGTATAATTATGCAGGTATAAACAAGCTGTCAGTACAATGGAACATTTCAGTAAGGATATGGTATTGTAGTTTCCACCTCAGTAGTTTAACAGTAAACACAACTGATCTGTTATTCCTTTATTTGAATATAGATATAAAGGACAAGTTCCTACAACTGATACTCAGTGAAGAAAGCTCATACACAGCTTGCATAAGCGTACGTTTTTGGAAAATTGTTATAATGTATAGCTGGATCGTTCAACGTAAAAGCATTCATGGGTTGCATGTGTGTTTCAACATATAGCAAACGCTTTGTGTATAAATATTTGTGGCAAAGAAACTACCCTGGCCTACACTAAAAAAAAAAATCATACCAGAATACAATTATCATTATCCAGGCTAATAAAATGGGCAAAGTTCGTGATATTGCTAAGGTATTCAATGATTTATTCTCACTCTGCTGTGTCCTACTACAGCTCTTCCTTGCAGTATCATAAACAGATCCATGTAACATCTCTATAGTCTACTTAATTGTGTTTTTCCTTTCAATAATGAAAATCGTCCTGCCTAAATATAACTTTTGTGACCTTTGACATTTTATGCACTCTTACGGTATACAGCTGGTAATATATGTGAGGACTAGAACAAATACATTCAACGTTATACTTTCAATTACAGTTTTCATATGTTCACTTTGACATATATTCAGATGACACATATATTCAGATATAGCATTTAGTTGTTCTAATATTGCTAATATATTTGTCCATGTGCATAGCTCTGTCCCCAGTAGAAATCTGCTTACCAAAATATTTCAAGCCTAAGGACTTATCCATGCTGGAGCAGATTCTACCACTCTTTGGGTGCATATACATGTGAAATTAGCATGGCTGAATACACTCTGGTACAGTATGTGCTGGAGTTTATTGCTTCTGGGTGCAGTGTTTATACATGCCCCCTGAACCACAGCATGTTGAGCTGTGGTAGTGTAGCCCCAGCTGGCAGAGGGCTTCAGGGCAGGGGAGGGGGGGGGTGTCAGTCTGCCAACCTGGAGCTGTTTCACCCTGGCTCAGCATGCTGTGGAAGGCTGGCTGGGGCATGAGGGTGCTACAGTGAGGGATTATGTAGCAGGCAGGCAGCCCCTGCAGGGAGCCAGCCACAGCCAGCCCCAGTCACCATCTGCACATGCTTTGCAGCAGAGTAAATAACTCCATTATAGGACAATACTTGAGTCAGGCAGTACTATCCTATGACGGAATTAATTAGTTTACTTTGGCCTAATAGCACGGTGACGCTTTACTGTGGAGCTAATTAGTCAAATTTGCGGTGTGGTGCATATGGAGATGCCCCCTTTGGGTATGTCTGTACAATCCAGTCAAAGGTGTGATTACATACCCATAATGGTTCTAGTCTACTTAGCACAGATAACAATAACTGTGATATACAGCAACACACGTTTCAGCGAAGGCTACAGCCTATCCACCTAAGTACCTGTCCACAGTTCTTTGAAGCCTGCCATGTTATCACTAAAATACACTTGCCTTCCCATACTACAGTTGCATCTTATTTGTAGTATAGACCAGAGGTGCTCCACCTGTAGCCTGCGGGACACATGTGGCCCACAGAGCCATCACATCATCAGTGATTTGGACGAGGGGGTGCAAAGCACCCTGTTCAAGTTTGCTGATGACACTAAGATGTGGGGGGATGTGGGCACAATAGAGGGGAGCAACAGGCTACAGTTGGACCTAGATAGGTTACAAGGATGGGCGGAGGAGAACAGGATGGGGTTTAACACGGACAAGTGTAAGGTGATGCACCTGGGGAGGAACAATAGGCACCACACATACAGGCTGGGGAACTCCCCTCTTGTCAGCACGGAGGTGGAAAAGGATCTGGGAGTCATTATTGACTCCAAGATGAACATGAGTCGGCAATGTGGGGAGGCGGCTAGGAAGGCCAACTGCACCTTGTCGTGCATCCACAGATGCATCTCGAGCAGGTCCAAGGAGGTGATCCTCCCCCTCTATGCGGCACTGGTCAGGCCGCAGCTGGAGTACTGCGTCCAGTTCTGGGTGCCGCACTTTAAGAGGGATGTGGACAGCATCGAGAGGGTCCAGAGGAGGGCCACTCGTATGATCAAGGGACAGCAGGGTAGGTCCTATGAGGAAAGGTTGCGGGACCTGAACCTGTTCAGCCTTCAAAAGAGAAGGCTGAGGGGGGATCTTGTGGCCTGTTATAAACTGGTTAGGGGGGATCAGCAGGCGCTGGGGGAGTCCCTGTTCCCCCGAGCGCCGCAAGGAGTGACCAGGAACAATGGTCACAAGCTGGCGGAGGGAAGGTTTAAGTTGGACATCAGGAGGCGCTACTTCACGGTCAGGGCGGCTAGAGTCTGGAACCAGCTTCCAAGTGAGGTGGTGCAAGCTCCCACCCTAGGGGTTTTTAAGAGGAGGTTGGACGACCACCTTACTGGGGTAATTTGACCCCAGTGCTCTTCCTGCCATGGCAGGGGGTCGGACTAGATGATCTGCTCAGGTCCCTTCCAACCCTTGAAACTATAAAACTATGAAACATCTGGCTTGTGGGGCTTCCCACAGGACAGGAAGTTTGATGGTGAGGGAGCGGTGGCTACTAATACAGTCACTTTCCCCAGGCAAAATTCCTTAATGCCAAGCCCTGTGCACCCAGTTGCAGGTGGGCCATGTCCCCCTCCCCCACATCTGGGACAGGGCTGCGCCATGCCCCTTCCCCCCTTGTAGTGCCAAGCCACATCTCCTTTTCTTCCTCAGGCTTGGCTTGGGACCCGGCCATGACTCCTTTCTCCTGTGGGGCTGGGTTGTGGCTGGGCTGTTCTACAACCCCCTCTGTGTGGCCAGATGGTGCCCACCACACCACCTCAGGTGCAGGATCAGGACCAACAGACTGCAGATGGATGGGCACTGCCCATCTGGCCCACCAAGAAAGAAGTTGAACAACCCTGGCATAGACCAATCCTTGTTCACTCTAGATAGTGTTTTACTGATGAGCATTATGTAATGTAGCTTTACATGAAGTATGTAAGTAGCTTTAAATCAAGCATGAATTTAGGTTCTTTTAGTTTCAATAAGAAATTCTTCAAACACATTTTTTAAGTTAGAAAATGGCCTGTTTTAATGAATGCACTTATTTTTGCAAGAAGTAATTTTCTTTTTAAATATTATCTTCATGAAATTATCAAGGCATCATGAAAATGGTTATAGAATTCTTTTTGTTTACTGAAAATTTGATATTCTGTAAGCAGGACAACGTGGAGAATCTAAAGCTAGTAGATTTATAGACTTTATTATGTAAGTTGCTTACTAGCCAGTCACACCCAAGCTATTGCACTTGATTTGAGACAGTCCAGATGCTACTTAGATAGTTAGTATGGCAATCTAGTTACACTCACAAAACCAAGTGACCTCAGCAAGTCATCTAGTTCTACTGCCTGCTAAAGCAAGATCATTCCTATATTAATGACTCTACACAAGTATTTGTCTAATCTGTTCTTAAAATTGTACAAACAATCCTGTCACACAAGTACCAACTAATAGCCTTAAAACATCAAGAGCATTTTAAGCTGCTACAGGTAAATCAAGGGCACAAATGTACTGTCCATGTCATGCAAAAAAGGAAGTGATTGTTAAAATACACTTGGACTCCAAGGAAGAGGACCCTACCTTTGGCTACAGAGGAAGGCAGCCCCACCTCCATCCTGCCCCACAGTCTGTGTCAGTTTGACCACAGGGTAAAATTCTTTCCTGATCCCAAATATAGTTATTGGCCTGACCCTGAGGGTGGGCAAGGACCTCTAACCAGGGCTGCTGGGTTTTTTAGTCTTAGCAGAAGCATTGGCACACCTCAGTCAATTTCCAGCCTTGCACACAGCCAACACTCGGTGCTTCTGAAGAAAGTGACCCTTTCTCCCCTGAAACCCGTAACAACACAAGGAGAAAAAAATGTTTCCTGGCCCTATGGGGCAATCTGCAAAGCTCAGAAGCATGGGGAAAACCAAACAACTTCCGCTGATCACTGTAACCTGAAGACTGTAAACAACTCCACATATCTCACACCCTAAATGGAGAGCCAGAACTCCCCTTTCTATCATCTTATCCCCTCCTTAAATTTATTCCATCTGTTTTATTTTTTGTTCATAACTGCCAGTTGTGGGAGTCTGCTTCATTCTCCTGCTGTTGAGCATGGTCTTCTACAATATCCACCCGCTCTGGGGTAGAGAGCTCTTCTCATGATCTCCCAGCAATCTGCACATGTGTGTGGGATGGGGAGGGGGGTGGGGGAAAGGAAGGAGTTCCTAGGCCTCCAACTGTTGCTCTTCATGGCACACTCCAGGCATTTCAACTCCTAGATCATAACTGACCAATGATTATATAACCCCCAGAGGCATAGCAGGGCAGATCTGCACCCTGGGCAGTGCAGTGGCATGGCCAGTCCCCAGGTGTGGTGATGGCTTTTTCCCTGCCCTTCCCCTCTACCTCAAGAGAGTGCCTGGTGCTGCTGTCCTTGTCACCTCCCTCAGTTAAGCTATTGATCCAACCTCTTCTGTCTATTCCACTATCTCACTTCTAGACTTTCAATTTTAAATAGGATAGTGTGTTATTTACTTACTTACATATTGCTATTGCTCAATACACACACAGCTGAAACACCACTTATTTGGAGGTAAATGAATAAACTCTCTCTTTTACAGAAGTAATTTTGTAAATGACAGGTTTTGGCATCTAGCACCTTTCCTGTAGCAACAATAGAACAAGGTTCCTATGCAGTCTTCTTTAAAAAAAGATATACAAACAACCAAAAGCATCATTTTCTTTTGCCCCCTTCTATGGAAGATGATAATTTTTAAATCTTGGCTTCAGAATCACATATGTTTTAATAGATAGCTTTACTTTAAGAAATATATTGGAGAACATAAAGCCTGTACTTCGGAACAAAAGTTGTGTCTTCTTCAATCAGCATCTATTTATAGAATAATAAATATATGCACTTGTTATATAACAAAAACACTGTGAGGAATGCTAAAGAACTATATTTATGGAAACCTGAAAGTTCTCTCAAGTAGCCAAATTGAAAAAGTGTAATTGATTTAAAGTATAGTGGGCCTTAGCTCCTAGGAAATATAATGATAAAATAATGTTGTTGAGAGAGGCACTATCAGGTTAAAAACATATTTAAAAAGAATAAATGGGCTTACTTATGTCCCAAAGCACTTGTTAACCTTTGTGGGCCAAGGGGGAAAAATGAGTTGGTTCTTCACCAAGGTGCCTGTATAGGTGAAATGCTGTTTTAGGCATGATGAAAACTATGGTAAAAATATGGATGGGAAAGGAAGGGGAAAATTTCAGGGGCTGAATACTGTGTTCATATTATCCTTTGCCCATCAAATCTGAAAGGAGTTTTGCCACCAGGTCTAGTATGCAAATTCTTATATGGGGCCTAGTACCCTTCACTGGCCACAGTTCCATTGAAGTTAATGGATGGTAACACCCAGTTGTGTTTGCAGGATCTGGTCCTACTGTAATAGTGGTGGAATCAATATAGAGATTTGCCAGCCCCTTCAGTGAATACCATACATTAGAACAAGGGTGACTGCTGCCTCCTGAGTCGGGGGGGCACTTGCCCCCCCCAGTGGCCAGTCAGCAACTGGAGGGGCAGGGTCCGCCCATGGCTGGTTGCACATGCTGACCTGGAAGCAGAGTTCCCTCGAAGCTGGCTCTAAGACGGAACGCTGCCTGGAAGTGCCGGTGGTACGCCTGGAAGGGCCAGGCATACACTCTGGTGCCCCCATTTTCTGGCTGGTGCTCTCAGGGGGGGTACCAGCATTCCTGTCTGCCTCCCCTTCTCGCTGTCTAAGTGCTGCCGTGACAGAGTGCACATGCAACCACGTGCACCGCATACGTGTCACCACTACATTAGAAGAATCTAAGGTAGTATAAATATTAATGTGGTCCTATGGGAATGTGATTGGAGTGCCCTGTACTCTGCCTATTCTTGAATGCTTCAGTGGGCTATTGAGTATTATTGCATTCATTTACATAATAGACTTCTCCATCACAAAACTACCTGTGACTACTTCCCATCCACCTGAGCTGCACTGAGCAATGTGGCTGGAGGCAAAAATCAAGGCCATGATGCACAAGTTAGAAGCAGGTTGAGAGAACTGTGGAAGCTTTCATGTAGTTGAAGTAAGAGGATTGGAATGGAAGTTTGCTGAAGAAGCTTGGGGCATCTGTATGTACAGTACTCATTACAAGACGAGCTGCTAGCCCAGTACCAGAAAGAACTCTGTTCCCCAGGTGAACAGGGATACTAGCATAGGAGACTATTGCAAATCTCTGGAAATTCAAAATTAGCACAAGGAGCTAAATTGTATTCATAAGCCTGATCCAAAGATGTGACTCCAAAGTCAAGGGGAAGTTTTGTATTCATTTCAAAAGCTTTAAACTAGACTCCTAGGCTGCCAATACAGGTGCTTGCTGGCATTCTAATTAGAATACATTGGCACAGACTTGATTAATCGAATCTGCTTCGCGTTCTAATTAGAACGCTGCAGTGTCGCTGCAGCTTCATGTGTATTAACCCCCTGCATGTTTAAAAATGTCTGTGGACTGCTTTAGCTAAATGTTGTTCCCTAGCTTTTGCTTATTGCATATCTCTTCCAGATTTACCAGTGCCCACATACCACAGCAGCCTACATTTTGTGTTTTAACCCCTTAAATGCCAATTATTATTATAATGAAAATTAAATCCACCATTACACAATTTCTCCCATGTACCCCCAGAGATGTCTTGCATATCCCCAAGGGTATGTATACCACAGTTTTGGAACCCCTGGTTTAGATAAAGCATCTCATGGCCATTAAAAAAAATGTGGGGGCTTAATACATGTGACGCTGCAGCTTTTTAATTAGAGTAGTTGCCTGGGAACCACTCTAATAAAACTTCATGCCTCCACCTCTGAGCACGTCTATAGACAGCCTTAGTTTCCTTTTGATTATCTAGTTAATTCTGGGAGTCACTGATTTAAAGGTCTGGATAGCTCTATGCACTTCAGCATTAGGCTATATAGAGCTCTGATTAGGTATGAATAACTTAATTTTGATCAATCATTTATTTGCCAAAAATGCAGTTTTGAACCAGCTAAAACTATCTGTGAATTTGAGCTGAATTCAGTGAGTAGTTTCTGCTAAAAATATGGGGGAAACCCCTCAAAGAAGTTGAAATGGTTCATTGTAGAATTTCCGAAGAAATTAGATTTTTCAGGCTAGATTCACAAAGGGAGTTAAGTCGTATGGGGGAGGGGAGGGAGGTGAAAGAGGTGGAGGAAGTGTTAATGTCCCTCTTGTGCATGCTAACTTCACAATATGGGAAACTAGGTTCTCAGCTAGGTTCAGGGCAGTGACTGTTTTTTCCATACTAGCCAATGGGCCTCTTTTGGAATGAGTCTCTGTTTCTCCCACTGAAGTTGCTGTACTACAAACATTCATTGGAATGAAGACTTGGACCCAGATATTCATCCTTCTCCTCTGGGGCGTTAACTCCCAGGCTATAAAGTCATTCTTACTTTCTCTCTTCCTCCCTAAAGGCCACATTCAAGTTTCTACTGACCCAGGTAGAGAAGGGATTTAAATTAGTTGGCATTTCCAGTATTTCCTGCTTTTATTTTAAAAACAGTTTTTTAAATGAATGAAAAGTAATACATTTCACTGTACTATTTTTCTTTTGTAATTCCCCCCCCCCCCAAATAATTGAAAAAATACTTCTCTCTCTCTCTCAAACCTGCAGTTCTGGTATATCTGATTTTTTTTTTCTTTTTGACTTGACCACCAAACAAAAAACATCAGTTATTCACAACCTAGGTTCTGATACCATTATGCACAAAGAAAATACCTAAACAAAAAGTATTTGGGCCATTCACTATACTCTTGGATAAAAACAATGATATTATTTTGTGCGGCCATTAAGCTATGCAGGTCTCATACAGCTTTTCAGACATCATTTTATAAAGAATTAAATTAAATAATTGGTTTTATGAAAAGGTCATGTTAGCTAGTCTTTTCTTTTGGGCAATTGTAATGGTTTGCAGGGGGGTGTGTGTGTGTGTGTGTGTGTGTGTTTCTCCTTTTGGCATATGTTAAAATTAATTGCTTAAGGGAGTTAAATTTTGCTGAATAATGTTCATAAAAACTCATTAATTTGATTGAGCTATCTGGCCTTTTATTTTTTAACAACTCATTATATTTTTTCTTTCTTTTTGGCATGTGATTAGAATACTGCCCAGATAGTTTCTGCAATTTTAGTTTCATCCTGTAGCCCAACTGTATGTCTTTTTCTCCTGGTTGAAAAGTGTGACAATTAGATAGCAAGGGTGCTGAGTGTGTTGATCATGCTTGGAAAGGCTAATATGCAGAATTTTAGATGCACATTTTCCCCTTTTTATGTTAATTTGTAAACTCTGTCCATTCCATCACCAACAATAAGACAGTTTCAAATACTCTTTTAATTAGTAGAATTTGGGAAACTGTTTAGCTAATTAAAAAGCTGGTGGTGAGTGGAAAGGGTCTTCAGAAAATGACCTTGTCTCATTGAGCAGACCCCATTTTTCAAAGGGCAATGTCTTAAAGACAGCAATTTGAAAATATATATTTTTGCAGTTCATATGATGAATGTTGATTTATCTTTTACATAATGCTATAGATTACATTGTGTTGGGAATAACAGGAGTAACTCCTGGCCAGGTTTCTGCATTGGGGTTGGATTAGTTAATGTTGTATAGTACTTGTAGTATGTCAAATGTTCTAGACATGGCAAGTATTATTGTTATGAAAAATATTTATTTTACTACAGTGCAAAATTATTATGTGGAATTAACTGCCACTAGAGGTCATTTAGGTGACATTGAGACCCATATAATTAGGCTTCTCATGGATGGTGTGTTATAGTATTTATTTTTCAATCTTATCTGGAAATAAAATTATTTATAAATAAATATCTGGAAGGACCATAAACACAAGTCCCAGGTCAGAAGATGCACTTCTCCCAAGGAAGTTAGGAAGAAGCTGTCTTTTGAGCTGGCTAGCCACTTTAGAATTTTGCATAGCTTTTTTTGAGCTATTCCTCTGAGCTGTCCAGTGTTAAAGCCAGGACAGTGGCCTAGATAGACCTAGATTTGAACTCATTTGGCAATATCGATAATATTATTAAAGGTGCATAACCAGCTACACTTTTGGCAGTATAAGAGATTCTGGTGGCTTACTGTGGATTGCTGCACTGTGTTATATATGCTGTTGACTTCTCTTCTCAAGAAGCTGTATACCATCAGTGCATTTGTGCACACTGACTTCCTCACAAACCATTGATGTCTGTGGTGTGTGCCTTAGCTTGCTCTAGGGGTGAAGTGTAATCTTGAGACCTGGTACTTCATGCTTCAGTGAAAGGTGAAATAAACCCTGCAATGAAACCTTGTTGCTACGTGTAGTTTCTTTTTAACCCATAGAGCTGCAGTCTAAGGCTCTGTCCACATGAGTGTGGGCGTTTGGTTCTCCGGGGGCAACTAGCAGCGGCACATACTAGGTTTGATCAGAACTTAGAAGTGATTACGCAAGTATTTTTGTCAGTATCTGTATTGCAAATGTTTCTTCTTGCCATTGACAAAATGACACATCTATTAATTCTGTTTCTTTAAGTCAATTTCTGCCACTTCTGTAGCCAAACAGGTTGATTTTTGCATTATTGTTCCTAATATCTGATTTTTCTCTATGGTTTAAATATCAAGGATAGGTGATGAACTAAGCAAATGTGAAATTTACATTCCTGGATTTTGAAAGGAAGAGGACATCTGCTAATTCAAAACTGCCAGGCTATGTTTAAATTATTAGAAATAAAGAACCTGCTAAACAGCTTTTCTAAATACAAGATTAGTTTGCAATATAGTGCAAAATAGAATAATAGTTACATTACTGATTGCTCTGTAAGCATGTATTAACAAGAACAGCTGACATTGACTCCTTTCAATTATTTTGTTTACAAAATATGACATTCTGTTGAGACTTAAGGGCATTATTTTAATGCATAATTTAGGAATTCGCTTTATATTTAAAATTTGCTTGGATAGTTTTACGAAGGTAGACATTTTTTTTTTCCTGGAGAAAACTTACACTTAGCATTAGCTTCCATTACTATGTAAGAGAACAAAATGTGACTAACCTTTTCACAAGAAAATATTACCAGAAAAATCTAAGTAAATCTGGACTTCACAAGTTTTGTAGCAACAGGGTAAAACTATGAGATGACAGGCATACCCCACACACTAACACCTTACTCGCCTACAATTTTCAGTCAAAATGTTTGAGATGGCCAAAGATTCAAGATGGTTCAATGTAACAAGACAACAGGGGGTACAGATGGAATGGGGTTTGCTTTCCCACATAGACTACCTATTAAAAAAAAATATAAACAGCTCCTCCTCACCACCTTGCTCTTTTAATAAACTCCCATAACTAGTCATCTGCACATGTGAGGTTGCTGTGTGTACCAAGATAACTGCAACTGAAATTTTTTTAACACACAGAAAATAACTGTTTTGGAGTGGAAGATGACAAAACCATGAAAACATTGATCTAACCACAAAATGAATTGTTACATTTTATAAAATACTAGGATTCTTTCCTACCCTGCTCAGCTAGCCTATTGAGGGTATAATCTGACTGTTTCTGTCTGCCTGGGGTAGCATCCAGAGGATATTAACTAAGTGCAGCTGGCTCCTTCACTACACATAGTGCTGTGGGTGTGTTAGGGGTGGAAGGAAGTACTGGGGTCTGGGTCTTGTCATTAGGTGCTCTAGCCTATGCTGGCTGTGGACAAAGGGCCAGGGAACCACCTCCCTGATGAACCATGTTTTGTGCTACATTTAGTGGAGCTGGTGAAGCTGAGGATCTAGCCCAGTATATGTCTCACCTTATTAACTTCTCTCCTATCATATTACTGTCTCTACTGTATCGTAGAACAACATAGTTGAGGAAGTCTCTGTACTGCATGTATAAATTTTGACCTGGATGAGGGTTTCTGGATATTGGTCATGCTAAACTAACATTGTATAGAAGTTTTGGTTGCCTAAAACTTACTGTTGCAAAACATTCAGCTGCCTTTGAAATACAAATATCATATTATAGCAACTAAGCTGAAGAATTCTCTGAGTTTGTGTTGTTGCAGTATTTAAAATGCCTCAGTCCTTAAGTAGATTCTGCATTTCCAATATTTTAAGCTGCTTTTGCTTTTTTTTTTTGGTAGCTAATTTCTCTTGCACATGCATGGTGTAATCTGGGTGGTACTCCAAGAGGTACCCCCTCTCCAGTTGAAGGGATCAAAGCAGGTGCACAAGTGCTGTGGGAGGTGTAGGGATTCTCCTCCCCCTATAGAGCAGAGCCAGACCACCAGTGGGGCCTTAACCATATATCTATTAATACTGGGAACATAACAGGCATAAATCGGAGGGTATAGTGGACACTACAATGCCCCAAGGGGGCAAGATTCAACAAATGTTAGACACTTACAATCATTGACAAAAAACAGGGTTAACAAAATATAAAACAAACAGCAGAACAAACAATATGGATTGGTAAAATATAAAAAGGCACAAAATGCAAAATGTCAAGTGACAAGGAAATAAGGCCTTGGTACCTAGAGTGGGAGAAAATATAATGGCCTCTTTCCACTGCAAGAAGACTTGCTTCTTGTTATCTCACTCCAAGTCACCTCAGCTCACACTTGAACCCAGATCTCCCACATGGCAGGTAGGAACACTGCCACACAGCCACCACTACTCTTGCCTGCTAGGGGTCTTGACCTTCCTGGAGCCCCAGCCTCATGTTGGGCTGCCTGACTTCTGATGGGAGGAGCTGGAAGCAGAGCTCAGAACCTCTCAGGTCACTGCTCAGATCCTTCTTGGAGTGGGGGAGCCTCTCCTGCTTGCTGCAGCCTCTCATAGGGGATCCTGGAGCCCAGTGGGGAGCTTCTCCTGCTGGCCACATGCCACACTGCTGAGGGTCCCACTGTTACCTGCAGGTCCTGCTCTTTCAGGCTCTTCTGGGGCTCAGCTCTAAGTTCCTTCCTTGTTGTCCCTCACTGGTCTCTCCCCTGAGTCAGCCCACGCTGCCCCTTTTATCCCCCTCCAGGTGACCCAAGGGGCCAATCAGGACAAGGCGGGGGGTGAGTCTCTGGGGCCTGATTGGTGCGGAAAGGGAATCCCAAGTCCTCCAATCATCTTTTACCCCTTCAAAATCCCTGGGCCAAATCATTACCAGATTGGTGAGGAAGGGGAATCCCAAGTCCTCCAATCATCTTTTGCCCTTTCAAAACCCCTGGGCTAGGTCACTGCCAGCCAGCCCGTCACAATGGCTACCCTCATTTTAATGATTTGTAGCTTCAAAACTACTGAGTACTCACTCTTTAAACTTGGCTTCTTCCTCTAGCACTTGATAAAAACCTCAGAACAAGCCATGTTCAATGTTTCTATGATTAGCCATCATTGAGTAATCTGTAGAGTCACGGAGAAGTTACTTCTCTATAGCAGTGGTAGATCTGTTGGCAGCATAGATTTCATAGACATTAGGGCTGGAAGGGACCTCGGGATATCATCTAGGCCAGGCTGATGAAGAGCAGTTCATAGGCCCAGCTCTGAAAAGTGGCTTGTACATTCAAACAAGCACCTAACTTCATCATCAAAACTGAAACCAACTTCCTACATTTCAAAACACAAAACCTGCCAACTATCTCCAGTACCCCCACAAACTGCACACCAGAATCTATCAAAGACAACAATACCCAACTACCTGTGGGGGCACATTCCTCACCAAAAAAACCACTCTTCCTCCAGTCTCTCAGGCCTGATCTTGAGAGGGAACAAATTACGAACCACTTTTCACAGCTGGGCCTATGAACTTCACTGTATCAGCCTCCTAGATACAGAAACTCATGGACTCAATATACACAGTGGAATTCTGACACATTGCAACCTGCTGGACATCTGACTCCCCAGACACCTCTGCACTTTTACCTGAGCCGCTACATTCCCCCTTTCCCCCCCACCCTCCACCCCAGCCTGTCCTTCACCCCCTGATGCCTCCATTTCTATTACCACTGACTGGCTTTCTTGCCTGCATTGCATGCCAGGCTGGCCTCTGGCTTCTTTACTACTCCTTCCATCCAGGACCAGGAGACACGCCAACTGCAGGTACTTCCTCAGCCTGACAAAGGGTTTTTCATTGCAAAAGTTGGCATCCTGGGCAGCTAAGCTGAGCTCACCAGGAGCCTCACAACTGCACAGCAACCGGCAAGCATCAGGCCTGTCAAAGATGTGACAGGTCTGGGCTTTCCCCAGCCAGGACTGTGTGTGTGTGTGTGTGCATTAGCTGGAGGTTATGGCACCTCCTACCTATCTTTCACCAGGGGATCATTGATTCTGGCATTTATGGGGCTGCTGTGCCACCAGCTATCCCACCAGGCCTCCGTACCTTGGCAGGGTGCAGTTTTAGTGGTCATGCCCAGGACGTGCGGCCGCCTCCTCCCCCATAGCCCCATCGCATACCTCCAAGTTCATCCTGGCAGGGGAACGAGCTCAGCAGGGACATGTTCTTCCCCTGCTGGCTGGTGATGCAGTGAGTGCCCCCTCCAGCTGAGAGCGGGGCATTACCTGTTTTTTAAAAAAAATGAAAAAAGGAAATAGGTGCAGACAGAGTGAGGAGGGTGGCACTCAGTCACATCTGTAGGTGGAGCTTGGGGAACTCCAGCAGCAGAAGATTCACTTTCAAGAACATCAGCTGCTCCACCAAACCAGGATCCAAGCAGGTGTGGTTGGGTGTCACAAGATCTCCAGCAATGCTGAACACCCTCTCGCTTGGAACATTGGTTGGTGGACAGGACAGGTGTTGCCAGCAACTATGGCCAGATCCTGCTGCATTTGGCTGTGGCTTGCCTAGTAGGCCAGGGGGCCACAGTCCAGTGGCTCCACATCCTCAGTGAGATAGGTAGCCACTGAAGCTTTGGCGCTACCTGCCTGAGGCTGGGGTCTGGTGTATTTGGACCCCAGCATTGAAGCCATGCCATGGCCCACATTGGCAGTGGCTGGCATGGAGGAGACTGGCTGGTGCTAGTGCTGGTGCTGGGAGTGCTGACATGGGAAAGTGGATCTCCCTCTTCCACATCCCCTTGCCTCTGCCCTTTGGCCTCCCTGACTTTGTTGACCAGCACCTGCATCCAGTAATCAAGGGTTTTGGTGTTGCCAGTGCACATGCTCCCCTTCACCCTTGGGTCGCACATGCCCACCAACATGTGGACCATACTGGACCACAAGGGATCCAGCCATCTCCTGATGCTCTCCTTCAGCTGCCTCACCAGTGCCTGCATGTCTGGTGACCGTGGCCTGCCCCAGCTAGGAACACTGATCCCCTGAAACTTCTCCATTTGGTTCTCAAGTTTCCTCACTATGGGGATCACCTGGCTGAGGAGGGCATCCATGAATGGTCTCAGTGGCCTCGAGGAGGGGCTTGAGGACCACCAAGATCTGGGAGATGGTACCCCACTCAGCTCTGTTCAGGGGTCCACTGATCCCGATCTCCCCAAACAAGGCCATCTCATGGATGGCCTTCTGTTGCTCCACCAGCCTTTCGAGCATCAGGTATGTGGAGTTCCACCAAGTCTCCACATCCTGCATGATTTTGTGCTGTGGGATGCTCAGCTCTGCCTGTTTCTCTCACAGCATCTTGCCCCCCTTGATGCTGCGGTGGAAGTAGCCTGCCACCTTCCTGCATTTTGAAATCATCTGGCTTGTAGCAGTAGTGGTGGCGGCACCATCACCAGCAGCCCTGTCCCCCTCCAGGGCATCCCTGACTATGAGGTGCAGTCTGTGAGCCACACAGCAGATGTGTTGGCATCACAGACAGCCTTGACCATATTGGCCCCATTGTTGGTGACCATGAACCCATGGGTGAGCCTGGCCTACTAAACAAGCCACCCTGCACCATGCAGTTCATGGCCACCATGATTTCCCTCATCGTGTGGGACTCATCCAGCACCTTGGCTTGGAGGAGAGCCCACCACCAGCCTGACTGATCGACCCAGTGCCCTGTGAGGGAGAGGTAGGCGTGATTGCTACCCTGGCTGCTCTAGATGTCTGAGGTGAAGTGCAATGCTACCTGTGGACCTGCTTGTGCAGCTCCTCCCTCAAGTACTCCCTGCATGCCTTGAACAGGGAGGGCACCGCCGTTCTGTTAAAGGTGGCGCATGCAGGCACTTGGTAAGATAGGGCCACAAGTGCCATGAGCCGCCTGAACCCTGGCCGCTCAACTAGAGAGAAGGGCTGGCCATCCAGAGCAAGCATCTTCCCAATGCTTTGAGTGATCTTGCTCGCCTTTGCAACTCACCCCGCTTTCTGTCCACTTTTCCCCCACTGTTCCAGGGTGGTCTGCCTCTGCTTTGGGGGGATGGGGGCTTTGGAGTCAGTGGGGGACTTCCCTTTGGGCATGCTCACACTGGTGTCAGGCTAAGCAGGAAGAAGGGCAAGGGGGTGCTGTCTCCTGAGATGCAGCAGCATCACCATGGTGGCAAAGTGTTTCACATCCTTGCCCCAGCTGATCTGCCTTTGGCAGTGCCAGCAGATAGCAAACCTGGGATCATCAGCCAGCTCAAAATGCTCCCATACTACACTACTTGCCTACTTCTGGGTTGAGGATGGGGATGCTGCTTTATCCCCCTCCTCAGCAGGCTGAGGCACAACAGCAGGAGGAGCTGCTTCAGCTGAGCCACTTCCCTGAGCTTCCACAACCTCAGCCTCCTCCGAGGTGCTGCTTTCCAGAGAAGGAGACCTGGGTCTAGGGGAAATTTGAGGGGTGTAGAGCACAAACTCTGATTTCCCCTTGGTCCCCAGAATTGCTTGAGCCAGGGTGCTCAGGACCCCTGGTTTTAGCTCCAGCTCCTCCTCTGGCAGTGGGAGGCTCACACTGGGAGATGACATTGGGGTGGAGGAGACTGTCATTCTGCTGCTGGTGCCTATTTTTGGAGTTAGAAGAGGTGGTGCAGGTGCAGGGACATCAGGTACTTGCTTTCACTGGCAGCAGAAGCGTCATGGCTGCTTGGGAAGAATATGCATCTATGTTTGGGGGAGGGGAACTCCCAGCTCTAGTCTCCCTCTATCCCCTCTCCCATCCCTGCCAGAAGACCTGGCACCTGCCTTTCCAGCACGCTTCATATAAATCTTTCCTGTGCTGCAAAAGGTGTGTGACTGTGTGTGTCTGACTTCTTCTGGGTTCTTCTTTTCTGGGGTGTGCGACTATTAGATTGTCTGTGTTGTGTGTTAATAAATTTCTGTGTTGTTCTTCTGTGATGTCGGTTCTTGTTTTCTGGGTTGTGTGATTTATTAGATTATTTTGTGTTGTGTGTAGTGGACTTTGGCGGGTTAATGAATCTGATTATTGATTATGAATGATAATTATGGTGTGAGTTGCTCTTCTGTGATGAGATGCCTGTAATAACTAACTATATACAATCTCTTCTATGAATATATGACTTCTTCTATGATCTATGTGAGTGTGTGTAATGTGTGCTTCCCTGCACAGCGATGGATCACACTGCCAGGGAAAACACTGAGCTTTCTTTTTTAAAAGTATTGGAAAAAAAAAAAAAAGGAAAAAAAAGAGAGAGCAAATATTAATTGAAAGAAATTAATTGGATACCATTAAGTAAAGAGAGATGCTAAGATAAATCCTATCCAATCCTTTCTAAGAACAAAAAGGAGCAGGCAACTGACTATGAAGCAAGCCAGGCAGCACAGCACTTTTCTGACGCTGTTGCTCAGAACCAGCTCACACAAGGCACAGCAAGCCTGCAGGCAGACAGAGACTTTTATATTGTTTTTATGTCCCTCCCCCAGACACTGTAATTGGAAGGGCAGTCAGAGAGAAATCATGCTCGCTGGCCAGCTAGACATGTCAGTCCTCCCCCCCCAAGCTTCCCCTCCCTCTTCTAAGTTTCTGTTTCCTCAGAAAGACTGCCCTCCGAACCTCCAAATCTTTTCCAAATCGATTCAGAGGCTCCGAATTGATTCGGAAACTTTTAAGCTTCTAGTGATTCGATTTGGATTCGGAGATTCAGCCTCCAAATCAGTCTGAATCACCTCTGAATCAAATTGCTATCCAAAGCTTCGCACAGTCCTAGTAAGTACCCCTCAGCTCTGCTGTAAGAGGACTAGTGTACTTTATGTAGTTCAGCAGTTTGATAAATTCTATAGCTATTATTGTCCAGATACCGCCCTTGAATGTGAGATGAAGATGAAGCAGTGGATAGCATCAAAAATATTTTTACTGGGAGTCCACAACAACAGATCTAATGTGTCAAGTGGACTTCTATCTCCAAGGATCATTTGAATGAATAATTCCTTGTGCTTCTCTCTTCTCCACAGTAGCTGACTTATCTATGTTGTATCTCCTGTTGAAAATATAGCAGGATGGCTGTGTGCCTGTTTCTTTGGAAGGTAGGAGCACATTTACACATTTTTCTATTGCTATTCCTCCCACTCCCGTAACCCCCACTATTTCCTGCATCTTGGTCATTAATAAAACAACCTGGAGACTGAAGTAATGAGGAAGTCCTAGACTTGTAGGTTATTAAAGTTACTATTTTTTGATAACCAAAGAAAAGAAGGGCAAACATATGATTGAGTGCTTTGACTGTCCAACACAATAGAAAATAGTCCACTGTGTTTGCACACAGTTGTTACTTGCATATCCTAAGCATATTCTTTTCTTCTTTAAATGCTAATTTTTTATTGATGTTTCATGATATAAGCAATCAATGATGTGAGTAGACAGGCAACTATTTGGATTTGCTGAAAACCTGTGCCATGAAATATGGTTTTTCTAGTGCATTCACATGGATGCAACTACCAATCTTTTTGAACACTGCATACCTAAGACATGAAAGCTCTGATTATCCTTTAACTTACAGCAGTTTAACCCTGATAGCACTCTGCTGACTTCAGTACAGTTGCTCTAGACTACTCTGTGCAAGGGAGAAGAGAATTGGGCCCATTCTAATATTATAAAAGCCTAAGTCTGTCTATCTGTCTGTCTGTAATGCTTTATTCGCACTCTGATTGGGTGATGGAAACAGCCAATAAGAGTGCTCCAAACATGGGGGAGTGCTGCCATGATTCTGAAGCCGCACTGAGGAATGGCGCTGCTGCCCTCTGCTCCCTCACCCCGCTCCCTGAAAGAGGCAGAACACTACAGCAGCAGCATGGGGCATTAGGTGGTGGCACTCCATCCCAGCCCCCTCCCCTCCCCATCAGGCAATTGGCTAGTAATATATATTTGCAGTCCAATTAAAGAGGGAGATCACTAGCTCCGCCCAGGGAAAGGCTACTAGAGTGAATGTCCTGCAGACCTGCTAAACTTTCTGTACCCTGTTTACCTATTGGTCCCACAGGGAGTTAAGGAACTTCAGCTTTATAGGAAGCATCTAAAACCAGAGTGGTATTGGTTAATGAGATTCAAAACAGGATATAGGCAAAATTTGGGTGCCAAAGTTACAGAAGAGAAATCCATAGTGAACTTGCTTCGGGCCTGCAAAATGACTTAGATAACTAACAAATGAGCTTTAAAGTGTTACCACTGCCATTTGGAAGCACAAGGATGCTGATACATGAGACACAGAGGCTGGCTGAAGCATGCTAAGTAGCACACTCCAGGGCTAAGTACAGATAGTCAAAAATCCTGAAGCTGAATTGATTTAGTCTTTGCAGATTAGCCTAGGCTGCAAAGTTTGAACCAATAAGCAAATGAACAGACATTCACTTTTGATTCAGGAAAAACAGCCACATGCCTGCAGTAGCTCAAGTCAGAAGCTGAGGGGCACTAGAACACAGCTTTCTGGCATGTAGCCAGCACAGGCTGTGTGTTCACTTCTTTCTGCTGCCCCTGAGGTCTCTGGGATTTGCAGTCCACAATCACAGTAGCAGGACTCTGCAGGGTTGCTCATCACTTCTTCCTGCTTCCAGGTGCCTCTGGGATTTGTAGTCCACAGTCGCAGCTAAAACTAAGTAAGCCATCAGGGCAGGGCATCTCTGTACTTGGGGGAAGGTGAGTTTAATCCCCCTCCCTGGCCCCAGACCCCTGCTGGGGTTTGTCTGGATGACTAGTGAGTCAGCTGGTGAGCCCTCACTGGTCCAGCTAGGGAGCAGAGGGGTAGGGCCAGCCCTGCTTTCTGGAGCAGGCAGCCCAGCCCAGCCCAGCCCAGCCCAGCACTGCAAAATATGTTGGGATGCTGGGGGGCTGTGATTTAACTTGAACCAGGAAGGGGTCTGGGACAGAAGTTTCATAACTGATCTGGGTCAAACCAGTTAAAGTCTGATACTCCATTCAACCAGGTTTATCTTAAACCAGTTTCAGCCATTTTGAAACTGGTTTATGTGCACTGAACTTGTGTTCTGTTACAGGATTTAACCAGTTTCTGATCACTTAAACCAGTGTATGTGTAATGTCTCTCCCTAGCCCAGTGGACTCAATTAAATTGCATCTGCTCTGATGTGCTGTAATTACAGTGCATTGGAGCAGCTTCCCAGCACACATACAGGCACCCTTAGCTTCTGAGCATGCTCATAAAATGACTTAACTTTTTGAAGAGACTAGATTTCTGAGTCATCCACAGTGCATGCCAAACATACAGTGGCAGTGTTGAATTCAGCAGAAAGTGCTGCATCTGTGGGGTTGGGGCTGTGATGCAGAACTTTTTGCTTAGTAGTCCAGTGGGTCAGAGCACTCACCTGGGAAGGGATGCCAAGGTTTTAGGCTTTCCTCAGCCTGTGTGGCTTGAAACCCACACTTTCTGCCTCCTGACAGGGGAGTTTCTTTCTGCCCCCTTGGATGAGTGCCCTTGTCACTGGGCCACAGATTCAGGCTCCCTCTTGCTTGTTCTCCTTCTTGCCCCATGATTTCACTCTTTCACCACCATCTGCAATTACACTCTTATGTAAAAGCAGCTCTGGATGCTGTGCCTTGTGCTGAACTCAGTGCTGTCAGCATGTATTAGGTGCCTACCCAATGAGTGCTTTGAATCCCAAGCAGAAGTACCCAAGCTTCAAGGAGGGCAGGGGTTCAGACATGTCTCTGTGTGTAGTGTTTCCTATTGGTGACCTCTTGGCACTCTGAATTGGCCTTTGGAGGCATCTAGCTCTCCCTTGATTGTATAGGAATCCTAGGTGCCCTAATCCTTTTGATTTGTGTTACCCTCCTGGAACAGGAACCCTGCATTTTAGACATGCATGAAGCCAAAAATGGAGGCATCTATGAGAATAATTTGGATCTAGTCTTCAACCCATAAGATGACTTAGAAATGTCACTGTGCTACACAAGTGTGGGTATATTTGACTAGCAGAGGTGTAAGAAGGCAGCACTGTGCCCTGGGCAGCAGTGGCTCACAGAGCTTCTTTGTGTCAGGCTCTGTGTTTCCAGTGGCAGTGGCATATCCAGCCACCAGCTGCAGCAACAGCTATTTTTGCATGCCTGCACAAAGGAATGGCCCATGCTGCTGCCCCGTAGGTTCCCCCCAGTTATGCTACTCTTGGCTAGAGCTGGAGGATCAAGATCCCTGACTCTCCTACATGTACCATGCCTCAGTTATTTTTAAGGAGGTTTTTTTTTGTTTGTTTTATAACCAGATTAGTTGGGAACAATTTTGCTATACCAGTGCTAGTGTTTATCTGTGAAACACATAAGAATGACCTGGGACCGACTGAAATATTCCTGCAATATCTGTTTTGTTCTACTCCTCCTAAATTTTTATTAGGCTCTCTCCCACCAAATTATAACAATCAGCATGTCTTTTCTAACATAATGTTGGCTTATGATGTGCACAGGTCCTTTAGGTCCATTTGTCTGAAATTGTTTAAAAAACAACAAATCTAGAGCTAAATCAATTCCTGTAAAACAGCCCAACCACCATCACAACATGTTTCTTTGTCTGGAAGCAGCAAGCTGGTTGCATAACAGCTGGTGCAGACTTTTATCAGCTTGTCATTCTTGTTTCAAATGCAATGAATTGCTAGTGATGCTGTCAAATGCATGATTTAATCCATGGTTTTCCTGTTTTTCTTTTTTTCCCTTTCTGTTGATTTACTTTAGTGACCCCTTCTTTTTAAAAGTGGTAGTAATTAAATTCATAAACAGGGATAATTAAATTATAGTTCACCATCCTAATACCAGCTGTTCTACTAGTTTTTTCACATTGCTGTTTAAAGATAGATGAAGCAAATAAAATTCAGTGGTTAGACAGAGTTCATCAGTGCTGAAAAAAGGTGACAGTCCAACATTATAGGGATTTTTTAGACAATAGAATGGGATAAAGAATAAGCACAAAATTCTAGCCAGTTGTAGTTGGTCTGGCACTGTGGCAGCAAAGTAACCCCCTGACAGCTGCCAGGACCCTGCTTTACTGGCCCCCTTTGGCTTCTTAGGGTCCCACTCTGTTATTTTGCCCTTGTGGACACTGAGCCTCTTGGCCCCTGGTCTTGCCTTCATGAGCTCTGGACCCCTTGGCCCCAGTCTTTTCTGTCTGACTCCACAGTCTTTCTGCTAACAGCAGCACTAGACCCTTTGAAGGGTCTAGGACCTGAAATACTGTTGGCACCCTTCTTAGTGGCCTTCTCCATCCCACAGCCAAAACCCAGTCCTCTGGTATTTAAACACAAATGAAAATGTAACCCTTCTGCTGAGCACCTGTCAGCAGCCATAAGAGCTGGATTCAGTTTTGGGGGTACTAAATATATTTTACCTTGGCTCGAGCCCCCATCCAGTTTACCTGGGAAACACTAAATGGATTACTAGGATGTCCAATAAAACCCACAACCCTTTCCTTGCAAAGCAGTATAACAAAACCCATATTTATTACAAAGCATAAAGAAAAAACAAAAGTAATCACTAACTATAATTTTAAAACACTACAAACTACAAAAACTGTACACCACTGAGGCCTGAATAAGCAATAAGAATTGCCAGGGCTTCAGTCTGGCCCAAGTCTGCCAGCCAACATATGGCTGGGGTTCAGCCCCACACTGATGGGCTGAAATGCAGCAGCTGTAAAACAGCAAAAAGGGCCCAGGCTTATGGCTGCAGCCTGGACATGTAGTGTCAGTTATACCGGACACAAAAGAAGCTGCAACAGCAACTAAAACATGACAGGCTCCCAGCCCTGAGCCAGAGCATGCTAGCAAAAGTGCCAGGCTTCAACTTTGGCCAGTTTGCCACAGGCATTGATACAGACATCCTTTGTCTTGCTTGAGATGCGTCAGTAGATGCATACCAGTATTTTATTCTCTGTGCTACAGCATTGCATTGGTGGCTTATGTTCATTCTGTGGTCTATCAAGACCCCCAGGTCTCTTACAGTTGTGGTGTTGGCGAGTGTAGCACCACCGAGCCTCTAAGTGTGTTGAGGATTATTTATCCCCAGATGGAGCACTTTACATTTCTCCATGTTAAACATCAGGTTTTGATCCACCTACCTTGTAAGCCTGTCCAGGTCTGCCTGTATCCCCAGCCCGTCCTTCAGTGTGACCACGCTTCCCCATGCTTTGGTGTTGTTCACAAGCTTTGCCAGTATGCTTTTAACACCTGAATCCAAATAATTGATGAATACGTTGAAAAGCACTCATCTGAGGGCTGAACCCTGAGGGACACTACTGGTCACTTTATGCCATGTCAACTCAGTTCCATCTATTAATACTCTTTGGGTCATACCTCAGAGCTAGTTTCCTAGCCACCAGACCATAAAGTTGTCAAGGTTGCAATTTCCCAATTTTACAATGACGACATTGTGGGAGACTAAGTCAAAGCCCTTTTTGAAATCCAAGTATATGAGATCAACCTCATTTCCCTTATCCAGGTGATGAGTTACCTGATCATAGAAGAAAATGAGGTTGGTCAGGCATGACCTGCCCACAATGAAGCCATGTTGGCTGTCTTGAATACTGCCTTAAGTTAGCTTATCACTAATGGATTCTTTGATAATTTTTTCAGGATTCTTCCAGGGACTGAGGTCAAACTGATTGGCCTATAATTCCCTGAGTCCTTTGCTAACCCTTTTTTTCCCTTTGCTAACATTACCAACATGGGTTCTAATTAGTGCTAATTGTTCTGTTGATCTTTTAAAAATGTGGACAGCCCTCTGTAAGACTGAGAGCATAGCCTCTGTTTAGCCTGGCTACAGACCGGTAAGTAAAAACTAATCACTCACAGTTATCAGTAGGCTGAGTTTAACACAAAAAAACTGTTCCATGAGAAAATGTTCCTGTGGCTTCCAGCTAAGCTATTTCTATGCCTCTATTCAGTAAAATATTTGGGTTATGATCATGGTAGCTATAATTGGTGGTAACCTGAGAACTACACTTGAGCAACATTTTAATGTTGTTTAATTTTTAAAAAATTAGGAAAATTTTAGGGTTGACCAGTTCTAGAGAGCACAGTCCCTAATCCCAATTCCTGGATATTTCTTTCCCCTTGTTGGGTAATATCTTTCTGAGAAACATGCACAGGAAGGCTCGGTATGGACTCCTTACTGTACTGGTGGGAAGCTATGAATACAGATAGAAGACAGTTAGGTGGGCTGGTCTATAGAGAGAAGTTGAGATTATCACGGATAGTTGGGAAAATCAGAAGGGATTTTTTGTGAGGGGAGGAAACCCCAAGAATAGGGGAAGAAAGGAAGGTGGATCTCTGACAATCCAGCCCCTTAGCTGTGAACTTTTTCATTTGATTCTCCTATTGTTGTGACTTTTTCCATGGTTATCAGAGTTAGAGTTAAATAACCATCGTTTGTGTGTTAGCTTGACCTTTGCCACTTTTACCTTGGGAAGACTGGCTAGCTTGGATTCTGTATGTTCTACTTTTGGGCTCGGGACAGAAATTACACATAAACTGACATAAATGATCAGAAAAGGGTTCATATCTATAACATAATAAAAGTTTAGTGCACACAAACTGGTTTCAAAGTGGCCAAAAACCAGTTTAAGATAAATGTGGATAGATGTAGGATCAGACTTAACTGATTTAGGTTAAATTGGTTTATTGAACTTCTGCCTCAGATCCCCTCCAGATTCAGATTAACTCACAGTCCCCCAGCATCCCAGGATGCTTTGCATCTCCCCCACAAGCCCTCCCTCACAGGGAGAACAGGTTAGCTTTGGCATAGCTGTCTGCTCTAGCCAATCAGAGAGGCATGCTCTAGAGCTCCCTGGCTTCTGCCCTGGGCCACTGCAGGCATGTGGCTGCATTTCCAGAATCAAAAGTGAATGTCGGTTCACTTGCTTATCCATTCAATCTATGCAGCTTAGACTAACCTGCAAAGATTGAATCAATTCAGCCTTGGACTTTTTGACTGTCTGTACTTCACCTTAATAAGTAATGCATGAGACTGAAGACAACTGAATAAGAGAAGGGTGTGACTTAATACTCAAATATGTAGGCAGTTTTTGAGCATATGAAAGATAAGTATATCTTTCATATACTTATGTATAATCTGGCTAGAAAAATTCTATAACCATTGATAGTGCATGAAACTGAAGACTTAAAGGTCCTGCTCTCTGTTTCCTAACAGCTCCTGTTCATGACAGTGATTTCTACTTTAGTTGTCTTTCTTTATCTTTCTTGTTTTTAAAAACATAAGGTAATCAACTGTGTTCTTGACTCTTGGGGCTCTGGGGAAGAGCATACTGAGCCATTAGAAATTGTATAAATTGCCTGACATTTGAGTCTTGTACATTAAATGAGTAATCTTGTGCAAAGAACTCTTTCTTAAAGAATTAGAGTTCGCAGTGAGTTAAGAAGCATAAATTTCATGCACTCTTACATTTTTGCCAAAACACAGCAATTAAAGGTGCCACACTTCTGATAATTACTAATGTTCATCCTTCTTAGAGGTTTGATCCTGCAAGGTGTGGAGAACTCTTTGACTCAAATCCAACAGAACAGAACTGTGAGCTTAATTTTAAGCATGAATGGAGTCTCACTGTTCAAGTACTCAAAGAAGGTTAGATAGATAAGTCCTTTGCTGGATCAGTGCCAGACTGCTCGTACCTTCCAGGATCAAACCATTAATTATTACACTGATTTGGAATAATTCTTCTTGTTTCCTAGGTAACAATGACAGCATTAAACTCCTTTACATACCTAAGGTGAAATTTAGCCAGCTAAATTCTGATCAGATAAATACGTATAGTTTTTATTGTAGTCTTCGAGAGCTGTGTGCTTATCAAAAGACAGAATTTGGCTTAGTAACCTCAAGATGTTACATAGTAAAAGGAGTAAATTAGCCATAGGCATGTGTAAGTTATTTTGGGTTTTTCTAGCCAGTTCAAAAACAGCTGCATGAAAGACCAAGCTCAAAAACTGAAAGCATATTTGAAAATGTAAGATTCATAGCCTCCCTTCCCCCTCAGCCATTAGACAAGCTTTAAATAGTTATGTGGGAGGTAGGCTATTAGTTTTTCAAGCTAACAAGATACTGCTAGCTCTTGTGATATTATCTCCCAATATTTAGTATATTTCTTATAGCCCTCACTCCTGGAGTTGGATGATTACAGGAGAATCTAAGCTTTCATTTTTTAAAAAAGTTGCTAGTTCTCACTGTCAGAATAAAGCTGGAAAGTATGACCAAGAGTAAACCAAATATAAACTAGAAGGAAAATAAAAAGAACCTTGAATTTGTTTTAGAAGAAACCTTTCTGAGTTTGTGTGTGTGCGCGCACACATGCGCGCGTGTGTGTATGTGTGTGCACATGTGCGTGATTAATGATTTTTGAACACTTGGAATTAACAATATAGCTGACATTTTGATTTAGACTAATGATTTTTAAGTTTTAGCAGTATTTTCAACCCAAGACTCTAACTTGGTAAACAAAGACTGGAGAGTAATTTTAGCATGGCTAAGAAATTGTTAATATATTTTGACATTGTTGGAAAGGTGGATGAGAGACCTTGCCTGTCCTTACCAAGAGAAGAAAATGAATCATGTTAGTCAATGGAATAATAGATATGATCTCTCTATTTGTCTGAGCATTACTTTTCCACCTTAACCCTCACAGAGGCCAGGAGTAGTTAGCTGCTTTTACTTGATCTTCAAAGCTTTTTGTGGTGTTAATTGTGTGCACTGAAGAAGTTGTTTAAAATGATATTCCATATTTTTTTGCATTTGTTTGAGCCCACCTTTGATATTACCTCCATATATTGTGTTTTAACATATCCTTCAGAAAGAATGGAATTTTTTTTTGGACTGGTAATGAATAGAGCAATCTTTTAACAGTAAAATTGCTTTTCTGTAAGTGTGACTTTCTTTACCACTGTTAAAGAAAAGTGAACTTTTAAGAATATACAGTATAAAATGCTGCAGAGAATATCTTAAGCAAATTGGACCATGATTTTCTAGACTGCATAATCTCTTAAGTAACTGTGAAAAAAATCCCAAGTAGTAAATGTACAGTAAACTCATCCCTACCTAATTAAGGAAAATGGATTATATAGAAAGCTACATTTTCAATTTTTTTGTTATATTTTTCTAATTATTCCATCCCTTTTTGAGACAGACATGTTGAATGAACACTGAGGGTCATGATTTTCCTACATTTTGCAATAGGTACCATGATTTACATCTGGGCATAGACAATGCTTGATCTGAATAGTAGCATCAGATATCCCTGTTGTATTCACTTTATCCTGAAGTTAAGGACAACAAAAAGTTCAAGGGAGTGGGAAATTAATCCAGTTACCTCTTTTGTTCACTTTGTGCTTTGGTTCTGACTTCCTGTCTCTTTTCTATAAATTCCTGGAAAAATTGCCTCACATTTTGGTATCTATTTTCAAAGTTTATCACAATCAATTAGCAGAGAGAGAGAGAGAGAGAGGTTCATTAAATTTCAGTTCCTAAATGGACAGAGGACCAGGACATGGAGGCTGATATAGATGCAGATGAAATATTTAGAACAGGGGTGGGCAAAATGTGGCCTGGGGGCCAGATGCGGTCCACCAGGCTATTCTATCTGGCCTGCAGGGCCCCTAAAAAATTTAGAAAATTAATATTTATGTGCCCTGGGCTGCCTGCTATGCAGCCCTTGATGGCTTGCCAAAATTCAGTAAGAGGCCCTCAGCCCAAATAATTGCCTGCCCCTGATTTAGAAGCTGATGAGACCTCCCTGTACTTCCATAGGAGGTTCTTCGTTGCAGTCTACTTTTTAAAAGGTTGCTGGAATGACTAGGTTTGTTAGAAACGGGAAACTACCACACCTGTAACTGGTACAGACATGCTGTCAAATCTTAGTGTACATGGAGTTATAGAGACAAAAAATGTCCTTTTTCTGGTGTAACTTGATTCTTGGGGAAATGGTTTAAGTTAGACCAGCAATTCTTTTGATGATGCAAGATATGTCTACAGCCATGGTAGGAATATTTATACCTGTATACCTCTTCCTAAAAAATCTTTTAAATATAGACTAGCCCTTCTTATCATTATCTCCAGAGAACCCTGGAGGCTGTCAGAGCACAGTATTCTGTATTAGAATACAGAAATGTCCAAGAATAAAAGGTACTTTAAAATGATTTAAAGCCATAGACAATTGAATAGTAAAACTATTTAAATAAGGGTGTTATGCTATTATTCATGGTCTGGAATGTCTTCTCACCTTAATTCATAGTTTCATAGTTGGTAGGGTCAGAAGGGAACTAAGCAGATCATCAAGTCTGACCCCCTGCTATGGGCAGGAAAGAATGCTGGGGTCCAGCCTTCTTTTGAAGACCCCCAGGGTAGGAGCGAGCACCACTTCCATTGGAAGTTGGTTCCAGATCCTAGCTGCCCTGACTGTGAAGTAGTGCCTCCTGATATCTAGCCTGAATCTACTCTCCATCAACTTATGACCATTGTTCCTTGTTACTCCTGGTAGCGCTCGGGGGAACAGGGACTCTCCCATAGCCTGCTGGTCCCCCTTGGCCAGTTTGTAGATGGCCACCAGATCCCCTCTCAGCCTTCTCTAAGAGGTTCAGGTCCCATAGCCTCCACTCGTAGGGCCTGCCTTGCTGCCCCCGATCATGTGAGTGGCCCTCCTCTGGACTCGCTCGATGCTGGCTACATCCCTTCTGAAGTGCGGCACCCAGAACTGAACACAATACTCCAACTGCGGCCTGACCAGAGTCGCACAGAGGGGGAGGATCAATAGAATACAATACAATAGAAGTCCTTCAAGAACATGAAAGACCATTTATCTGGGCATGAAAGAATCAAATGCAAGAAGGTGCTGATTCATGTAAGCAGGAGTCGAGGGCATTCAAGCTATTAAGATGCTGATTTTCACCGGGCATGATTAACTTCAAGTACTGACAGTCTCAGCTACTTTTAGGCACATGGTAATATTTTCCTCTATTTATTTTACACTAACAGACAAAGGAAAGGTGTGTAAAGGGACATGATCACTTTATTTGGGTATTTCAAATTATTCTAAAATTGTTACAAATCCTAAATATCAGATATCTAAAGGTTAAAATGTGAAATCAATAAGATATTATTCAGGATGTGCTCCACCTCATGATGATCTCTACTTGTTGCTTTGTAACAAGCAGTTTAATAGCCAGTCTGTGACTTTTTCCCCCAAAGGTCCCAAAGTCATGAGATTGACTTTAGAGTAATGAGTTTTTTTTTTTATTAAGAACAGTATTTTGAAAATTCTTTTAATAGATTTCATAGACATTAGGGCTGGAAGGGACCTAGGAAGATCATCGAGTCCAGCCCCCTGCCCGAAGGGCAGAAAGTCAGCTGGGGTCATAGGATCCCAGCAAGATAAGCATCCAAATTTCTCTTTAAGGTGTTCAATGTAGATTGAACCACCTCCGATGGCAGGCTATTCCAGACCTTGGGGGGGTCGGACAGTAAAGAAATTCTTCCTTATGTCCAGCCTGAAACAGTCTTGCAGTAGTTTATAACGGTTCGACCTTGTCATCCCTTGGGGTGCTCTGGTGAACAGATGTTCCCCCACATACTGGTGGTCACCCTTGATAAACTTATAGGTGGCCATCAGATCACCCCTGAGCCTGCACTT
>NW_017729006.1:25722858-25723061 GCF_001723915.1 Gavialis gangeticus | reverse complement strand
TCTTGCTGCCTTTCCTCCAAGATGGAATAGAATTAGCTTTACACTGAGGATTGCTCCCTTGAGGAACAACCACCCTTCCTGTACTCCCATCCCCCAGGGGTCATAGTCCCTTAGGGCCTCACTGACAAGCCTCCTGAGCTTGTCAAAGTCAGTTTTCCTGAAGTCAAGGACTTCAGTGTTGCTGACTGACTTGCTAGCTTTAC
>NW_017729006.1:25712315-25717858 GCF_001723915.1 Gavialis gangeticus | reverse complement strand
TAGCTTTACGGCAGATAGTGAAGGTGATCAGCTCGTGGTTGCTGTCACCCAGCTTCCCATCGATCAATCGGCCGCCAATTAGGTCATCCCCACTTGTCAGTACCAGGTCAAGCAGCGCTTTACCTCTTGTTGGTCCGTAGACTCTTGAGTCAGGTAGAGGTCATCCACGCACGATAGGAAACTTTGCGACCGCTTAGATTTTGCTGAGTGATCCTCCCACGAGATGTCTGGGTAGCTGAGGTCACCCATGATAACCATGGTCCTGGAGCATGCAGCCTCAGCCAGTTCCTGGGTGAACTCCTGTTCAAGCTCTTGACTTTGGGTGGGAGGTCTGTAGTAGACTCCCACAGTTGTGTCCCCTGTGCCATGTTCCTCATGTATTTTAACCCAGAGGGTTTCCAGTTGTCCACCCTGGTCACCAATATCAGGTTGCAGGGACACGTAGCTTCTCTTAACATAGAGAGCTACACCCCCGCCCCTTTTATCTACTCGATCTCTCCTGTACAGGGTATAGCTGTCTATACCCGTGGTCCAGTCATGGGTGGAGTCCCACCAGGTCTCCGTTATCCCTATGATGTTGTAATTATTTGCCTTTTGATTTGTCTTTTGTGTTTCAACATTGTGGGACTTGTGTTTTCTTTAACAATAAGGGACAGAGAGCCCTACCTGTTGACTGCATTCGGGCTGAAGGGGCCCCAAAGGCTGAGGCTGTGGTAGTTGAAGCCCTCCCCTGTGGGAAGGGATCTCGGGTATTGGAGGTGCCCAATGGATTGTTTACTCCTGAGGGACTGCCCCAAGAGTGTGTCATTGTCATGGTGGTAAACCCCTCGATGCAAGAAGTGGTGGTTTGCCCTGGCCAAAAGTTAGCCACTTTTAAGGAACCAGAGGTAGTAGCTTCAACTAATCAGCCTGGGTTCACCCCAACAGATCCCAAGTGGTTTTATTTTGGGAATTCCCCTGCACCCAAGGCTTGGAAGAAGCAGCTGTGGGAGAAGCTGCAATGCTGAACTGGGGTTTTCTTTCTCCATGAATGGCATGTGGGGAAGGTTGAGGGGGTGGAACACCAAATTTGTCTCAGTGATCCCTGGCCATTTCAGGGATGGTTTCACCATGTCCCACTGGCTGAAATGGGAGAGGTCCAGTGCCATGTGCAAGACCTGCTTGATTGTGGGATAATTACTTAGTCGAAAAGCCCCTATGCTTCATCCACTGTCATCGTAAGGAAGAAGAATGGAAAAATTCGCATGTTAAATGCACGGACATTTGTACAGTATATGGTCCCTAGGGTACAAGAGGCACTGGACTGCCTTGGGGTAGTAAATGATTTTCTGCATTGGACCTGAGGAGCAGATATTACCAGATTCCCCTCAGAGAGGCAGACAAAGAAAAAGCCACATTCATTTGCCCACTGGGTTTCTTTCAGTTTGAAAGGATGCCCCAAGGCATTTCAGGCCACTTTCCAAAGATTGATGGAAAAGGTGGTCAGGGATATGTATCTCACCCAAGTCCTCATATTCCTGGATGATCTTATTGTGTTTGGGAGGACCCTAGAGGAACATAATAAAAGGATCCTCTGAGTGCTGGGCTGGTTGGAAGCTGCAGGCCTTAAGCTAGCTATGACAAGTACCAGTTCTGCCAGGCCTCAAGAAAATATGTAGGGCACACTGTATCCCAACAGGGGATCAGTACCGACCCAGACAAGGTACGTGCTGTGACCACTTGGCCCAGACCCATGAACTATCAAGAGCTAAAAAGATTTTTGGGATTTGCAGGGTTTTACAAAAAGTTTGTGCAAAACTATGCCACCATAGTTGGGGATATCAGACAGGGAAAGCTTCCTGCAACCATAGGACGCAACAGCACTCCAAAAGAAGCAGGGAGGTGAAGAATCCTACTCAGCCTTTCAGACCCAAATGGAATGAGCAGTGTGAGGAAGCTTTCCAAGAGCTTATTAGGTGTCTCACTAATGCCCTTGTGTTGGCCTATCCAAATCCTAACAGGCCCTTTGTCCTTCACACTGATGACAGCTTATCTGGACTGGGGGCAGTGCTTTACCAAATACATGAGGGACAAAAACGCTCTGTGGCATTTGCCAACCACAGCCTCGTGCCCAGCGAAACTCAATATCTAGCTCATAAATTAGAGTTTTTGGCCTTTAAATGGGCCATTACTGAAAAGTTCTGGAACTATTTGTATGAAACAACATTTTAAGTGTGGACTGATAATAATCCATTAATGTACATTCTGACCAGTGCCAAGCCGGATGCCACTGGGCATCGATGGGTTGCTGCTTTAGCAGACTTTTCATTCAGCCTCCACTATTGGGCTGGATGTAAAAATATTGATGCCAACACCTCATCCCGGATGACTCCTGCTCAGGCCCCAGAAGTGCTGCAGCCAGAGGCCATTCAAGCTCTCTGTGATCTCCCCATGAGAAACCCATCAGGAAAAGGACATGATGAAGCTTGCTTGTCTAAAGTGCTGGGGGTACCTCCTGAAGGAATTCCCCAGGCCTGAAGCCATTACACTCTGTTGACTCCTTCAGTGCTACCCCAAATTACAGCGGCTGAGTGGCGAGCCAGCCAGAAGCAGGATCCTGATATCTGAAATATGCTGTGGGCTTGGAACGGAGGGACTGTTATGCCTCCTCCTGAACAAGTGGGCACTTCAACTGGCCAGCTTCTGCTCAGGGAGTGGGGAAAGCTGTGATTAATAGATGGCGTGCTGCATCGGGTAGTACAAGACCCTGAAGGACAAGAGGTCCTGCAGCTGGACAGCTACTCGAACTTGTCTGCATAAATTTTCTTACTATAGAGGGAGATGAAAACCAAAAGAGCAATGTCCTGGTAATAACAGATCATTTTACACGATATGCCCAGGCTTTTGTGGCCTGTAACCAGACTGCCCGAATGGTGGCTAAAGTGTTATGGGAGAAGTACTTTTCTGTTTTTGGACTGCCCGCCTGCTTGCATTCTGATCAGGGCAGGAATTTTAAGAGCAAGTTACTTAAAAAGGTACTAACTGTAATGTGAATACAGAAATCCTGTACTACTCCCTATCACCCACAAGGGAATCCCCAACCCAAGTGTTTCAACACAATGCTATTGAACATGTTGGGGACCCTAAGACAGGAGCAAAAGACATCATGGGGCCATCTGTCTTTTCTTGTACATGCCTATAATTCGACAAGGAATGTTGCCACTGGAGTAAGCCCATACTTCCTCATGTTTGGGTGGCAGCCACGGCTTCCTATAAATCCCTGTTTTGGAGTGAAAAAGGCATATGGGCAGCACTTGTCACATGGCCAGCATGCCCAGCAACTGAAAGACAGACTGAGGCAGGCCTACCGCCTGCCTGGAAATCTAGCAAACTGCAACCAACTGAGACACAAGCAAAATTATAATGCCTGAGTAAGGACAGGAACTGAGACCTGGGGACTGGGTGTTACTAAGGAATTTAGTAACAGGGTCCCCACCAGCTGAGTTCCAACACAGACCCCCTGGGTCTGAGAGACGGGGTAGGCCCAGGACAGAACAATTTCTTCCTCCTGCTCCAGTGAATCAAAAAGACTCTAACTCAGACAGCGATGGGTGGTACACCTCAAAGTTCCATTCCAGCCTACTGTCGACTGCTCCTGGGGATGCTCGGGCTGAAAGAGCAGAAGAGGCTCCAAAACCCCACAATGGCCCAACAGAAGAACCATGATCATTGCAGTCTCCCAGGACTACAAGCCCTGCTGCCAGGCTGTCCACCCTTACGGTTGAAAGCCCTGATAGCAGGGATGAAGAAAATGCCCCTAAGTCCCCATGGGGCTCAGAAGCCCGCTCCTTGAGCCCAGCGTAAAAGGAGGCCAGTTAAACACCTTACCTATAATGGCCCTGTCTTGCAAAGTGAGGTACCCATCTCTGCCCCCTGGACTCAGTAACTGCAGGGGGCCAGCCCTTCACCAAAATGGTGAAGGGTTCCGCAGGGGAGAGTGTAGCAGGCTCACTTTTCAGAGCTTGGGTTGACTCCCAGACTTGAGATCCTGCTGTTTTGATTGGTGGAGCCCATCCACCAATCAGGAGGCAGCAGGAGAAATAAAGTCATGCCTCTTTCCTGAGGGGAAGGGGAGAAGAGTTCCCCCGGACCTGATTGAAGACTATAAACTGTCAGGTCCGGAAGAGTTCAGGGGCAGAGCCCTGGAGTGTATAAAAGGAGCTACGTCTCCAGCATGAAGGGGCAGATGCAGTGAGGGACTCAAGAAGAGCGGAGCCAAGAAAAGCTGGGGAGCTCTTCCTCACTGTGTCTTCATCTTAGGATTTTATACTGCTATTCATCACTATATAAGAGCTAGATGTAATATCTACCTGCTCTTCATTATAGTGAATTTTATCTCAAACCCACAAGATGTAAGGACCTTTCTTGTGACACATTTTGTGTTCTGGTTCTCAGTGTTTAAAAACATAAAATTACTGGGAGTAGAAATGTTATTTAAAAAGCTTCAGGGCCTATTGCCAACAGGGGAAGGTAAAGCTCAAAACACTCTGTAAGCTCCAATTAATATTCTAATTAACTTAGATGATTCTGAATAGCATGGTTTAATATGATAAACAGGGAAGCTTTGGTTTTATAGAAATCTTAAGGGAAATCAATATCAGGGAGACAGCAATGATATTACTTTGACTGAAAATAACAAAGTGTATAGAAGTTGTTGACTATAATAGGCCTTCAGGGTCAACAAAATCCTGAAAATCAAAGGATGACATAGAAAATAAAACTAAGTTAATAAATGTCAGGTTCCCTTTTGTTTTCTTTGAGTGACAGATGATATGTGTTCAATAAAAGTAGTCATACTTAGAAAGTTCCCTATCTTGGTATTTAAAAAAATGAACTGACCCAATGACCCAGAGACAAAACTCTCTGCAAGAAAGTTGTGTCTTCACCTAATTATTATTAGAGTTTTTTGTAATCTGAAAATTCCTCCCCACCATTGTAGAATTGTTTTCCTGGCTGTTGCTGCTAAGTATATGTTATAAAGAACTGCTCAGTGCTGAACATTAAAGATTGGTTACAAATAGATGCTAGTCATTGAACTGCTACAAAACTGCAAATTATGTTGAAAGGTGATGGAATGACTCAGGTGGGAGAAGGAAATGTTCTAGGCATTAATGGGCAGAACTACTGATTTGGGTTAAACTGAAAACTAGAAAGTGCACATAGGGACATGTGTCCAGACGAGCGCTCACGTGCCTCTTGCCCCATCTCAAACCCCTTTGAGGTGGGGCAAGAGGCACGTGCAGAATGAAAAAAGTTTCCCCATACTGCAAACTTGCAGCGTGGGGAGAAAATTAAACCCCTAATATCCAGGGGTCTAAAAACACTACTCTGCAGAAGAGCAGAGCAAGGCACGGTCCCAGACTGTGCCAGGGAGTCAGTCCTCCAAAAGAGATGCTCTGGTGTTTTCCTGCTGCCTCGGCCCCTGGTGCTGACCAAGGTAAGTGGGGGAGGCGGGGGTTGATGGGTGCGGGTGGGTGATGGGTGGCAGGGTGATGTGGGGGGGG
>NW_017729006.1:25711336-25712289 GCF_001723915.1 Gavialis gangeticus | reverse complement strand
GGGGTTTGGGGAGTGGCAGGGGGAAAGTCCCTGGGGCTGCGGGTTGTATGGACCCAGACCAGCCCTGTGTGGCTCACTAATCCAGCTTTGCACTGGAGCATGTTGCAGGGCTCCGGGAGGCATGGACAGGATCCGTGCCTTCCACAGCCCTGTGACCCACTCCGGTGCAAAGCTTAGTGAGTCACATGGGGCTGGCCCAGGTCCCACCATGTGCCACCTCCTCCCCCCTGCCCCCCCGCAAGCACAGCAAGGCACAGGCAGGACCTGTCATGGTACATGAGGACCGCACGCCATGCCCAGATGGGTTCTGCCAGCCCTGGGGCTGCTCCTGCCGTCCTGCCAGCCCAGGTGGCAGGAGCAGGCCCAGGGCCTGCAGGACTCCTCTGGGCAGGGCACGTGGTCCCTGCATGCTGTGCTGGGCCCTGCCACCGTGGGAATGGCCTGGCCAGGCAGCAGAGAGGGCCCCAAGGGCAGCAGGACCTGGCTGGGCCTGGCATGCGGTCCCCATTTGCCGCACTGGGTCCTGCCACCAAGGGCCCAGCCTGGCTGGCTGGCAGAGGGGTCCCAGGGGCAGCTGGGCCTGGCACATGGTCCTCACATGCCACACCAGGTCTCCCCAGTAATCACCCCACACCTACCCACACACCAACCCACATCCCTCCATACACATCCACCTGCCTTCCCCCACACCCCTTCCCACCTCCTTCCTGCAAACACTGCATCCCCCGTCACACACCTATCATGTGCGAAGAAAACCAAAAGTACACATCAACACATATAGGTATTCAGAATTTATTTTATCATGATGATAGAGACTCTGGTAGGCTACCACATTTTTTTAACATTGTAAATATACCTATAAAACTTTGCCCAACTGATTGCTCTCTGTCTCTCTGTCTCTGTGTGTGTGTGTGTGTGTGTGTGTGTGTGTGTGTGTGTGTGTGTATAAAGTG
>NW_017729006.1:25709600-25710817 GCF_001723915.1 Gavialis gangeticus | reverse complement strand
GGCAGCAGGACCTGGCTGGGCCTGGCATGCGGTCCCCATTTGCCGCACTGGGTCCTGCCACCAAGGGCCCAGCCTGGCTGGCTGGCAGAGGGGTCCCAGGGGCAGCTGGGCCTGGCACATGGTCCTCACATGCCACACCAGGTCTCCCCAGTAATCACCCCACACCTACCCACACACCAACCCACATCCCTCCATACACATCCACCTGCCTTCCCCCACACCCCTTCCCACCTCCTTCCTGCAAACACTGCATCCCCCATCACACACCTATCATGTGCGAAGAAAACCAAAAGTACACATCAACACATATAGGTATTCAGAATTTATTTTATCATGATGATAGAGACTCTGGTAGGCTACCACATTTTTTTAACATTGTAAATATACCTATAAAACTTTGCCCAACTGATTGCTCTCTGTCTCTCTGTCTCTGTGTGTGTGTGTGTGTGTGTGTGTGTGTGTGTGTGTGTGTGTGTATAAAGTGGTCTTTTGTTTTAACTGTGGCAAAACATGGATTTTGGGGTATTTTTAAAAATGGATTTGGGATGCTGCTGCAGCAGTCCAGCTGGCACAAGGGGTAGTGTCCCCAGGTACCAAGTGGCTGGGCCCTAGAAACTCCTGAGAGTGAGTAGTAGCCCTGAGCTACTTGCCAGGGCAGCTTTTTGTATGGATGCGGCCACGACAGGGCAGCTTTTTATACCGCTGGGCACAGCACAGGTGCATCCACACATGCAACCATGTGTGCTTGCAGCAGCTCAAATAGAAGGGGTGCAAATTTGAGCTGTGGCTTTTTGCCTTGGTGCATGTGCTTGGACATGCACTTCATTGTGGAGCAAATTGTGCCACTTGGGGCAAAATAACCTTGCTTGGCTCCTCCCGGATCTGCAGCCAGGGGGAGCTAGAGCCCAGGGCCAGCACCTGTGCTGTCTCCAGCAGTATAAAAAGCTGCCCTGTCCTGGTTCCATCCATACAAAAAGCCGCCTGGCAAGCAGCTCAGGGCTACTCACTCTCAGGAGCTTTGGGGTCCAGCCACGTGGTACCTGGGGATACTACCCCTTGTGCCAGCTGGACTGCTGCAGCAGCATCCCAAATCTATTTTTAAAAGTACCCCCAAATCCATGTTTTTTCACAATTAAAACAAAAGGCTACTCTATACACACACATGCGCATATATATATATATATATATATATATATATATATATATATATATGGAGA
>NW_017729006.1:25675585-25704600 GCF_001723915.1 Gavialis gangeticus | reverse complement strand
TTGGGCAATGCTTTATTGGTATATTTACAATGTTAAGGCAATGTGGAAGCCTACCAGTGTCTCTATCATCATGCTAAAATAAATTCTAAAAACCTATATGCGTTGATGTGTACTTTTGGTTTTCTTCACACATGATGGGTGTGTGATGGGAGGATGCAGTGTTTGCAGGAAGGAGGTGGAAGGGGTGTGGGGGAAGGCGGGTGTGTGTGCGTGGAGGGATGTGGGTTGGTGTGTAGGGCGATTACTGGGGAGACTGTGGGTGTGGAAGACCTTGCGGGGAGATGCTCAGGAAGGGTGGGTCCCCTGGCCCCCACAGGGTGCAGCCCCCCAACACACCACATGGAATGCCTCCCCATAGGGCCCCATCTCCACCCTGGAGGGCCCCAGCCCCCCTGCCCAGGGTCACAGGCATCCTGGAGGGCCACAGCCAGGGTCCCAGCTCCCCCTCGAGGGCAGAGCCCAACCGCCTAGGCTCCCAGGCAGCCTGGAGGGCCACAGCCTGTCCACCTGCCCAGGCCCCATAACTTACCTTTAGCAGCAGCAGCAGGACTGGGGCGCTCTGAGGCATGGTGGCAGGACGCAGTGCGGCACGTGGGGACCATGCGCCGGGCCCCCTTGGGGCCTCTCTGCTGCCTGGCTGGGCCAGCCAGGCAGTAGAAGCAGCTCCAGGGCCGGCAGGACCTGGCTGGGTGCGGTACATGGTCCCCATGCAACATGCTGGGTCCTGTCACCATGGCCCAGCCCAGCCCAGCCCAGCCAGGCAGCAGAGGGGCCCCAAGGGCGGCAGGACCCGATATGACCCAGCAAGTGGTTCCCATGTGCCATGTCGGGTCCTAGCACCAAGGGCCCAGCCTAGCTGGGCAGCAGAGGAGCCCCAGGGCCAGCAGGACCTGGCTGGGCATGGTGTGTTGTCCCCATGCACCGCGCCAGGTCCTGCCTCTGCCCCACTGTGCCTGTGGGGGGGTAGTGCGCAGCAGGACCTGGGCCAGCCCTGTGTGGCTCGCTAGTCCGGCTTTGCATGGGGGTGGGTCACAGGGCTCTGGTGCAAAGCCAGACTAGAAAGTCAAACGGGGCTGGGCTGGGTCCATACCCCCCGCAGTCCCGGGGACATCCCCCCTGCCACTCTCCAACCCACCTCCCACATCCCCCTGCCACCCACACCCATGAACTCCCCCCACTTACCTTGGACAGCACCGGGGCTGGAGGCAGCAGGAGAACAAAAGAGATGCTTTGGCTGACACCTGAGCATCTCTTTTGAAGGACTGACTCACTGGCACAGTCTGGGACCGTGTCTTGCTCTGCTCTTCTGCGGAGTAGTGTTTTTAGATCCCTGGATATCCAGGGGTCTAATTTTCTCCCCATGCTGCAAGTTTGCAGCACGGGGAACCTTTTTCCATTCCCACATGTGCCTCTTGCCCCACCTCAAAGGGGTTTGAGATGGGGCAAGAGGCACGTGTGCGCTCATCTGGATGTGCCCATGGAGTGCATTATGACATGACCCAGGCAACTCTGTTCACCTTCCCAAGACAATACAACACAGTGGACTCACAGAGTCATTTATCTGAGGGAGAAAAGAATTAGTACTGTGTAGAATGAAGAAATGAGAAAAGCCTGGGTAGGAAAGGGGGATCACTCAGAGCCCCTGGGAAGGAGGGCGTTGGGGGCATAGGTACTCACTAGAGGGGACCATAAAGGAGCTGCACAAAGCCTGTGGTCTGGGGGAGGAATAGGAAGCCCTGGACTTGGAAAGCATCAGCCCCTGGTTAGGGAAGACGAAGACATGAGACCCTTGGAATGAGGGCTTATGATGTAGGATTGTGAGGTATTCCCTAAAACAGAGGGGGATGAAAGTGGGGCACATAGGGGCTTGTGGTACAGACTAGAGGAATACAAGGTCAATCATATGGGCAGTGTACCTTCTGTTTCTGCTGTTGCCAGTACTAACCATATAATGCCGTAGATCATCCTATCCTTCTTCAGTCGTGTTCTGAACAAGAGTAGTATGGCACAAGGCAAGGTGGAAATGTACCTTATAGTTATAAGCTAACTGAAGAGCTACTCTTTAATTAACTAACCTCTACTTTGCCTTCTGCTTTAAATTCAGTTAGTCTATAAGGCGCACCTCTATCTTTGTCTTCTGCCTGACTGAAGACTAACATACCTAACTACCTGTGTCTGCTCAATAATACTATGGAAGGTTTTAGGGAATATTCTTGTCTCTAAGCAGCCAGGGTCAAATTCTGTGTTAACTTGTGCCTTGTGCAACCCTATTGATTTTGGGGGGGTTCAGATATAGCTTTCAGTCCAAGAACTAGTAAAGCACTGAAACAGGTTATCCAGAGAGGCTGTGAAATCTCCATTCTTGGAGGTTTTTAAGACCCAGCTATACAAAGCCTTTGCTGGGATGGTATAGTTGAGGACAGTCCTGCTTTAAGAAGGGGCTGGAAGGGGTGACTTTGAGGTCCCCTCCAACCATCATTTTCTATGATTCTATGATTCTAACTAGAGTGTGAAACAGGAAGGGACATGGGAGTGCTGCTTCCTCTCTGGATATTGCTAAATCATTTCTTCTAGGATGACTTGAAGATTAACCCTACTAGAAGATATTTCTAAGCATTTTTGTGCCTTTGGAATACATCATCTTGTTTCAATACAATACAAACAAACAGTGTTCTGGGGGAAGATTTTCCAGACATCCTAGTAAGCTTTTTTTCTCCCACTCCGCAAATTACTCACTCTCTAGACACCATAGACATTGATAACAGTGTATGGAAGATTGTAAGTCCTGAAATAGGCAATAATAGATCTCTGTATAAAGAGGAAACTAAATTGCATGTCACTTTGGGGAGGGAGTGGTTTTTACAAATTACTTTTATTACGCTGGCATTGTGTTAGAAAATCATGTTGCTAAATGTATGAGAAAGAAATTATTGTAATGGAAAGTGTCTTAACGTAGCTTAAATATCTGACAAGAGCATTTCAGAATTAAATCATTTATGCTCCCACGTGCTGCCAACTGTAACATGCTGTCTTTCTCATAATAATATAATGCGTCTGACTTGCTAATAAGTACTAGCCAGTAAAGGAATGAAAAAAAAAGGAAAAATCCACTTGTAATTGTGAAAACTATGGGTCTTTTTTTCCACATCATAATCCTACGAATAATTCTAGCCAGGAGAAATCCAAAAGTTCTAACTGAATTTTGTAATGAAATGAAGAATTTGGTCACACAAATATTAATCAGAACTAGGGGGTGGATCCAGAGGGGAAGCAGTAGCACAGCTGCACTCCCCTTTGGACTGGACCATACTATGGGAGACTTTTTTAAAATCCCCAGTGCACATAAGGATCACCCCACCCTTCCTCTCCATGCTCAAAGATGAATTCCCCCCTTTCCCCATTCCTCTCTCTCCCACTAGCTGCTACTGCTTTCCTTGCTGTTGCAGTGATGGGGGAAGCTTCAAAACTGCTCCTGCCTGCTCCAGCCAGGCTGCGTGGGAACAGTAATGGAGACAGCAGCGGTGATAGGTGGGGTGGTGGGTTCTCCCACCTTCCCCATCCCCTAGGAGAAGTGTGGGGAGAAAGAGCCTCCCTGCCCATTGCTGCTACCCTCTTCCCACCTAGCCCCCTGAAGCCTGGCACTGAGAATTTTAAAAATGCCCCCAGAGGCACTGAACTAGTGGGTGGTGGGGGAGGAGGTGATAACAAGGGGTGCAGCTACCCCTGCAGCATGGGTGGCTGTTCCTACACCCCCTGCTTTGCCAAACCCTGGATCTGCCCTGATCAGGAGTAATTCTCTTAAAATTAATGGAGCTACATCACTGACAAAAAGGCATAAACTTGGATCAGAGTCAAGTCAAGACATTATTCACTTCGCCAAGAGTGATGGGCAAAGTGAGAACAATGGATTCAAATCTACAGTTTAAAAAAAATAAAATGATGACATTCATGGGAGCCCCTCCCCGCCAGGTAAACACTCAGATTTACACAGGTCTAGTTCTTTAAACTGATAAAATCTATACTGCCTATTAAAACTTTCTATAGGAAAGTCATAGATTCATAGGGTTGGAAGGGACCTCAAGGGTCACATGGTCCGGAACCTGAATTAATTCAGGTCTGATGCCACATGTGTAACCCTTCTGCTGGGCCCCTGTCAGCAACAACAAGGGCTGGGTTAAATTTTGGGGTACTAAACATATTTTACCTTGGCTTGAACCCCCACCCAGATACCTGGAAAGCACTAAATGAATCACTAGGGTGTCTAATAAAACTAACAACCCTTCCCTTGCAAGTCGTGCAAACATAAAACCCAACTTTATTATAAAGAATAAAACAAAACAAAACAAAACGAAAGGAAACACTAACTATAATTTTAAAACACTATAAACTACAAAACAAAGTCTATAGGTGGCATCTTCTTGGGGATGCTTTACCTATATCCAGGCCATCTGGGACTTGGGGTTCCCCAAGGGGTAGTTCTGGGGGCCCGCACCCCTAAACCTGCCCTTTAGCAATGGGCTGGAGAGGGGGGCCCACACCAGTGAGTCCTATGAGCAGCTTCATGTGTTCACTGCACTGCAGGGGGCTGCTGGAGAGCATAGGTCCTTCTGTATTGCAAGGGCCCCCTCATTGCTCCCTGCAAAGCTGCAGTGCTAATCTCCACTTCCACCTGGTGGCTTTGAGGGGTTAGTTGCAGCTTTCATCAGCACATCCCAAAGTTTCTAGTTCCAATCCCAGCTCCGCTGGAGCAGGAAACTGCAAGAGAACTCAAAGAAAAGCCAGCCAAACAGCAAAAAAGCCTGAACTGCAACTATTGCCAACCATGCTGCTTGGTCAGGACAAAGAGCTACAAAAGCAACAACATGTGCCAGGCCCAAAGCTAGGCCCAAGCATGCAGCAAACATACATCGGGGCTCAGCGACACAGCTATGCTGAGACACAATAGCTGTAAAACAATAAAAGGGGGACTCAGGCTTGCCCTGCACCAGGGCCTGAACATACAACAAAAGAGTGCCAGATCTATTTGGCTGTGGCCTGGACATTTAGTCTCAGCTACACTGTTATGCTGAGACCTAACAGCTATGAAACAACAAAAAGGGGCCAGGCCTACCTTGGCAAGGGCCTGATTTACAATTGGTTTTACAGGTTCTTTTAAGGAATCTTAAGACAATGGTCTGGACACTGGGGCTGGGGGTGGTTCTCCTTCAGTCCCCAAACTGTCCCCATGATATACAACCAAAAGCAAACCCAACTGTATGTGGGTGTATGAATGGTCAAACCTGTATAAAAGCAATGTTTAAATCAATCTTGGGGGTCTTTTTAGGGTGTAATTCACAGGAGGCTTAAAACCTATATAAACAAGATAAAAATACAGTTTTGTATTATGCAGGGCTATTTCTCTTTCACCATCTTTTCCTTCCCTTCTCTCCCCTTGCTCCTCTCTCTTACATTTTTTTAAATAAACTGATGAAATACTTGGGAATACTACCCAGTCCACAATAGACATATAATTAATCTCAGGTTTCTTGTGTTTCCTTCGCAGGTCCTTTTTTGAAAAGTGAGAGTTCTACATGGGAACATAGAGTTGTGTTAACCATATGAAGCGACCTTTTTATTTCCTGATTAAATTTATTTTACTTTCTTTAAAAACTAACTGTAAGGGAAGACATTGTTGACTATGCACTTTTTCCTGGTGATTCATTCAAGACAGAAGTCTTATATCAGCCTATGTACAACACTAGATAAAAGAGAGATCCTCTACCTTGAGCTGAAGAAATTTTCTGCAGTGCCCGTTGCTAATATGAAGGGAGACCTGATAGTGGAAGTCTACCTTCAGGGAGAGGAAATCAATAGCACAAACTCAATATGGTTGTTACCTTGTGGTTGCACCTACATTTGAAGTGATTTTGTTTTCATCTTGTATGTTTATTACGGTAGTGTAGTACTTGATAGAAAAAAATGGAACATTTTATCTGGAAGAGCTGTGGTATTGGGAGGGTAGGAATGACAGTGGTCTGTAGGAAAATTTCTGTGTGAGAAGTGGTCCAAAATATGATAAGCTTGAGTATCCTAATACATAGATTGATACTTACCACAGGAACAACAAAAGAAGGCTACCAGCAAATATACAATCCCAGTCCCTGATTAGAACACTATTTCTGCTATATGAAAACAGGTCTTCATTTAGTGTCTTAAACTTGCATAATATGAAAGGATCCACTCCAGAGCTGAAAGCTCACATTGGGTCAGTGAATGTCATGAGTCCATTATCAAGCTCCTTAGTTAATGTTTATAATGTGTTTTTGAGATCCTACCTTGATAAAAAATATTTGCCAATAGGCAAATGGAGGTTATGCTAGGCAGGTGGGGATTGGCAATAGTACTGCAAGTTGATTCTATTGCCAGGATGTGGCTTCTAAATCTGAATGGCATTTTTCTGTAGCAAGCATTGTACAGTGTAATGATAACAGCTGAGATTTAAAAATCCATAGGGTACAAGCATATCCACTTTTAATGTTTCCATAATGGCTAAGGAAGCACATTCTATAATGGTATCTGTTCTCCCCATACTACGCATATACACCTGCCTTTGACGCTAATGGGAGCAATCAGTGTGAACTGAGGGCAAAATAGTCCCCACTGTCCTCATCAACTTCATATTTGCATATACAAAGGTCATGTAGCCATCATGGCCGTAGTTGTTTGTTAGTGTCTGGGAAGAGTTCATCCCTGGTGTATCCCTACTAAATTTGGCCCAGTATATTTTCCTACTTCTACCTCAGACCTCTTTGTGCAATCAACAAGTTTGCCTAGGATCCCTATGAAGTTTGTGCCTGATAGTGTTTACAACTTGACAGACATGTAGAAAAGTATTGTTATAATAAAGCAGTGCCTTCTTTGCCATCAACATAAAAAAATACAAATGAAAAACTCTATCAGTAAAGTAATAAAAGTATGTTCTAATTTTTGTGTTTTTAGAAGCATGGAGGTGAATAACTTTTAGACATTATTTTCCCTCAGAGGTACATATTTAAGCATCAATTAAAGACAATCCTGACTGTCATCTTTATGGGTTGTGTGACCTGAAGAATATTGGATCCCTTTTTAGTGAGGTGGGTCTTTTCTGTGTGCTTGTAAAGACCTTACACCTGGCATATTATGATCTCTCCAGTTTCAGAAGTCTTGGCAATTCTATTGTTGGGGCTGTTGCTAGAAGGTTTGCTTTTCTCATTAGGAATTTATAACTCTAGATATGGAAGTAAACTGTAGAAAACCAGGTGCTAGACTTCAGCTTGTATTGCATACAGTAAACAGCTGAATTTGAGTACACAATGTCTCGGTTCTGCAAAGGGAATGGCAACAACCTTCTGCAGGGTGAGGGCTCTAAGTGAACTGTATTATTAGGAATACTTTAATTTGTTATCAAAATTCATTTAGCTGGAAGATTTTCATTGGCTTCATACTTTTGGAGTTCAGAGTACGGAGATTTGTTCCTCTAGAATTACTCCTCATTTTGTGATTTTGCCTTATAGGTAAATCAACTAGGCCCATAAATTAGAAGTAAAATATGTTCTGATTTAATCCATCATTAATGGTTTTACAGAACATCCTGGCCAGGGAGAGAAATTACACATAAATTGGTTTCCAATCACTTATACCAGTTCAAATCTGTAACACAAAAGAAGTTTAGTGCACATAAACTGCTTTCAAAACGGCCAACATCAGTTTAAGGTACACCTGGATGGATGTAGTATCAGACTTAACTGATTTAGGTTACATTGGTTTATTGAAGTTCTGTTCCAGATCCCCTCCAGTTTCAAGTTAACTCATAGTCCCTCAGCATCCCAGAATGCTTTGTACCTGCCCCACAAATCACCCCTCACAGGGTGGGTGGGCTCGCTTTGGCCCAAGCTGTCTGCTCCAGCTGAGCAGGGAGGTGTGCTCTAGTGCTCCCAGGCTTCTGGCCTGGGCTGCTGCGGGTATGTGGCTGCATTTCCAGAATCAAAAGTGAATGTCTGTTCACTTCTTAGTTCAATCTATGAAGTTAAACTAACCTGTAAAGACTGAATCAATTTAGCTTCAGGCTTTTTTGACTGCCTGTACTTAGCCCCTAGGTCACAAAGGATGTATCGGTACTAATTACATAAACTTCCTAAAGCCCACAATAAAAGAATATAAGAATTTATGCTGGACTCTTTAGAACCTTTTACAACATCTGATGAAGAAAGCCTGCTGCTTATGAAAGGTTATGTTCTGCCTTTCTGATTTAGTTAATCTAAAAGATGCAATTTTACCCTGCCTTCTCTTTATGACTTGACAGACATATAGAAGATTCAAGTACCTGGAATGCCCGAATTATGGTTGCATATACAACCTGAATTTGACTCCTTCGTCCATTTGTGTTAGACAGTTATTGCATATATGCTCACAGTACCCTTTCCTCAGTTAATGCACAGGAAAGACTGTGCTTTGGGAATGGTTTGGGACTGTGTTGTGAAGGAAACTCCATTGAAGTCAATGGAATTGCAGTGGCATGAAACCTGTGCCAATATGAGGATAGTGAAAACTCTGGTATGTCAGAAACCATGATATAGGCTTGCTGGTCATGCATCATTGTCTTCATTTCTTCTTTTATTTACACCTATTGTAAGCTGTTGTTTACAATAAAAGGGATACAATAGAATATAATAAAAGAGGGCAATTTGAAGAGACTAGTTTAATTTATCGCAGGGTCTTGCCTGGTTTGAGGACAGATGAGTATACATTTGGCACTTCATTTTTTCTTAGTTGTGGTGGGTACAGCTGCTTGGGAATTTTCCAGTAAACCAGTTTTCTCAAAAATTGTTGAATTTTTAAAAGTGTACTATTTTGTACAAATGTGTTGGTTGTGACCTCAGAGCTTCTAGGCCCAGGGCTCAGGGGCGCCCCAGCAGGTAGACTGTCTTAGAGTTGCAAACTATGGGAGGGCATCTAGGCTTCCTGACATAAAGCCTGGAAGCCCAGTTCTCTGGCTCTATCTAGGGCATTAGAACTAGAGGTGTACTGATATATCAGTGCCATATCAGATTGATAAAAGAAAAATTATTATTATCAGCTATTGGCTTTTTTTGGCCAGTGTAACTGATAATGTCACCAATAAATATAATATGCCCTCTGGTGGGGGCCCCCAGATGCCATGTGCATGCATGCTGCCACAGCATGCACATGCCCAGGAATGCAGCTGAGTAGCATGGAGAGCAGTGATCTGCAGGAAAGCCTGTGGGGGAGAGAAGGGTATAGGGGAGGGAATGGGCATGGGGTATAGATTGAGAACCCTACAGTGAGGGGAGGAGTGGGGTAGGGGCAGGTGCAGGGGCAGGTGCTGGCCAGCCAGGGTGGTGAATGGGACCTGGGGCTGGAAGTGGGATGGAGCTGCAGGTGGCTCATCCAGGGGGCACAGGAGGGTTGGGGGGTGACTCCCCACCATTGTGTGCAACACCAGGAGAGGTATGGGGAGGCATGTGCCCCCCCGATTAGTGTGTGTGGCAGAGTCGGGCTGCCTGCTGTGGGCTTGGGGCCAGGGGTAGTGTCAGCCTCTTCCCAGTGTGGGGGCTGTGCCGGGGCTCAGCTCAAAGCAGGCAGGAACAGGGAGGGTTCAGCTGCATGGGGTGGGTAGCAGCGTTTACTGCCCTGGCTGGGCAGTGTCTGCCCCTGTCCCAGTCCCACTGCCTCTCTCACCATAGGGAGTTCAATCTCCCCCACCTCCAGGCCCCTTCCATCCCCCACATCCCTTCCCCTCCACAGACTTACCTGCAGGGTCCTGTTTTCCATGCTGCACAGCTGAATTCCTGTAAATTGGCTATCAGATTGGTATTGGCCAATATGGCTTGTTAATAATTGGCTGTCATTATTGGCCAAGAAAATCTTTATTAGAACACCCCTGGTCAGAACCTTCTGATTGTATCTTAGTAGAGCATTAAAACTTAATTTATTTTTCATATATGGACATTTATTCAAGTCATACTTATTAATTTGGCAGGAAATAAAGCCAAACATTTCTTCATACCTGATCTACAATGGCTTAGAGGATGATATTTGAACTTAGAAATATGAATACTACACATTTAGTTGACTCCGAGTATTTAGAAGGATCAATTTTTTTTCCTGAGGAGAAAGCATGTGGGAAGGAAATTTTGCCTTCATCCCATACCTACTTTATTTCACAGCCATCACATTTCTGGGTCATGGCTACAGTCTTCCCAATTTAGGAGCCCGTTATTTCTGCTTCTTAGTCACCTGATGGGATTAGTGCTAGTGAATACTATTTCTAATCTTAAAAGCTGATAACCTCTGAGCAAGATCTAAATAGATTTAAACTCAGATCTCCTGCATGAGTATATAGGACAAAAAACCACAAGACTTCCAAGGGCTCCCTTTGGGCAGCATATCCAAAGATGTCTGTGGCTATGTCTTCACTGTATAAAAGGAAAAAAAGGAAGAAAAGAAAAAAAGATGGTGTTTTAAATTGAGATACTACATGAGACGCTTTACTAAACATTAGACTCATCTAATGCATAGTAAAGCACATGCGGAGCAATTACTGCACAGTAGATTAGTCTGATGTGCCATTTTCTAGTACCTGTCATAGATGGCAGAAGAACCAGGCTCAGCCCCCTCAAACACAGGGGGTAGCAGATATGGCTGGAGGGCAGCCTGGCCACAGGCTGCTGCAGCAGTGGGAAGGGGCATGCACTCTCCGATACCCTGTGCAGCCAGAGTTGCAGCTGGCCCAGCAGGTAGGTAAGTTTATTTCTTTACCTGGGCTTGGGGGGGGGGCAAGTGAGACCCCCCACAGTGCAGGAGGCAGTGGGGTAGGGGTGAATCATTTGTCCCTGCCCTTGCCCCGCTCCCTGCTGCACTGCAGGGATTGTCCCATGACGCAGCCCAGCTGGGGCCCAACTCACCGTGACTGGGGCTCCCGCCGGGCAGGGTCGGGCAACAATCTGAGCCTGGTGGCTCCTCCAGAGGCATGGCGTGGTGCCAGGGAGCCAAGGGGGTGGGGCACGTGGCCCCCATGATCTTTGCATAGTGCAAGGGTAAGCTACAGCTGTGAGCTGGGCTTGATTTTTTTCATCAAGATAACTAATTCAAAACAGCTGCCTTGATCTAGAATCCTACTAGAGAGAATGCATGGACAGTTTTTACCTCCAATGTAACGAAATTAATGCGCATCATTAGTCTGCAGTAGCACTTCTGCATTTTTTTTTGTGATGTTTAATGCACAATAGACTATTTTACTATGTATTAAGTGTAATATCACAGTTTTTTACCTGATGCTTTAATGCATAGGATAATAGTCTACTTTGCAGTAAAGCACACATGTAGATGCACCCTCTGGGTGTAATCAAAAGTGGACATAAACCTATGGATAAAATAGTGTTGGAGGAATTCAGGTTTATTGTTCAACTTTCAAATGAATGACACATGCAGTCAGAGACTTGGATTCAGGATCTGGCAGACAATTTTACCCTTTCCTTCAAGATTATATTTGTATTTATATCTTCAAGGCAAAACAAACTTTCTAGCAAAAGCATATGGCTCTGTTTCAGATTCCGGTATCGTTCTTTGTGAGTGAAAGAAAAATAGATTTTCTTCTACACCAAAACCCCCCCTCTCAGCTTCCTGATTTGGAATTCTTATTTGTTTATTCAGTGTAGGTTCTCAAGGTCATTATGTATTAACAATTTCTGCATTGTGCAAGTGCTTGTAAATCCTGTTGTTATACTACACATTCCTAGGGCTAGCTCATATTGCAGAGGTGTTTTCTATCCATTAAAGTATTCTGCTGATGGGACTTGAGTATGCTGGAAGGATGGAGTCATGAAAAGTGTTTGAATTGTAAAAGTAAGTGGATGGTATGTGTGATAAGAAATGTTTAGGAAATCATAACATCCACAGGATTTCATGAGTCAGTTTAACTTCAGGTTTTAACTTTGAAATAAGATAAATAAATAGGACAAGTTTTGTCAAAATAAACAACTGGTCCATTGAAATGAGAGTGACTTATAGAGATGCAGGAGATGATAATGAAGACAATGATTTTATAAACTCTGCTACACATACTTAAAATGTGGGAATTCTCCTGTGAGAAAAGATTGGAAAAGGGCAAATAACTTCCCTTCTTTAAGAAAGGAAAGGAGGGGGATCTGGAAATTCACAGACCAATGAGTCTGACCTCGATACCTGGTAAGATCAAGGGGCAGGTACTCAAGAAATGTATTGGTATTGTGAGGCACCTAGAGGAGAACAAAGTAATTAAGCACTGCCATCATGGATTCACTAAGAGCAAGTCATACCTGACCAACTTGATTTTCTTCTATGATAAAGTGACAGGCTCTGTGGACAGGAAGGAGCAGTGGATGTGATATGCCTTGATTTTAGCAAGGTTTTTGACACTGTCTCCCACAACATTGTCTTTAAGAAGCAAAGAAAATAAAGACTAGATGAAAGTACTGTAACTGGTTTGACCATTGTATTCAATGAGTAGTTATTAATAGCTCAAAGTCTAGGGGGGAGGAGGTATCAAGTGGGTTTATCCAGGGGTCTGGTATTGTTTAATATCATCGAATTATAGAGAGGTAGGGCTGGAAGGGACTAGGTCATCTAGTCAGACCCTCTGCCTGAGGCAGGATCATCCTTATCTGAACCATCCTATCCAAATCCATAATCTAATCTCTTAGTAAAACTACCATCAACCCTGACACAACCTGCCACAGGTGAAGCAGGGGGACTATGGCAGCTAATATCTATAAAAGGTATTAATAGATACTCAGGAGATCCCAGGTAGAGGGCTGCTACAGAAGAAGGCAGAACCTCACAAAGTCCATACCACTTGACTGTGGAGTAAAATTCTTTCCTGACCCCAAATATGGTGATCAGTCTGATCCTGAGTGAAGTGGAAAGACCCTCTAGCCAGGGACCTCTAGCTTTAAGTGCCAGCAGAAGCACTGGCAGACCCCAGTCAAAATCCCCAGCTTTGACTGCAGCCAATACCTAGTGCCTCTGAGGAATGCTTAACAAAACCAAACCAAACCCTGACACATGTAGCAGAAGGGTGGGGGTGAGGGGGTGGAATAATTTCTTCCCATCCCCATGTGGCAACCAGTAATGTGGGCATATCTACAACTATATTGTCCTTGAACAGTGGCTGTTCAGCCTCTTCTTGAACATCTCCAGTGAGGGAGAGTCCACAACTTCCCTAGGAAGTCTATTCTTCATTAATGATTTGGACAGTGAGATTGAGTGCACACTTAGGAAATTTGTGGAGGACACTGAGTTGGGTAGAGTTGTAGGCACTCTGAAGGAGTCATCCAAAATGACCTGGATATCAGCAGTGCAGGGATGTGGCTGGGCACCTAGGGCAAAGGAGAAGCAGTGACTGCTGGTTTGCAAACATGAACACATAATTGCTGGCAGCTGGCACTTTTCTTCACCCCCTCACAAGTTGGCATCCAGGGCGGTTATTTTATTGCACCAACCTAGTTATGACACTGCTGGATAGACTGGGAAAATGGTCCACAGTCAACCACATGAAATTTAACAAAGCCAAGTTCAAAGTCCTGCACTTGGGATAGAATAATTGCATACACAAATACAGACTGGAAAATGGCTAGGCTGTAGTATTGCAGAAAAGGATATGGAGCTTACAGTAGATCATGAGTTGTATATGAGCCAACAGTGTGCCCTTGTTGCAAAAAAGAACCAACAGCATACTAGGTTGTCTTAACAGGAGTATCACTTGCAAATCAGTGCTGCTGAGGGGTCACTTGGAGTACTGTGTCCAGTTTTGGGCCCCACGCGTCAAGAAGGACATGGACAGTTTGGAAAGAATCCAGCACAGAGCAACAAAAGTGTTTAGGGGCCTGGGAGGCAATACTTATGAGGAAAGGCTGAAAAAAACTAGGGTTATTTAGTCTGGCAAAGAGAAGGCTGAAGGGGATTTGATAGCAGTCACCTGAAAGGTAATTTTGGAGAGGATGGAGATAGGCTTTGCTGTGGCCATAGAAATCAGGATTAGGAGCAATGGTCTCAAGTGACAGCAAAGGAAATTTAGGTAGGAGATTAGGAGGATTTTTTTGACTGTGATGGTGGTTAAGCATTGGGACAGGCTACCTAGAGAAATTGTGGAATCTCCATCCTTGGAAGTTTTCAAGAGCAGGTTAGACAGACACTTAGCTGGGATGGCTTAGTCAGGCATAATTCAGCCTTGAACAGGGATCTGGACTTCCAGACCTACTTTCCTATGATCCTATGATTCGAATGTAAGGTTGTTATTTTAAAAGAACAAAAAGACTCTTTGAAAGTTGTGCGTTAATGGTATATCCTTATTTTAGTGTTGGTCACTTGAAGCAACTCACAAGATTCTAGACATTTCAGATTCCGATTTTGAATAATTAGGATCCAGTTTTTTCCCTCATTCATGAGAAGTAAAAGCTTTTTTAAAAATAATGGAAATTGATATGCAATCGCAACACTTTAAGAGGAGGGCTGTAAGAAAAAAACAAATGCTAAAGATTGCAAGTCTCACAGTAAAATCATGAAAATTGTCAGCACTGCTATTTAGCAGATTCTAACACATTTTAGCAAGTGAAATGAAGGAGCAAAAGTCAGAGTTTAATTTCTTTAAAAAAAATTACAACAAGCAACAGTGATTTTTTTCCACTGGCTTTTCTGCAAGCTTTAGACTTGTGTTAAAAGGGGTACTTTCAGATTTAAAAAAAATTAAAAGGGTTGTTATACAGAAAACACCCTACATTATTAAAACAAAAATAATTAAAGATTTCCTCTTTTTGTAAAATAAAACAAGCATGCAAATGCATATGTACCCACACAGAGTCACCTTCTTTACTGATTCTTATTTGTTTCCCTCCATTTAAACTTGCCTCCTTAGAGAAAATTTTCCTCAGTAGGCATTTTACTTTTAGGGGCTGGCCCTTTACATTTTGGCAGATTTATGTACTGAAGCCCTAGAATTGCCATGGCCGGGTACAGACATTCAAATAGATTAGGGGGAGGTTCAATCCAGTTAAAAATAGCCACTTGATCTAAGGTAAGTCAGGATGCAGGGGCTAGTGGGCAGGAGTTTGGGGGCTGAGGGGGCAAGCAGTGTCCATGGAGAGGTTGGTAGGGTTTGGGAGGGTTGAGCAGGATCAGGGGGGCTTGCAGGGTCCATGGGGGAGCTTAAGGGCTCTATCCCCCATCATTGTGAGTATGGGCTATTTTTAGCCGCCTGACCCCCCCCACCCCAGACAAACAACCCCCCTTCAACTAGCCCCTAATTGCCGCCTGTCTCTTCTGCCCCTTTGCCAGCCCCAACTTACTTGTTCAGCTCCCGGCATGGTGGACACTGATAAAACTAGCCCTGAGAGTGTCTTGCAGGATGGGTGGTTTGGTGGGCTGGGGAGGGGCGCTTCCTGGTCTGTGGGGTGTCCATCTGGGGGTAGGCCAAGGATGGGGATATAAAAAATATCCTGGTGCCAGGGGTGTGGGTAAGGAAAAGCACAGCACCAGGGCTGGGGCCAGTGGCTGGCTTTCCCAGCCCCAGGGCTGTGCTGATAACTGTACAGAAGTTCAGGATGGTTAGATCAGTGTAAAAATGGCCAACTAGAGCTAAGTTAGACTACCTCCGAAGCAGGGTTAACTTAGATTGGGTTGACCATTTTTAGACTGATCTAACTTTCCTGAACTTCTGTATAGTTTTCACTTAGATCAACCTAACTAGGGAACTAAGTGCAAGGTCAGCACTTGGGAGAACTAAGTTACATCGGGGGCCATTTTTTAACATGATCTAACCTCCCCTTAACCTCTCCAGTGTCTGTAAGCAGCCATGTTTGAGCTAACTACCTTTCACTCTTTTCCAGCTGGTATGTGTTTCTAGTTCCTGTTATGTTTTTCCTTTTCATCATTGCAAAGTTAATGGCATATTCTCTCTCTTCTTCCATATGGAAAATGCAATCAGGCTAGGCAGCGTTGCCCTTTTTGAACTGTTTCACTTTCCACTTTTTGTAAATTAACAATATTGCCACTGTAGCAATATTGGAGAACTGTTGATTAAATAATAAATTATTTGAAAGTTGCAATAGTTGACAGTAAAGAGCAAATACCCAGAGAGGCGTGGAAAGAGACATCTTTCTGGAAAGACCATTTATTCCAGGCAAAGCCAAGTGCAGCAGTCATGCTAGCTTGTTTCTACAAGAGTTCTGACAACATTCTTGCACTTTTGATTTGAAGTTTGGTAGTAGGATTTTGTAGTCAGTCAATTGCATGGAAATTTTTGAGAGGTTGCCCTACGTATTCTATATGTTCTTGTTGAAATCTATCTGATGTCATTTTTGAGGACATATATTGGGTGCCTATAGAGATGCTTGTTTACATTCTATTTAGAATGAGTGGGAACAGACTCTGGCTTTCCAGCTGCTGCTTCCTCTGTGAAAAAATGAAGTTTATTTCCTACATATGGGGACTTTTTACCACCTTTAACTTTCCCTGAGCCTGATGAAGGGCATGTGAACCTGAAAGATTGCACAATTTTTTTTTTTTTTTTTTTTTTTTTTACAATTTCTCCGTTGGTCTAATAGAAGATATCTCTGAACCAAGAGTTCTAGATTTTTGTATTTCTGCATTGAGTTTGCTCTGCGTTCTACTTAGAATGCTTCAGCATCACCTCATCATCACATGTATTAAGCCCCTCTGCATTTCAAAATGGCTGTAGGGGTGCTTTATCTAATCTTCATTGAATGAGCTTTAGATGAATCATCCTGCAGCCATTATGAAACCTGCATTAATACATGTGATGGTGAACCATTTTAATTAGAGCGGCTATCTCAGAACCGCTTTAATTAAAACAGCCTCCCCACCCCTGAGCACATGTATAGGCAGCCATACTGTCCCAGCTGATGGTAATTTCTTTGTGTGACAATTCTGGGTTCTGTTACATAATTTTAACTTTTGAGTATGGGTTTTTAGATCTGCAAGCTATTCCAGGGTTAACAGTTATGAACTCTTAGGGAAAGCCTGAAAGAGCCTATAATACTTATTTTAATGTTCTGAGTATTATTTGAATATGTATTGCCTGCTGACTGATATACGCTTACACAATGGTTCAGGATATACATCATGAAACTCAGCTGAGAAAGGGCCCAGTATAAAAACTGTCCTCTGGATACCAGTGACCTGGTAAAATTAATAGAGGTTTAAGAGAACTACTCTAACCATATCTATAATGTTTATATGTTTATTTATATTTATTAGAATTATATACCATGTTCAAAACAGCTGAGGTTGATTTATATTAAACTCTAACTAGCATAAAACAGATAAAATATTAAATAACATATACATTTATAACAAAAACTCCCCAAACAATACTGCAACTTAACTTAACAAAGACCTGCCCAAGAAAAGGCCTTGCAGTGGTTCCAGGTGGCCAGGCTTAGGTGCTGGCAGGCCACAAGGGGAAGAGTGTCACAGATCAGAGGAGCCACCACTGAATATAACCTCCTACTTTGCACATATGGTACTCACAGAAGGTTGCTCTTGGCTGACCTTAGAGGTCAAGGTGGAACATGAGGAAAAAGGTCATCCCTTAGATATGTAGGGCCCAGACTGTTGAGGGCTTTAGTATAGGTCAAAACCAGAATTTGAATTGTGCCTGGAAAGCTATCAGGAACTAATGTAGACTCTGGAGTGCTGGAGTAATGCATTCCCTATGCCTCACATTCAGTGTGTGGGCGCTGGACCTCTTATTAGGTAATACTGTTGGCTCACAGGACCTCTGATAGGAAGATTTCAAGGGAGAAATCAAGACATTCTGGGTTCTGCAATGTGAGACATTTTCATCAGGAGAAAACATCAAAGGTATATATTAGTTTCTTAGAACTTTGATTTACCAGCCCTCTTCTTCCTTAAATTTCATGTAAAGGCAATGACTAAACATCTTTAAATGGAACTGTCAGAATCTATTTTCCAGGCACACTTATCTCTTTCAATGTATCTATGAGATAAGATTTTTAGCTTTATTTTTGATAGCAACAACAGTTACTCAACATTCCCCATTTTTAGAACACGGAGAGCTGAATGAGTTGACTTGGCAACAGAAGAATGCTTCAGGAGGCTGGGGACCTGAAAGCACTGGTTGGGCAATGGTGCATTAATAATGTTCATATTACAACAAATTATAACAAACTAGAGCTGCATGTTTGTCACTTCAGCTGGGGAGATAATGGAAAAGCACTGATTAAATTCATTTACGTTCATGAATGTTCACACATGATTTGAAGATTTTTGTAAGGTGGGTGAGCAAGGATTTTTGTAAGGCGGATGATATAATGACATTTATCAAAATAAATGATTAGATCAGCTTTAGCTAGAATTCTGCTGTGCTCCATTGCCTAAAGGAGCCTCTGGGAGACAGGGTACAGCATGGATTTTCCAGTCCCAAAGGCACGTTTCAAAGTCCATTGAAGTAAAAGGAAAGAGTCAAAGAATGTAAAAGCAAAAGGTCCACTTGACCTAATGAATAATTTCCTATATTGGCTGTATAGATTTTTCGGCAAACAGTTGAGCAGTTCTAGAAGCTCCATGCAGCAGAGGCTATATTCAATAGCTAGTTATTATTACAATATGTTGCTTTGAGGTGACCTCTGACCATTGTTTGTCAGAGCCCACCATTTCCCATGAACAGAAAGCCTCTGATGAAGTTGCAGTTCACTAAAGCTGGTTTACTGCTTGATACCATAAGCAGTAAGAGACATTATATCCCATAAGCAAAGAGACATTATTACCCAGTATAGGGTTGGGTATTGTTTTGTTAGGCAGTCTGACTGAAAGAATAGATCTAAAGGCATTCTAATATGCTCAGTAGCATTCCCAGATCCAATTAAAAACCCCAAAATTATCACTATTTGTCTATCTTATATGGGATTTTGGATGGCTACCTATTTAATGGCACAGGATTTTTTTGAACCATAAGTTAAGGAAGACTACAGTTTTTATTAAATTCTTACCATATCTTTGTTATAAATGCTAAGAAAAGACCTTCTTGACTCAGATGGTGTGGTTTCTTTTTGCACTCAATCTAGCATTTTATAGCTGGGGATCTATTTAATTCCTGCTGAGACAAGGGGAAAATCATGGGCTGCTTGTGGTATGTAGTGTCATTTTCATGGTCTTTTTGTGGTGACCAGCTGATTGGTTGAGGGTTCCTGGCAGCTCCACCCCTCACCACTGATTGGCTAAGAGAGCTGCCCATCATGTGGCCCCACCCCTTGCTGCTTATTGGCACAATGGGCAGCCCTCTTGGCCAGTCAGCAGCAAGTGTTGGGGTGTGGCTGCCATTTTAGCAGCTCCCCTTCATGCCAGTGGTTCCTGCCCCTCGCGCTCCATGGGCTATGAGGCCGGGCTGCAGAGGCCCTGCGGACTAGTGGCTCCTGCTGGGAAGTCAGCATTTTATTTTTAGGGCTTTTTTCCCCATGGCAATTCTGTGCCAAAATCTTGGGGATTGCCATTTTCATGGGGTCCAGAGGAAACTGCTTTTTGTTGTGGTTTCCATGAAAAATGTAAAATCACAAATAGGGTAGATCCCTATTTACACCCTATTAAGACTGTCAAAATGTATAGACCAACACATTAGTATGTAAACTACTTTTTCATCGGGGCTTGGCAGAATTTGGTCTTCCCTGGACTCATTTAACTGTATCACCCAAATCTCTTTTCTGTCTTATTCCATCAGGGCACTGTGATAGGTAACTCTTCCTTCAGTTTTGTCTGAAAACAGCAATACCAAACAGCTCTATTTCTTAGATTTCATGCTGGCTTCCTGTGAGAGGCAGTTCTTTTCTGGAGCAAGAGGACAGAGGTGACCTTTGGTGTAGAAGAGGCTTTTGATTTCTTTTTATGCCTCTGCTCTTATTTTATTTCTTGTGAGTTTTCTGCAAAAGGAAAATAAAAGAATACAGAACACTTTTTAGCTGGGAAAGCAGGACATGTAGTCCCTGCAGGTTTCTGTATTATACCTTTCTTCTAAATTACATATCTGCTGCTGGTTTATAATGGCTTCCAGATTAATTGGTTTAGCCTTTTGCCTTTTATGTTGGCTTCCTGGCAAAGCTGACCTCATTCTCTGACTAAACTTGGAGGGGGAAGGAATTTTAGAGAAGATAGCAGCTTTGGACAAGAAACCACTAGTTAAGGTAACAGGGACTGTGAGGAAGGGACAATTTGTTTAGTTTGTACTGGCCTTCAGACATAAAAGATTTAGGCTGCTATAAGGTTCTAAGGGAGTATCTACACATGTGCTTTAAGGCAGAATTGACTTATTAGCTCCACAGTAAATCATCACCATCTACATGTGTGTCACTATTAGGCCAGACTAAACTAATTAACTCTGCCATAAGATAGTACAGCCCAACACAAGTACTATCCTATGGCTGAGTTATTTACTCCACTGCAACACACATGTAGAATGTGACCAGGCCTGGCTGGGCCATGAGGGTGCCACAGTGTGGGGGCCCCTGGCTAGCCCCATATTATAGCACCCTTGTGCCCCAGCCAGGCCCTCTGCAGCACGTTGAGCTGGGGTGGAGCAGCTCAGGGCTGGTGGACTGACCCCCCAAACTCCCTGCCAGCTGGGGTTGTGCTTCCCTGGCTTGATGTGCTGTGGTCCTGGGTGCATGTGTAAACACTGTGCCCAGGAGCAATAAACTCCAGTACAAACTGCATCAGAATTTATTCAGCCATTATAATTGCATCTGTAGATGTGCCCTAAATGTGTACTTTTATCCACAGGGAGGAGTGTGCCAAACGCAAAGATCATATGGATAATCCAATGAATTATCTCTCTGGAATAATTAAATGCTAGCTGAAGTCTAGCTCCAGTCATTGATTTGTGCCTTGTGCCTTTCTCAGACAATTATTAAATCAATTTTAGAAATTGCTGCAGTTCATTCCTTGGGAGTTTTATATGGGAAGAAACTAAAAGCAAGTTATGTAAACATCATACAGTGGCAGGATTAAGAAGTGTAAAACCAGAGTAGTAGGTAATTCTATTGCTTTTCTATCCGAGTCAGCAGTGTTCTGTGATTCCACCTAGGAATGGACAAGGACTTTAGTGATATACCAAGATGAACCCAGTAGTTTCTTGAAGGATCTCTTGTTAAAATTTTTGACTTAGAAAGACATACCCAAATAGGTTAAACCATATTTTCTCTTGGTATTGGTGACATCTTTAAAAAAAATGTCAGAGGCCTTCCTGAGCCATCACTAGTGTCAATCACTGCCAGTAATCTGTCACTCATCATCTTTCCATTTCCTCTTGAAGTAGCTATGGCCATCACTGATAAAACAAACATGGTAAAACTTTGTGACTTTGTTACCTTTTGAAAGAGGTATGTCAAATTCCCTTTCTCTCCAGCTGACTAATAATAAAACTGTATTTTAAAAGTCACTGACCCTGTTTTTGTGCAACCCTCATAATATTGAACTGTGATTTCTTTTCCCCCATTTCCTATCTTCAGTTTCTATTTGATCTTTAGTACTATTTTACTTTGTAATTGGATTAAAACAAATGAAACAATCTGAATACTTAATTTTTTAGGAACCTCTAAGCAACAAGGACAAATGGTCCTACCTGATGGCTAGAAAATGGTATTTAGAGGTTTGCTTTTGGGAATTGGCTTGTAGATAAAGTTCCAGGGCAATGGCAAGGATTAATTAATTTCTAAAAGCCTGTTTCTGACAGTTTCTACAATGCCCAATGTGTTTAACACAGGCAAGCAGGAAGAAGACGCACAGACTGGGAAATTGAAGCCATGTACCACACTGTTCCATAACATGAGATATGGTGGCACCAGGTCACAGTGCCCAGCTGCAGAGCTCTTGGAATTTCTGGTTTTGGGGAACAGACCAAATTAGGAGACTAGTAAGAACCAAATTAGGATGTGTGCATGTGATGGGCTTGTGAAACAAAGGAATATGTAGACAGGATAGAATATAGACAGTATGACAACCACAGGTAGACAGATCAGTGATGCCCAGAAATGAAGAGTCATCAGAAGAGAGAGAGAATGCAAAAGGAGGGATTTTAGAGAAGCAAAAGGTCCCTGAGAGGGGAATCCAAGGCCACCATGGACAGAGGGCATACCACCAACCTGTCTCACCCATCCTACTGGAGGAAGGGTGGGTCTCAGCCTCCAACCTCCAGGCTGCTGACATCTGACATTCAGGAGAGAACCTTAGAGTGAAGTTCTCGTACTGGACAGATGTACCTTGACTCTGTGAACTCTATGGGACTGGTAGATATATAGAATGTTTTGCCTTATTCTTATCTGCCATCACTGCGTATCAATAACATTTGCCTATTATCAAATGGAGAGGCTGTGGTTGGTCTGAGGGTTTTGGGTCTGCCCGGAACAAGGCATCTGGGTTATAAATCCAGTGCCAACAATAACAATATAGTGAACATACATATTTTAGCTCCATCTAGCTGAGTCCTGAGGTAATTCACTTTAACTATCCCTTCTATGAAATGTATTCATCTTAACATGAATAGAATATTCCATTGTAGTCATAAATGTAGGTTCAAATGAACAAAATAAGCGTTTTTAATATTAACGTGTCATGCTACATGAATGCATCTAGTTACGTGATCTATCCACTTTGTGCACTGATTGAAGCGTATTTCCTATGGAAAAAACTGTATACAGTCATTCATGTTATTTAAGACTGTATCATAATGCGTATGGATATGAGGATCATCTTGAAGTTGGGTGGGCAGAATAAATGCTGGCATATTCTAACTTAGAAATGCTTAAATTTGCAGTGACAACATCTTAATAGGTTTTATTTTGTGTGTGTGTATGTATTTGTAATGACAGCAGAGAAATGCATTATGAATTTGAATACTCAACAGTGGTGTGGATGTACCAGCAACAAGGATAATTTTCACTGTCACATTATTACAGCAACACAAGAAAAAAATACATTCTATGGCTAACTAGCTACCTCCCATGGTAATGCCTTTCAACATCCTTTTGTGAATAGCACTGTAATTGAAACCCCAGAGATGACAACTCTGTTTACCAGCAAATCATACAGTACTGCATAGGCAAGAGACACTGTTTTTTCCCCCAGATTAGCCTGACATGAAGGAAAAAAATGCCTGGATGTGAAGATGTCTTCCCATCAATACCCATTCAGGGCTTGGCTTTACTGTATAGGCTGCCAAAAACATACTTGCAGGAGACTGATGTGAACACCTATCTGCTTAACTTAAGAGGCCACCAAACTCACAACACACACATCTCTAAAAACTAATGACTGAGAGATGAATAACTTGGGATCTTCTCTCTTTCTGTCACATATATATGACATATATATATATGACATTATATAATGTGTGTGTGTGTGTGTGTGTATACATATACACACACATACAGGGATCTGCTTATGTTTTCATGGTATTCACACTGCTTGTTGAAATCCCCTTTTCTACCATATCATCTATTATTTACTTTATTTTGCCTCCTTTCCTTGAGTACTAGCACCCATGCAAGATGCATATTTGTTACTTCTGGCTTCTTGATGACCAGTTATACTGGAAGAGTGTAACTCTTATCACAGTTTTTCATGGATTAATCTAGCTTTGACACATCCATGATAAATGAACCTGCTTTTTACAAGATGCATTTAGTTGGATTTAGACCCATTCTTATCATCTGATTGTTTCTAGCCAATCCTAACTCAGTATGTTTCTGAAAGTAACAACTTACCTTTTAGTTATGGAGTTGTATGAAATGTTTCAGATCAAGTCTAGACCATAATTAATCATTTTTCCTTTCTTGTGCCCAGAATTCATCATATGCATTATGATGCATTATCTTATACTAGGTAAGTCTCCTAATGGGTTCTTAGATGGGCATCAGAGGGACACCTGCCCACCAACTGTCAGTGCTGACTCACTTGGATGGACTGGATGTATTTAAGTCAGCAGGCCCAGATGAGCTTCATCCAAGAGTACTGAAGGAATTGGCTGGTGTCATAGCAGAACCACTGACATGGCTGTTTGAGTGCTCATGGCACTTGAGTCAGGTCCCGGAGGACTGCAGAAGGGCTAATGTGGTCCCTATTTTCAAAAAGGGGAGGAAGAAGGATCTGAGTAATTATAGGCCAGCCAGTCTCACCTCCATCCTTAGAAAGGTCTTTGAAAAGATTATGAAGGATCATATTTGTGGGAGTCCAGCAGGAAAAATAATGCAGCAGGGCAACCAGCATGGATTTGTAGCAGGTAGATCATACCTGACCAATCTGGTTTTGTTTTATGACAGGGTCACAAAATGCTTAGATGCAGGAGTAGATTTGTTTTCTTGGATTTTAGCAAGACCTTTGATACAGTATCTTATCCTATTCTCATAAATAAATTAAGAGGCTGTGACACAGATGTTTACATAGTCCGGGGGGTGACAAATTGGCTTAGCAGTCATAGCCAGAGAGTGGTAGTAGATGGGTCGGTATTGACCTAGAAGAATGTGGGTAGTAAGGTCCCTCAGGGTTCGGTCCTTGGACCTGTACTCTTCAATATCATCATCAGTGACTTGGATGTGGGGGTGAAGTGTATTCTGTCCAAGTTTGTGGATGATACTAAATTGTGGTGTGAAGTGCACACTCTGGAGTGTAGGGAATGATTGCAGGGAGACCTGGACAGGTTAGAAAAGTGAGCAGTACACAATAGGATGCAGTACAACAAGGACAAGTGCAGAGTGCTGCACCTGTGGTGTAAAAATATCCAGCACACCTACTGGCTAGGAAATGACCCTCTCAGCAGCACAGAAGTGAAAAGTGATCTTGGAGTCATAGTGGACTCCAAGATGAACATGAGTTGTCAGTGTGATGAAATCATCAGCAAAGCTAACCTCACTTTATCATGCATCAGCAGATACATGAAAAATTGAACCAAGGAGGTGATACTTCCCCTCTATGCAGCATTGCTCAGACCACAGTTGGAGTACTGCATCCAGTTTTGGGCACTGTAGTTCAAGAAGGATGTTGATAGGCTCAAGAGGGTCCAGAGGAGGGCCACTTGTATGGTTAGGGGCTTGTAGGACAAGCCCTATGAGGAGAGACTGAGGGACCTGGATCCCTTCAGCCTCCACAAGAGAAGGCTGAGAGGTGATCATGTGGCTGCCTACAAATTCATTAGGGGGACACAGCAAGGGATTGGAGATGCTCTGTTCACCAGGGTGCCTCTTGGGGTAACAAGGAACAATGGTCACAAACTGACAGACAGCAGGTTTAGGCTAGATATCAGGAAGAACTTCTTCACGGTAAGAGTGGCCAAAATTTGGAATGGGCTTCCAAGGGAGGTGGGGCTCTCCCTTATCTTGGGGGTCTTTAAGAGAAGGCTGGATGGGCATCTGGCTGGGGTCATCTGACCCCAGCACTTTTTCCTGCTTAGGCAGGGGTAGGACCCGATGATCTGTTGAGGTCCCTTCTGACCCTAGCATCTATGAATTTATAAATATAGGTATTATTTTTTTTCCTGTGGTATTATGTCATTTTGGATTATATGAAGTGATTCTGCAGAGTGGAAAATATTAAATACCATAAGCAAAGAGAATATTTCTGTGCTTTGGGAAACAGTGGTATAACAAGCAGAGTTGGTGCCTAGGGCAAACCTTGTAAGAGAGCAAGGGAGTGTGCAATTCTGAAAGTAGGGCTAGAGGGGGGTAGCAGTCTTACCCATGCCGAGAACTCTTGAACAGTACACAGCTGCATTGCTGCTACCCCTGCAACCCAGTCTGCTTACTTCAGCTGGTGCTCTTAGGCTCAGTGCACAGGTTCAAAAAGCCTGAGTCAGAATTGGTTCAATCTTTGCTGTTTTTTATAAACTGTGTAGCTTGAACCAGTAATGAACAGAACTGATGTTCAGTGTTTGGGTGCGCCAAGTCCAGGTCAGGAGCTTGGGGGTGCTCACAAGCACCACCTATCATGGCCAGCTGCCTAAGGCTGCTAAACCTACTCCAGTGGCAACCCAGGCCTGAGTGGCTGATGGACACACACCACCCCACTCTCTTCCGTCCCCTGACCTGCTGTTAGCCACAGGGAGGGGAGAGCCAGCAGAAAATCCCTCCACAGTCCCAGCCTCTGCCTGTTTTTCAGCCTGCACAGCCTGGCTAGCAGGGCTCCAACTGGCTCATCCCTACCCCCTCCTCACCCCCATGCCTGTGAGAGGGGGTGGGGGGAACACACACACCCAGCCTGGCACTGGCTCCCCCCAGCCAGGCCTGCCTGGTGTGGAGGAAAGAGTCCACTGGGGGGGGGGTTGGCTTCCTACAGCCTAGCTTTCTGGGTTGGGATCAGCTCAGTCCTTCCCCCTCTCTGGCCCCCACTAGAGGCAGTGGGTGGCAGGGGACAAACACATAAGCTCAGTTGGGCACTGGTCCAGGGGAGGTGGGTTGAGGGCTGAGCTTGCTGGTCTGCAGGGTTATCCAAAGTCCCTAATGGGGGCTTTCAATGCCCTGTGATGGGAAGACCCTGCCTGGGGGGGCTGGTGCCAGGCCAGGCTGGGCCGGTGTGTTCCCCTTCCTACCCCTCTGCCTCTCACAGGTGGGGGAGCTGGGGAGTGGCTGGGGCTGATCTCATGCTAGCCAGGCAAGCCAGGCTAAGTGGTGTGAAAAGCCCCCGGTGGGGGCTCCCCCCTGCAGCAAGCAGACCCTGGCTGCAGGGGGGGCAGTGCCCAGCTGGGCTGTTGTGTTTTCCTCCCCCACCCTCCACCTCTCAAAGGCAAAGCATGGAGAGGGGGTAGGGTTGAGCTGATAGCCATGCTGTAGAGGAGTAAACCCCTCAAAATGGTGGCTTCCCCCCTATACCAGGAAGACCGTGGCTTGGGGGGTCTGATGTTGGAATGTGTTGGTGTGTTTTCTCCCCACCCCACCTCCCCTATTGGAGGTGGGGGGCTGGAGAGGCACAGGGCTGAGCTGATGCCAACCCTGCTCACCTGGCTGCTGTGGGGGTGAAAAGCACCCACTGTTGAGGCTTTCCTTTCCCTTATCCTGTACAGACAGGAGCTAGCGGGGGTCTGTTCCCTTGTCCCTGCCCCATCCTGCTGGGAGGGAGCAGAGGCTTTAATGCTTGAGCTCTGTGATAACTGGAGGAGGGGTTAGCCCAGTTCCACTGCAGCAGACAGCACAACCCAGGGCTGCAAAGCATTCTGGGATGCTGGGGGACTGCGAGTTAACTTTTTTTGGGAAGGAATCTGGGACAGTTAAGTTTGATACTACATCCAAGCAGGCTTATCTTAAACTGATTTTGGCTGTTTTGAAAGTGGTTTATGTGCGCTAAACTTCTGCTGTTACGGATTTAAACTAGTTTCAGATCACTTAAACCAGTTTATGTGTAACTTCTGCCCATAGCTTTAAAGTAACAGCAGCAGCCAAGGGCTGTTTTGGAGTCCCTGGCATGGATACTTTGCCTGGATGCAGACTCTGCAGAGCTAGAGAACAATTCTAGTGCCTCTCTTAACTTGGTGCCCTGGGTGGGTGCTCCTCTCACCCAACCCTAGTTACATTACTGTTGGAGAATATTCCTTTTGTTAGCATTTGCTGAGGGAGAAGATGGGAAGATTTGTGGCAAATGAAAAGGACCCAAACAACTGAACATTAAGAAGCCATATCGACTTCTGGCTGTCCTGACTAAAAATAGCTGCAATCAAATGGATATTCCTGACAGTGACAATGCTCTGATAAAATCATCATAAAATACAGATGGAGTACTTCTAGGAAAAATAAAATAAGAAACTTAGAGGCAAAAATACCACCATTTCCATAAGCAATTCAAAATGTGAAACCACATTTTTGCCTTTGAAAATTAATATGCGAAACTCTTACAAACTCTGAATTTCTTCAAAGTGAGCTTGCAAGGAAGCACTTGCTGTTCGTTTAGGAGGCAGGACTCAGTCCAGCAGTGGACTGTGCATTCTTCTGAAGTGCTGAGAGCTCTCAATTGCATTTTGCACCTGTGTAAGATGTGGGCTCTTAATAGAGTTAGTGTGAATCTTTGGTGAATCAAAACTTCATTAGAAAATGCCAGTTTATTGAACCTGAAATGTTTAATCTGAAACATCCAGGAACTTCTGCTGAATCAAAGACAGGGTTCCCGTAGAACCCTGGGCTCATGGTAGGCAGTGGCGAATTTGTCTACTACCATGGTCCGTGGCTCTGGGAGTTGGGCCAGTGCTTCTACCACTTCCTGCCCTGAAACTGGGATTCTGAAGCCTCTGGAAGCTTTGCCTTTCACCAGGGCTCACATTCCAGCTCTGCAGGAGTCTTAGATTTCCTAGTGTGGAGGTGAGACTTGAAGCCTAGAAATCCTGCAATAAGTTTGTTGGGTCCATGGCTCCCAGGCACCTGCACCAGCATAGGAACCCCAGGCCTTCTAGTTTCATGGATGACCTGAAATGTCAATGTCAAGACTGAATTCTGTTCAGCAGTTGTGAGGCCCAGGAAAACATATTTTCTTTTGAAAATTCTGTGTTTGGTGCTTTAGAAACATTTTTAACTGGAATTTCCAGCTTGTGAAATCTTTTAAAAAATTTAGTTTTGGTTTAGTTTGAACTAAAATCACATATAAAGCAATCATGATTTGTTGTCACAGATTGGGTGAAAATGTGAGAATTTCCAATCTAGTCATCAGCATCCAGTCCCTTCAGATCAATTGACTAATACAGGAATGTATTTTCTTGGCTGTTAAGGACTGACTGAATTTAGGCAGTCATAGTTTCATAGTTAGTAGGTTTGGATGGGACCTGAGCAGATCATCAAGTCCGACCCCCTGCCATGGGGTCAAATGACCCCAGCAAGGTGATTGTCTAGCCTCCTCTTAAAGACCCCCAGGGTAGGAGCCAGCACCACTTCCCTTGGAAGTTGGTTCCAGATCCTAGCTGCCCTGACAGTGAAGTAGCACCTCCTGATGTCTAATCTGAATTT
>NW_017729006.1:25668260-25674661 GCF_001723915.1 Gavialis gangeticus | reverse complement strand
CTAACCCAGAGCACTTCAGTGTGCCCCTCCTCTGACTCTGTGCTAATTGATGAGGATGTGTATTCCTCCTTAATGTACAGCACCACACCCCCACCTTTCCTCCCTGTCCTGTCCCTCCTGTACAGCCTATAACCCTTGATATTCACCGCCCAGTCATGTGTTGGGTCCCACCACGTTTTGGCCCAAATAATTATGGGTGCTGGAGTTGTGGATTCTAAACAGTATTGACAACCTATCTCTAAGTCTTTTAGGCACTCAGGTTTAATAGATATTTCTGAAAATGAAGGAATCAACTCACCGATCTTGATCATAATCTTCATTCTAAATCTACTCTGTCCTATAAAGTTAATAGAGAGTATTATACTGATGTATAATAAAAAAAATAAATCAAGAGCATTACTGTTTCTTTTAAGAGATGAATATACTGGCTCTACCCACGGGTTAAACTTACCATTTTGGAGCCCTCAAATATCCTGTGCTACTCCACACAGAATGCATTATGAACCTGAAGTGAAAGTGGAACTACATATGTGCGGGTAGGCTAATTAGTTTGGGGGTGAGCTAATTGCCACTGTTACTCAGCAGTGTTAATTAGCCTACCCCAACTGCCATGTGGAGGTGGCTAAACTGTTTTATATTTAGGAGACAGTTTGTTTGGAGTAATGCAGAATGGTGGGGGTTGCCACCTTGGGGGATTTTAAGTTTATCTAGACATGGCTGTTAAAACTGAAGACAGCATAAGTATTTAAGAGCGTGCGAAGTACAGAGATGAAAAAAGTGTTAGGCTGAAAACCTAGGCCCATTGAAGTTAGTGCGGTCTTTATTATTGATGTAAATGGGCGAAGAGTATGCCCTGAGTAGCTGTGCAATGAACAATGACAGTTATAAATAGCATATCTTGTCAGGGGAGAGGGAAAGGGGACAGTAGCCAGAATGGCAGTGCCAGTGAGCCTGTACCACTGCTGCAGCCTGTGCTGGGGGTTTGTGCTGCAGGAGCTTTTACAAGGAGGTACGTACCCCCCACCTTCCTCTTTCCTTCCCCTTCCCACTGCCCTGTGTGTCTAATTTAAAGTTAATTTAAAGTTACAACAAATCTGAACTTAAAAGGCAACATCTTTATTTACAGCATGCTATGAACTTTTGGAGCTCATTCTTATAGGATACTGGTAGTATCAGGAAAGAGAGGTGGGTTAGATTAGACCTTTTATATGAGTAAGAACTAAACACCTGTTAATTTAGCTAAGGTACATTTATAAGAGATGTACAGCCCCATACCATAGGGTATAAGCTACCTGCCTGGGGATAGGAACAATGTATAGCTTAATTGCTCATTATGGTTAATTTTGTTTTCTTTTCTTTTACAGTGTCTCCTGACACACCTGGTTCTGGCTAATGTAGAAGGATAGTAGCCTGGATGGATCATTGGTTTAATCTGATATGATCTTTTAATTAAAATATACCTCTTGAAAACATGCTAACCATTTCCCCTACTCAAAAATTAAAGGAGTAAAGTAATTGTCTTTTTATGTGTTGACAAATTAAATGTTGCCATGGATACAGTATGCTGTTTACAGTGGTAGTAATATCTTTAGTTCTCATGGTGCTTTTAATTGCAAAGGATCTCAAAGTAATTCACAAGCTGTACGTAGGGATCACTTCACTTGACACTGAATTACAGCCATAACGACACTACCCAATAACGACAAGCAGAAAACGTACTGTGCTTCAAGTGAAGCTGCAGTGATTATTTTAGAAGGCAGAATGTAATTGCCAGAACTGAAATCTAGCCAGGAGCTGAATAGCCTAATTCTTCAAAATGCAAAAAATCAAATGGGAACAGGCATGACTTAACCAGTGCAATATGGTAACTAATAGAACAATTAGATTTGACTTTTACTAGTGCTGGGCAGCAAATGGTTTTCCCATCTTGCAAAACTGTACAAGATTTCAAAAGACTTCCCATGTCACATTGTGATAAAACCAACATGTTCTGAATGAGATCCACTTGAGGACAGTGAATAGCCTGACAGCCAGGGCGCTTAACTAAAATGGGGATAATCCAGTTCCAGTCCTTGCTGCTTTGCTGTTCTGTCAGAGGTGGCCTTAACTACTTTGCCATTAGCTGTTCTCAGGTTGTGTCTCTTAACTTTAGAACTGTTCTACTTCATGTACATAATTAAATATTCATCAGAACAGGGACTTCAACCTGGGATTTCCACATTCCAAGCAAGTGCCATAACCACTGGGTTATTGTATCGATCCTGTTTAGCTCACTGAGTATCTATACAAATTGGTTCAGCTCCACAGGAGAGACTGAACCCTAGTCAGGGATTTCAACTGGGATACAGAAGAACAGTAGATCAAGGGTCTGACCCTCAGTCTCTCATAGTTTCCTAGTTTATAGTTTCATAGCCTCTCAGGTCATACCTCGCATACCTCTCAGGTCTCTTTCTCTCCCTTTTTATTTTTCCTTATGCCCCCAAAGAAAACAAAACATCCAGCAACTCCATCATGGTCCTTAGAAATATACCCAATGAAAATGTTATCAAAATTGCTACCTTCTTACAAAAACTTCAGCCACTTTTGGTTAAAAAAAAAAGAAAGAAAAAATTCATTAAAAAACCCAAACCCCTAACTAGTTGTTTTTTTCCCCTTTTTTGGTTACATACATTTACTTTCTTTCTATGTGTGTGTGTTCTGATTCATATTGTGAGTATTCTGTATGCCTTTGCTTTCTTAGGTAGCACATTAGTGCTTATGTAGGTGTGTGACCTATATAACCAATGACAGAGAAAATGATTCTAGAGAGGGAGAGTTTTAATTTCATTCTGTTGTTATATTGTTCAAGAGGCAATGATGAAATGTACTACTTGTGCCTGAAAAGAATTTATTGCAGTGGTCACATTTACAAGGCTAGATTTTTTAAATAGCTGGTTTTATCCTTGTAACACTGAGACTGCAAATAATAGCAGGTGCAGTTGATGTAAGTTTTATGTCTAAGTACTTATTAGGTATAAAAGGCAGGGTGACAAGATTCCCAGTAAGAATCAAATTCTTCTTCCTGTAAAAAGACATAATAGGCAGTCTTACCCTTGCTGAACTTACAGCCTAGGAAGACATATAGCATTTAAAATATGTTGGCAGCTCAGGCATCTGCTTTATCACAACTGTGACAAATTGTGGCAACAATTATTAGCACCTGTAAAATAACTCACCTATGAATGAAGCTTCATTAATATTGGGTAGAAAATATGCCTTACAGTATTAGTTAAACATCCATATTAGTTTTATATGTTGTTTACAAAGACTTTGACTTTCTGATATCACTAGGCTGGAATTAACAGCAACATAGACATATTTAACCCAGCTGTCTTCAGCAGGATTGTGCTCATATCGGTCAGAAGTGACTTTAACTAGCTTCTAAAAGCTGATGAAGTAAGGAGTAATATTGTATAAAACTTTTACAGGCTTCCAGGTTTTGCTGCTAGGAAACAGAGTGAACAGAAACACAAGAAAGTAATATAAAAATAAAGAATAAAATATAGAATAAAGAAGAATAAATATAAATAAAGAGGAAAAATAATACACTACAAAACTAGAGAATAAAATAACATGCAGAAAATAAGCAAATATAGGGTAGAGAAAAGTACTGTAACATAGGGGGTTGACAGATGTGAAAAAACAAAACAACACTTTACCAGAAGAGGCAGGATGTTTTTTCGATGTGGCTCGACATCTGTATAGACTCAATCAGCTATTAGAGAAAAGTGTCAAAAAGTCCCACTGAAGTGCCTGAGCTATACAGACACTGGGCATGCTGGGGCCAATTAACATGATGCCTCTTTTAGGTATGCACAACGCTTGGTGTAGGGGCATACCAAGCTTAAAGCACTGTTTTTTTCCCATGTCTGTAAGCAGCCATAGATACATAACTGGTTGGATCACCAAGCTCAATGAGTAGTCATCAATGGCCCGATGTCTATTTGGGAGGAAATATCAAGTGGAGTTCCCCGATGGTCTGTCCTGGGTCTGGTACTGTTCAACATCTTCAGTAATGAGTTGGATAAGGTGACTGGATGCCCACTTAGCATATTTGCAGATGACACCAAGGTGGGTGGAGTTAGAGACACTAGAGAGCACAGCTAGGATCCAGAATCACCTGAGTAGACTGGTAAAATGGTCTGTAATCAATCAAATGAAATTCAGCAAGGAAAAGTATGAAATAATGCACTTGGGATGGAACAAATTCATGCACAAATACAGACTGGGGAATGATTGGCTAGGCTGCAGTATTGCAGAGAAGGATTTGGGACTTATAATAGATCATAAGCTGTATATGAGCCAACAATGTGCTCTTGTTTAAAAAAAAAAAAAGGCCAATAGCATACTGGGTTGTACTAGTGTCACTTCCAAATTAAGTGAAGTGACTATTCCCTTCTATTCAGCACATGTGAGGCCTCACTTGGAGTACTGTGTCCAGTTTTGGGCCCCACACTTCAAGAAGGACTTGGACAGTTTAGAAAGACTCCAGTGCAGAGCAGCAAAAATGATTAGGGGCCTGGAAGGCTTATGAGGGAGGCTGAATCATAGAATCAATGAGTCGGAAGGGACCTAGACAGATCATCGAGTCCAACCCCTTGCCATGGGCAGGAAGGATCACTGGGAGTGGCAGGGGTCATAAGACATCAACCAGGTGCCTATCCAGTCTCCTCTTGAAGATTTCCAGGGAAGGTGAGAGCACCACCTCTCTGGGAAGCCTATTCCAGGCTCTGGCCACCCTTACACTGGAGTAGTTCTTCCTAGGAGAAGAGAAGATTGACAGGAGACTTGATTAATAGATTCATAGAAATTAGGGCTGGAAGGGACCTCAGAAGATCATTGATTGATAACAGTCTTCAAATACCTGAAGAATGATTATAGAGAGGATGGGGATGGGCTTTTTTGTGGTGATAGAGGACTGGGCTAGAAGCAATGGCATTGAGCGACAACAGAGGACGTTTAGGTTGGAGATTTGGAAGGACTTTCTGACTATGGAGTTGGTCAAACATTGGGCCAGGCTACCTAGAGAAACTGTGAAATCTCCATCTTTGGAAGTTTTCAAGAGAAGGTTGGATAGATTTGGATGGCATGGTTTAAATCTATCCTGCCTTCTACTTGACTTCAGACTAGCACTGCTAACTATGTCTCTGTTCTGGGATGATTTAGTCAGGGATGATCCTGGCTTGAGTAGTGGGCTGGACTAGATGACTTTGTGAGGTCCCTCCCAGCCCTACTTTCCTGTGATTCTATGAGACCATGCTGTACCTGAAGTTAAGACCAAGTTTGTGTAAGTCTTTTGGCACAGCTTCAACAATATTGCAGTAAACGTGGAATGAGTTGTTTTGATTAGAAGCCTTCCTAAATGTAGTAGTTCCATGTGGATTCCATGTGGATTCCACGCAGAACTGTGCAAAGCTGGGTGAGTGTAACTAAGATTTACAAATAGTTCAGAACCTGAAAAATTAAAGCACTTCTGGGGTGCTAATACATATTATCTCAGATGAGAGAAAAAAGGTTTACATCAGCTTGTGCCATCTGAAAATGCTATGGTATGCACAACTCTAGTTAAAGCACCTGTTTGCTGTTATCTATCTGCGGCTTATCTGCTGTGTGAATGCCATTAAGTTTCTTAATTTCTGTGCTTCAGTTCATTCATTCATAAAATGTTTCTAATGGTTACTAACTTCAGTGCAGGGGCTGACTTGAAGTGATATTTTCAAAGTGCTTAGAGATCCTTAGATGAAATATGTTGAGTAATATATATTAATCATGAAATGGAAAGTACTTAGGAAATGGAGAGACTTTCCAGTTTTTCATGGCTTCTCCTGGATTCTTCATGTTGCTGATTCTTTCTATTTTCTCTTAAATGTTCTAATTTTTTTGTTAAATGTATTTCTAGAGAGCTGCTTCAAGTAGAAATTGGTGATTGCTGGTGCATTCTAAGCATGTGCTCTTTCCCCTGTATTGTATGTGATTACAACATTTACAGTACCCATAAGTATTGAGCAGAAAATTGAGCACTAAAATATGCTGCAAATCTAAAGCTTTCATAAACAAGGATAGCTATAAAAGTACTGTATGGAATACAAGTGCCAATGTTTAGATCCAAACAAAATTCAACACTTCATGTCTTTTTAAATGTGTATTAAATTCCTACATAGAAATTTGACAGATACAAGTAACTTGTTGACTTAGTGGTTTTACAATAATTGACTGCTGGATTTGGACACCAGAACATCTAACCAGTTGTTAAACTCTGACTAGGCATGTCGGTAACACGCCAGTGACAGTCTTAGGGGGTGGAGAATACTGCTGTGTGCAGCACTCACACCCAACTTCACACATCTCCTAATGCAGAGAGC
>NW_017729006.1:25643472-25663260 GCF_001723915.1 Gavialis gangeticus | reverse complement strand
AGTGACAGTCTTAGGGGGTGGAGAATACTGCTGTGTGCATGTCTCTCAGATTCAGCTCTCTGCATTAGGAGATGTGTGAAGTTGGGTGTGAGTGCTGCCACAGGCAGATATTCAAGGGTAGCTAATTGCCAGCTTGGAAGCATTGATTTCAGGAGGAGAGAATTGCTGCAGCAGGAGTACAAACTGGCAGGATCATGACAGAGCCAAGCAGTAGAAAAGAAGGATTTAAAAAATGCCGGAGTGCCACTTTCAGCATCGATGGTTTTAGCTTTACAATTGGTAAGATCAGTTTAAATTCTTCTTCTTCTTCCTCTTTTTCTTTTCATGCTCTCTGATTGCTCCCATCTTTTTTTGTATAAGTACTAGCTACAGGTTTAAGGATACAATTCATCCATGGAGATCTTTTGTCTATCTGAAATGCTTAGCTACCCTGTAACTTTTGCTGTGTTTTGTTTCCTGTTGCCTTCTTTATTTTCTTTTCTCCAAGAAACTTGCCTTTGATAAGTAGTTGCTGTAAGGATTTTCTCTCTGTTTTGTCATTGTTTCATTGAGTGGTTTGCAGAACTTTTGTTTGGGAGCCTTAGCTCAGAAAAGTCTGAGATCACCAATTTTAGGGTTATATATTGCTTGCTTGCTTGCTGCATTTTCTTCTGACAAGACCAGAAACATAAGCACCAGGAGCCTTGGGGTTGTTTTTATTATTTCTTTGCTCAGTTAATAAGGTTTCAGAAATCTATGAGCCCTTACGCTTTTCTTGGTAGAATAAAATCATATGTAATTTCTTTTGAATAAAAAGGTTTGAGTGGGAAGAATATCAGGAGAGGCTAGGAATTTTAAGAAGATGTTTGTTCCTGGAGTAACTGTTTATACTAGGAACAAATTTGACCCTTTCTGTTCATTATTTCTATGTGGGTGAACAAGTGAAGCTCCTGACAGCTACAGGTGTCTCTAGATTTGTGTATGTGTGCGCATGTGTGTGTGTCTGACTTGCTGTGAAAAGATTAGGATCTCACTGTAATCTGAGCAGGCTGTTGTTTTAAACTTTTACATTTGACTGGGCTACATCGTACAAATCCCTGCATGTATTTAAAACGGCACAAGCCAGACTGATTTCATAACTTACACAGTAGAAGCCATCAATACAGATCCTCTTGTATACCTTTTAGAAACTGATTCTCAGATATTGCTTTTTTTTTTTGTGCTAGTTGATTTATTCAAATTTATAGTATTTTTAAATGAGACCAACATGTTATTTATTAATACTGAATGCAAACTTTTTGGTAGTGTATAAAGACCACCCGTGTCTTGGCTATTATCCTGTCTCAAGTAATGCCTCTGCAATCATTAAAACTATACTTTTTAAGAGAGCAATCTGAAGTTGGAGATATGTTCTTGTAGCTATGTATTTGTTTATACAGCACTTTGAAGATGAAACTACAATATGCATTCTATGCATTATTTTTAAATTTACTTATGGAAAAGTGCTAGTCTCTCCATAGTTAAAGTTCTGACAATGTGTCCTTATGAAGCCCTATTCTAATCCTCCACCATTTTTATTACAATTACTAGTGTTATTGGTATCACATTTTATCATTTGGGCTAAGACAAAAAGCCCAAGGCTAAATTGATTCAGTCTTTGTAGGTTAGTCTAAACTGCATAGATTGAACTGATAAGCACATGAACAGACATTCCCTTTTGATTCTGGAAATGCAGCCACATGCCTTCAGTGGCCCAGACCAGAAGCTGGGGGGTACTATAGCATGCCTCCCTACTCAGCTGGAACAGACTGCTTGGGCCAAAGCTAGCCCACCCACCTTTCAGGGATGGGTTTGCAGGGGAGGTGCAAAGCATCCTGGGATGATGGGGGACTGTGAGTTAACTTGAATCTGGAGGGGATCTGAGACAGATTTAACATAAATCAATGACGTCTGATACTACATCCACCCAAGTTTATCCTAAACTGGTTTTGGCCATTTTGAAAGTGGTTTATGTGTGCTGAACTTCTGTTGTGTTACAGATTTAAACTGGTTTCTGATCACTTATACCTGTTTATGTGTAATTTCTGTCCCTAGCCTTGATGGCAGTTTGAAGAGTAAGCATTCACTTGGCTGTTCTTTTTTAGGCCTAAGATAGTACTAGGTTTGGGAACACTGCATTTGTGTATGACAGTTGTGTATTGTATTTAATTATTGTATTGATGCATATTTAGATTACTGTATTGTCTGCTTATTGTCTTTTACTGCTATTTATACTCAGAAAAAAAGCAGAACTAGATCTTGGATCAAAGAACTTGTATTTACTATTCTTACTTCGTGTTCTTTTAAAGTCAGTTAACATGTAATTTCATGTATTTTTCTCCAAAATTGATGCACAGAGGTTACATAATGAAATTACTGAGGTGTGTGTTTTGTACATTATTAAGTAAAGCTAAAATGTGTTGTAGCTCATTTTCAAAAATGCATATTGCTTGACATATCTGTATTGAATTGATTGATGTTCGTGAAAATTTTGCAAAGGTGACTACTGAATGATCTACTCTGTACCAGGAAGACTGACTATTTCACAGTGATAATGGGAAAATCAAAATCTCTGATTAGTTGGCTTAACAGTATTTCTTCCTTTTAATTGGAAGATGATTTTGTTTGGGTGTTGAAGGTCAGACTACATAAGGGTTGGAGTTGTTTTTGAGAAATGGTGAGTTCCCACAGTGCTTACTGAGGTTAGTTGGAACTGTGGGAAATCAGTACTCTTGAGGATCAGGTACCTGTGTGGTGATGTTGGGTTGGAAGAAATTTGTGCCCAACTAGAAAGCTGTGTAAAAGAACATGTTATGTACATTGTAACTTATACATCTATATAACAGAGATTTCTTCCAGAAAGGAACTGATTTGATAGATTAGTTATTAGTTTTATCATAATGTATCATTATAATCATGGCCATTTATTTCTGAAAGGAAAAAAAGTAAAATTGAAAAGGTAAAGCCAAAGGCAACTAGAACTCAAGTACAGTAATCTCTGTATTGAGGGAAGTCCGGAAACGTTTCTGTCCCATTGCTGCCTCAATTGGCATTCAGTAGCTTCAAACCCAATGTGTAACTTGCTGAACATGGACCATATTTTGTAAATACTACAGGACATAGAGCTATAAAGAGTTGGCCCTGGTTTTGGTCTGGCTGAGCTGTACTTGAATGGCCAAAGGCAGGGGAGCAAAGGCAGCCTAACAGATTCTAGGGTGGTGGTCAGCAGTGGGGCTGTGCAAAGCTTCAGATCGTGATTCGATTCGGAGATGATTTGGACTGATTTGGAATCTCTGAATTTGAATTGAATTGCCAGAAGCTTTAAGCTTTCTGAAGCCTCTGAATCGATTTGGACCTCTGAACTGAATTGCTGGCATCCGAATTGGCTGAATCCGATTTGAATAGTTTCCTATTTGCACAGGCCTAGTCAGCAGGCAGTTTTCCAGCAAATGAAGGTAGAGTAACTTCAAGGCTTCTGTAATTTTCAACTTAGAGTTAGTGGTTCAAAGGGACTGTTCCAGTAGCGAGGTGAAGTGGTAAAGTAGATGCACTTTGGCTCTGTCCCTTTCTCCCAGGTACAGCCCTTATAACTGGGGGAGCAAGGAGTTATTGAGTAGAACTCTATACCAGATAGGAATATTTTGGACAGTTGCCTAAGATGAGCCTCTTTGCACTGGCAGAGTAACGGAAAGGAATCATAGCAGACTTACTGATTGAACCCCTTGATTTCAATGGGACTCTTCAGGATAATAAACCTGCACCACTGCATGTGTTTGTAGCATCAGTCTCTGTATTAAGATGCACTATTTTTCTCCATATGGAGCTTTGGGACCTTTGTTTGACGTATCTCTCCATCTCCATTTCACAGGCTGCACAGCTTTTACATAAAGCCAAGTTATTACCGGTTTATATTAATTCTTCCAAAGAATAGAAATACTTTTTGCCACAGTTCCACTACTACAAATAAAGTACAGATGTGATTTTTGAAAGAATATAAATAATGGAAAAGCAAGGCCTGAGTCATGTCTTACACTCTATCATTCTGTGCAAAGTGTATGTAAAACACTATTAAATGAGAATGCCATTGTTTTCTATACTTAGGTTGCCTAGTATAATTGACTAAACAAACATGTAAGATCAATGAAGCCTCAGGTGCAATGTCTTTAAACTTGAGAAGATGACAAACAAAAATGTTAATAAGGTTATACTTTTTTCCCTTTTTTAATCCTTTTTCTATGACCAAGAGCCAATTGAATTAAAACTTCTGCTCCCCGCTTTTCATATCCAGAAGCTCTTGAGTAACAGTGTTTTAAGTGTCCCTGTCACAAGAATCTAATGGATTGATTGTAACAGAATATACCAATAATGATTAGAATTAATTGATGTGGTGGAAAGATCTACTGGAACTCAATGCTGCTTAGTTATTGGGTGAATGCTGAACTGAAACATGAAATTTTATGTGTCTGATATATCACAGGATTGTTCACTATTGATGAGACCTTGCTCTGCGGTTTCTTTGAGTTCCACTGTCATTAAGGACCTAGCCATCAGATTGTGTTTAGAACTCCAGTTCAAGTAAAATGGGAATTTTTAAGCTCAGGTCAGTGACAGTTTCAGTCCCTGGGTAATATTTATTCCCAAATCCTGCTGCTTCTGTTTTTAAAGTTTGTAATTTTCTGGTTCATTTAGTGATCCCCATTTTAGTGTAAAATTTCAAGTGGTGACCCAGACAAGAGTATTTATGAAAAACATACACAGGCACAATGTTCTTATTAGGTCACTGCAGAAGTTAACCTTGATAATCTGTTTTGTTGTGCTTTGGTCATATACACTTGGTGGATAGGCACAAAATTTAAATCTGTCATAAAGCATCTGGCATGAATGGGGATGAGAGAGATTCAAGGCAGAAGTCCATATGTAAAGCAGAGAGTAAATGCAGCATTATCAGAATAAGAAAACAGTGTTACCCTTAAAGCTCCTTTGGCATTAGAAGAAAGCAGTTTTGCTATTCTCAGTTGATAACCTGTCCATGAAGCCCCAAACTAACTGGAATATGGGGCTCAGATTTTTCTGAAAGAGCAACTTGTATAATAAGGTAACAAACAAGTTAGAGACACAGAGGCAGTTTTCATTATTTGTACTATATTTATATTGCTAATTCAATGGCAGGACTGTAGTTATATTAATAATGTCTCATCCATAACTATATAACTTTTAAGATATTTTCTGCAGCATCTTTAAAGTCCTGGTTTGTTGTTCTGCCGATGACAACAGTAGTTTTGTAATTCAGTAAGATACAGCCTGCTACTGTGGAGACAAAGTCGTCTATGGACCTTTTACTTTTATTCTGTTCTTGTTCTCGTCACATAAAAAGATGTAATTCTGACTGAAAGTACATGGTTGTTTTGTATACAGGGAGTAGTGTTAAATATTGCCCACATCTGTTCTCAGGAACCTTTTCCTTCAACCTTCGGAGGGAAAAAAAAGGGAGTTTGTAACATTATATTAAAACGTGTGGGGAAAGAGGTAGGAAATGTAATTTTTTTCTTGTATTGAGCATTAATTACAGTGCCAGTGGGATTCCTTTCAGCTTCTTAAGAGTTGCAGTGATAACTCACCTGGGACAGCTCTTAGAAGAAGCACTGTTGGAGGAAAAACACCTGTGCATGTTAGGAGGTGTAAATACACTATCAGGCACTTGCACTGTACTGCTAGGATATTCTTTTTCATCAGCAAGTCTTAAAAGCTATGAATTTTTTCACTAGAATGGTACCTGAATTCAACACTATGGGCATGTCTACACATGCAATTAAATTGGCTTAAATTTACTGAGCAGTAAATTACTGCACAGTAAGCTGTAAGAGGCCAGGATCTACATGTGCAGGCGTTAAAGCTCATTAACGCTGTGTGTGGACTGACTTGGGACTAGCTTTATTCCCAAGTCAGTCTACACATACAGTGTTACTGTGCAGTAAGGCATCTACATATACATTACTGTGCAGTAACTAACTGGGTATAAATTTGATACCTACATGATGCAGGTGTCAAATTTATGCTCAAGTTGGTGTAAGTCACCACATTTACTGAGCAGCATGGGCATGCACATGTAGATATGTGCCCATACTGTGTGGTCATTTGGTTACTGTGCAGTAAATGCGCACGTGTAAAAGCACCCTGTTTGTCACAATTATAAGGTGCTGACAAGTGTCCTTGTAACTTAGCATTTTCCTTATTTAGTGGCTTTTAAGATTTTATTCTTTGTTGACTTTTTTTAAATAGAATCCCTTTTTCTGGCCAGGGAAACGTATTTGGTGGGCTCAACCCATATCAGAAAGACAATATAAGGGTGTTGTTACACCTTACATTGTAAGCCAAACAAATATTAATCAGCTTAGTGTCGTTCGGCTTAGTGCAGCAGTCATACCTTAAGATGGAAAAACTGTCTCTGATGAGACTGTGACAGTCCTTCACCTGCACAACTGTATCTTGCCACTAGAGACTTTGTGAGCAGGGGCAGGACTAGGAGCATATGTAAAATATTTCTCAGTAAAAATGAAGTCAGTGTTGTCAGCTACACTTTCTTCCAAGCTTTATGTGTTTCTTTTTTAGTCTGTTGTATTTTTTGGTATTGGCTGCGATGCCAATAGATACATTAGGGGCAGGACAGGCTTCCTGCTCCTGACTGGCAGTGGGGGATGAGGCACCATGCCTGGCTGTGCTGCTCCCCAGTGTTCCCTCTCTCCCTGACTCAAGGAGGCCATTGCATCTTGGGAAGCTGGAGGATTTCAGTTGGACTGAATATCTGTAGGGAGTGGCCACACTGTAATAGAACAGGAGGAGAATTAGGTGGATTATTGTCCTGGACTGGTGTAACTTTAAAACAAATAACAAGTGCTGTAATATGCTTAAAGGTGTTAATGTGCAAGCAATCCAGGGGTTAAGGTGGGAGGGCCAAACCTGGCTCATGGGCCATATCCAGCTCACCAGTTAATCTCATCTGGCCCACTAGCCACCCCTGGGTGCCTGAGAAGGCAGTGTTGTGTCCTGTGCTGCTCCACTCTGCTACAGCCAGGGCCGGGCCAGGCCAGGCAGCAAGCAGATTCCTCTACACCCCCAGCATCCATTCTTCCCACCTGGTTTCTTGTTGGTCTTGCATGGTCTTGGCACTGTGGTCACCAGCAGCGGGCCCTGCATGGGATAATGTGGAATGCAGTGCACTGAGTAGCCGTCCTGCCCACCTGCCTGCCTACTTGCCATGATGAGCAACTGTTGCTGTGGTGCCACTAGGAGGTAAGCCCGTGCCAGCTGCAGGGGGAGGGGTCTTAGCCTGCGGCAGTCACCCCTGACTTTCCTGGTGTAGCATGACAGCAGTGGCTCATTACAGTGGGTGGGCAGGCTGGCTACTTGGTGTGGTGCATTGCACCCTGACCTCTGTGGGCCTGTCTGTCAATGGCTGCAGTAGCAGGACTGCACAGCACCAACAGGAAGCTGGGTGGTGGTAGGGAATGAACGCAGGGGAATCTGTATGCTGCATGACTCAGTCCAGCCCCAGCTGTGGCAGAGTGGAGTGGTGCAGGGTGCAGCGCACCCTCTTCAGGTTCCTGGCAGTAGCCAGTGGTCTGGATAGGATCAATTGGCACCTCCCTTCTTCTCCTCTGGCCCTCAACAGCTCACCAAAACTCCTTAAGTGGCCCTCCAGCCCAAAGAATTGCCTACCCCTGGGTTAAGAGCTCCAGAAGCTGCCTAATCTGTGTAACAAGGCCCTAAAATGCATTGAGTATACACAGGGTGACTGAGTACACACTCACCTTTCAAAGTGATTCTTCCAATCCAAGTTTGGAGGAAGTTCCAGGTAGTATGAAAGAAAATTACCTTGTGTAAGCATGTAATGTTCTGCAGATAGAAAGCTTCAAGGGGCTGTCAATCCAGACTCTTTTACCAGGATTAAATTTGTTATGATTTTAAGTGACCTTTTATTTCTGTGGATCCATATGCCTTTCTAACTTTCCAACACAAAGTGGGGCACCATTTTTAATGTTATTCACTAGGTCCTGATGTTACAGCTAAAAAAAAAAAAGAAAAGATTTATCACCTTTCAAATTTTTTATCTTGGTTTGAGAACAGACCTAATGAAAAGTGGCAGAAGGCATTAGTAATCGATTGCCATATGAATGCATAAGCATATTGCTGCCTGAATTGGAAGAAATGCATATTTTATGCAGAATAATATTACAAACAGTAATCTAGCTGTAGGATACAATACTTGATTATTTTATTAAATTGTCTGCCAAGGTACTGACACATGTACAGGAACAATGCAACGTAAAGAATGAAAACACAAAAACAGTGGAACAAAGCTTCCAATAACAATCATGGGACAAGACATTTTAAGAAAAATGTGTAGGTTGTTATTTTGTCTCAACTACAAGGTCATATTCTAATACCAAATTCCTTGGGTATCCTTGTCTGCTTTGCCTGAAAATTCACTTCCTGCAGTTGTTATTTGTTTGTTTGGGTACCCAAGAAGGGTTAAAGTTTCAGTTGTTTTACCTAGAGGTCTAGGTTACATCAACCTAGAAGCACTAGAGACTAGGGGGCTCAGTCTTGCTGAAGGCCGAGATGGAAACAGGCAGAAGCACTGCCCTAGTACATTACGCTAGCAAGATCTATGCAGGAAAGGTAAGGTGTTTTGTGTCTCTTCTGCAGTGGCTCCTAATACAGGAGTGGAGGTGCTGATTTCAACAAGAGCAGAGGTGGCTCCTCAGGGCTGTTCAATTGGTGGCTCATAGGCTACGTAAGGCCTGTGAGTGTTTAAATTATGGCCTGTGGGGCATGACTTATAGGCATGACTCTGGCAACCAGGGCCACCACTTCCTCCCTCTTCCCCACCCCCCCGCTATCCCCTTGGCCACTGTTGGTGACTGAAATGGGTGGCAGGGGAAAAGCGGGGGAGAAGCAGTAGCTTCTTACTTTTTAGTATGCTATCATCAAAATGCCTTTCTGTGATAGGGAAGTGTTTTTAGCTTCTGGGTTCTGGAGATGCACCAACACAGTATCCCTGGTAGCTGTGCCATAAGTTGCCATCAGAGGTTGGTTGTTCAGCCACTGAGAAGCTCTGCAGGTCATTTAGGCTCACCATGCCAAATAAATTGGGCAGCCTGGCTTCATAGGATGAAGACCTGTGAAAACTTGCCTTGAAAAGACTGGTACTGTTTCCCTTTTATTAGAGCTCTGTTAATTTATAAGAGCTGAGGATCTACTTACTATGTCTACTAGACCTACTATTTACTATAGTCTACACAATGTGGGTAAAAAGTTACCCAGGTACAATGTAGGTGTTTTGAGTTGATCTCTCATCTGTCAAAATATTCCTGAGTAATGTACTGTTGCTCGGTTTTAATGCCAAAATCATTAGTTGTTCACACTGAATCAGACTCATAACATAGAACCAGTTGTAGGGTCACTTCAGAAGTAGTTATTTATTTATTTTTGCTAATTTTATTTCCAATGGGAGCTGTGAACTGTAAAACCTTTGCAAAGTGTTTTGACATGTGTGAGTGGGCAGAACTATCCTCCACAGTTGGGCTTTGTGTGCAAAGAAAATAACTCCAAAATGAAGATGAAAGAAGATTATAGTGGATAAAATCATTACTGTTTAAAAGTAAGAAGCATCCTCCTGATTACTTCACACTACCTTTTAAAAATTTGATGAATTATGTAAGTGTAAATCCTTATCCTGAAGCAAATCCTACCCTCTCACTTTTAAATATCCCAAGTCACTACTGTGAGTGTCTTGCATGATGATGTTACCAGGGTATCTGAACACTGCATACGTTTTCGTATCCTCATCCAAAGAGCGCTTCTGTGATAGGGAAGTGTTTTTATTCCTATTTTGCTGATGGGTATGGCAGTCACTTCTTTCATGTGTAGAACCTGCTGGAGTGATGTAGAAGGGCAGTGCAGCATGCCTCTGCCTGTTTTCATCTTGGTCTTTAGCAAGTTCCCTTAGTCTCTAGTGTTTCTAGGTTGATATAAACTAGACCTCTCAGGCGCTTGTACATGTGATAGGGGTTTAGTCCCCTGAATTGAAACAGTGAGTTTTTAATTGTGATGATTAAAAATGCACTGTTTCAATTTAGGGGCTTCCATCACTGTTACAGTGAGATTCTTTTTTTCCATGAAGCCTGACCACCTCTCCCATGGCTGCGGAGGATGGGGGCAAGCTGCCAGCGAGCCAAGCAGTACCTAAGCTGTGGGGATCCCCGGGTGGTCCCAGTTAGCTAGAAGGTGGTGGGGACAGTACATGGGGTACTGCTCCCTGGGTGGGCTTGGGGAAGAGTTGGATTGGGCCAGGTGCTACTTCCAAGCTGGGGCAGCATCTGGCCCACTAGCAAGCCAGCCTGGCTGGCCCTGGGGGGTGCCGCCACAATGGAGGGAAGGACCAGGGCCTCCTGCAGCTCAGGGCCTGCCAGCAGCTCATCCCCCAGGCAGGCTCCAGGGGGCAAGCTCTGCAAAAAAAAAAAATCATGTCTCGTGCCACTTCTGCCTTTAGCCCGCCTCTCCTGAGGCTGGGGGATGAGCTGTCAGCTTAAAGTCTGCAACATTGCAAGTAACTAAATTGCAAACTAAACTACATGGAGATGTGGTGTAGTTTGCAACGTAACAAACTCATTTAAATCACAAAAAATCCCCCATGCCTGTAAACATCCATACATGTACGCATTGAAACCGTAAAAACGGCCAATTTTCATCATGTATATGAGTTCCTGTAGGCAGAACAACTGGAAGTTTAACTCTTCTTGGGTACCAAAACAAACAAATAGCAAAACTCAGTCTTCAAAAGATTGCCAGGCCTAACTTTCCAGAAGGATGCTATGGCAGGATTAGCCAGGGGAGCATGCTATCCCACAATAAGAGCTAATGATCTGCTTCCACCCAAGCTGTACTAGCTCATAAAAGAACTAGAGACTGGGAGAGAACTTTCAAGCCTAATCCTTTGGGGTTTGCCATTCTGCAGCAGAACTTTTTAAAATCTGCTAATAAGCTTATTTTTCTTATATAGTGTAGATACGTGTTTGTGTCTCTAAGATTTGTAGGTATGTGTCTGTTAATAAGAGGATAATTCTTTTTGGACAGAATTGAAATGATCCTGTGTTACACCACTGGAAATTGGGGGTAACTCCTCCTTGCCTAAGAGCCAGATTCTCAACAGGTATAAATCTTTATAGCTCTATTGAGGTCAAGTAAGCTACAGTGTTTTACAGCATCTGAGAATCTGCTCTCAAAGAGTTATTCCTGCTCTACACTGAGGAAACTTAAAGACAAATATTATGTATAAATTTTAAAATGTTACAGGGTGAAGCCACCAAGCTTTTCCACAGTTCAGTTCCAGGAATTCGTAAATGCTTACCCCTTCCCTTCTCAGTGACAGAGACTACATCTGATCCTACATTTGTAGTAGCTGTGGCCTTGAGATTTTCAGAACTGGGAACTTCTCCCTGTTCATGTTATTGCATCAATACCTGGAGCCTTGTTATATGGCTGTTTTCAGAGCTGAAAGCATGATGAGAGGAAAGTTGTAGTAATTACTGAACAGATGCACTTAATGAAGTCTCTACTGGATTTCCAGCTGGCAACTTGAACTGTGTACTGGGACAATGGAATTGCAGTCACTCAGATCATTATGTGACATCACATCCTCTCCCTTGTTGTCATAGCAGCTGTAATCATTCCACTGAAAATTTCCCCCAGGAAGACAGCAACCATCATTTTTCTCTATTAAGTGGAAGTACATGGTGTTTAGTTGGGTTTTTTTTTCCAACTGCTGCTGTGCAATGCGATTTCCTGCTCCTGACAAGAGCCTCTTGTCCTAATACTTAATGATGATACAAGATATCAGCTGATATATACCTAGGGGAGAAAACTTCCTCAGCCAGTGCAGCGCAGTGCTGACCTACAAGATATTTACTATTCTAGCATTAAAGTTCTTCAAAGCAGACAGCACTAGTGAGAGAGCAAGACAGCAGTGTTTTTCAATACATATTATACTAGACTTAAGGAATACTGGTCCTGATTCTCTAATTTATAACTGTTTTAAACTAATAAAACTCTACTGTAAACATCACTAGAACCATATCCAATTTATGCTAGTATCAGAGGAAATAATTGTTGTTATAAACAACATTATTTTAGTATTAATAATTAAGACCATTAAAACTAAAAGCTTTTTAATAATCTAGTTTTGCTTTTTCCTACCCCATTTAGGTGAGTTTTTTGTGTTTTTACAGTTTCCTCAATTTGGATACTGATTATTAGCGTGTGCTAGTTCACATTCTGTTTCTACTAATCTGCTTCTGGTTTTCATACTCTTGAACAAAACTATTATATATGGGCTGCCAACAATGCAGGAGAAAGGAGCTAAATGAAAACTGAAAAACAACTTTCTCTAGAATTGTATTAATGTCCATTCATTCTCTTGTTTTGAATTCATTTTTTGGAATAAAAGTAACATGAAGTTTTGGTCACATACATGAATTCAAGCTTTTACACTCATGTACAGGGTGTAGAGAATTTTACATAAAGATTTTAAATGTTCACTCAGGCAGGAACAAAGCATCAACAGAAAAGATACAGAAGTTTAAAAATCTTTTGACTGAGAATTAAGAAAATCCTACAACTAATAACTAGATCAGGGGTAGGCAAAATACAGCCTGTGGGCAGTATCTGTCCTGCCAAGGTGCAGGGGGCAGCCTGGGCCATGGTGCTGTGGCCAGTACTGCCATCCCTAGGTGCACAGTGGGGCTGGGGAGGCATGGTGGCTGGACTCTGGCACACCTGGGGTGGCTCCTTCTGGCTGCCACTGCTGGACCCAGCCCTGCTTCTTGGGCACCCCAGCCAACTGCTGGTGGCAGGGTCTGAATGGACAGGGTGCATGCCTGGGTGGACAGGATGGGGCTGCAGCTAGGCAGGGAGTGGGATGGATAGGCGGGGCCTGGGCAGGGGCTGGGATCACAGGATGGTGACAGAATAGGGCTGGGGCCCAGGGCCCAGGGAAGAGTCATGATCTACCCCCCACATACCCTTGCAACAGATGCCAGTTCCATGGTCAGGGGCACGTAGGGAGCAGATTGTGGCTCTGCCCTAGCCTCCAGCCCCACACTATCACTACCCCATGATCTTGATCCCTAGTCCTGCCTGCCCATCACACTCCTGGATACAGCTTCCTGCTTACCTGCGGCCCCATCTGTCCATCCAGCTGCATGCCCTGCCCATGAGGGTACCAGATGCTCTCCACGGAGACCCCGGGGTCACTGGGCAGTGACAATGCAGGGCCAGAGCCCAGGGCAGAGCTGCAGTCTGCTGCCTGCATGCCCCTGCAATGGGCACCGGTTCCATGGGCAGGCGTGTTCAGGAAGCAGACTGCGGCTCTGACCCAGGCCCCAGATCTGCACTGTCACCACCCAGCAATCCCAGCGTGCCCATGGAAACTGGCTGGGACCCATGTGGGGGCCACCTAAGGAGTTTCACTGAACTGTTGTGAGGGAGGTGGGGGTGCTGACTCAGCCTGCAACAGCTCACCAAAACTCCCTAAGTGGCCCTCTGGTCAAAATAATTGCCCATCCCTGAAAGAGACCTACTTGAAAGGATACTTAAGTGAAAAAGTATTTATCTACTTATGGGAAGAAACTTTCCTCTGATCATCAATATTCAGCTTTGGTCTGTGTAGATAATGGGGAGTGATTGAAGGAAATCTTCCTATCCCCAGTTTGGGACAAAGGGAGCTTACTTTGTTAGATAGGTCCTTGAAATAAAAAAACAGAGCACACCTGCCTCTTCTCAAGAGAATCACTTTATTGGAAAGCTATGCATTAAGTTTAACCAGCATTCAGATTCAAGCAATGGAAATGCAAAAACTTAATCATGCCTGGGAGGATGGGTATTGGCTGGACCTCAGGAACTCTGAGCTTTTGTTCAGTTCTTCTAGCAGCTCAGGTCTATCATATCACGCGTCCCCCAGATTTACAATCGTCTATATACAATCATTAATGACATGCATTTATTAACCTGATTGGGTATATGGTAATGAAAGCAATTGATCATAAAGACCCCCCTCTTCAGAAAAGTGAAGAGTTTATGACAAATGCTTAACAACTGTTTAACTAGGATGTGCTCAAAATTTTATCATTTAGTTAGATTTCCACTTTTAATACTGAGTGCTATTCCTTATGGTTATGGTTTCAATTTCTTTGTTTGTGTGACTATATTCAAACACCCAAATCAGTGCTTTCCTGTTTACATTATTGAAAACATGGTATTTGGCCTTGCAAGCCTGTCTGTCTACAAAGTTATCCAAAGTTCATTCCAACATTCATATAATGGGGGACCCATACAAGTGCAAGGAGGCACTTATGCCAAGGCCTTTTATGTGTCCCTTACAGTGACGCATCGCAAGAACAAAAAACTGTAGTAGAAATCTGAGAGGAAAATTTTGCCCACTGCTACAACCCTGCAAGTGACTGCACACCTGCAATTCCTCATGTAACTTTACTTAGTTTCAGGGATACCCTTGTTCATAGTTGCAGGACTGGGATCTCTGCTACTTGGCTTATTGCGGCATGGTCTAATCAGTTGAAACAGTTCCCTGGAAAATGTGTTCAGTGAATTTTAACCAAGCAGAACTGCAAATTCAGGACAGTGACAAGCTGGTGAAAAATAAAAAGAATAGTGTGTGCCTTTGAGATTCATAGGTGCTGAACTCTACCAAGGCAACCTGCATTAAGACTACTTCTACCTCCCATTCAAGTTTGTGGGTATTTTCCCACTGATTCTTAGTGAAAATTGGATTGAGTCATAGAGAAGGCAATAGCTTTTGAATTGGGCTTAGTATAAATTTAACTGTGTTACTTTTTGCTCTTTTTGTTTATGTGATTCATGCCCAGATAAGGAAGATTATGAGGAAAAAATTAACAGGGCCCATGAAATCTAAAGAACTCTTCAATTTTCGGAAGTTCGGCAATGTATAGAATGAGGTGTTAATTTGCATGGTGGCGTATCAAGCGAAACACAATAGTCTCATCATTAAGCAATTTTTAATGATTCTTTTGTTGCCTTCTTCCCCTTCTGCTAACACTGTGTATATGGTTGTAGACATGTGCTATTGATGCAGGTACATATGAATATGGTACTGGAAGGGATCGCCAGGGCCACTGAGTCCAGTCCTCTCCATTTGCAGGTACTCTTTCACTGAAAGAATCCCCAAAATCTCCGCTTCAAACATTCAATTACAACTACAAGTAACGAATCTGAGTAACAGAGAAGTAATTGGTTAATACACACATAGATAATCCTAGGAAAAGGATCATATACCACTCTAAAGAGGAAGGCAAGCTCCCCCACAGTCTATTTCAATTTGACCTATCCTTTCTGATACCAAATCTGGTGATCTGGTGTGACCCTGAACACAAGAGTAAGACCCTCTAACCAGGAACCTCTGTGTGTTCTAGTATTGCCAGGGGTTTTGGCATATCCCAGTCATATTTCCCCCATTCCCTCTATCCCCAAGCCCAGAAAAGCCTTAACCGTGATCATGAAAGGAAAAAACATACTACCTAGGCTGAACTAGTGACCCGCAAAAGCCCTGATGCATGGGATTACCAAATAATATCCACACTAAAATAATTACTTTTATATCCCAACCTAGGGACTGGAAACAAGTGACTCCACATCACACATGCACTGATTGTATGCCAGTACACCTATCCTTTTTATGAACTGATCCAGTTCAATCTTAAAGAGATTCAGGTTCTTTGCTCGCACCTCTTTACTTGAAAGACTATTCCAAAAGTTTACTCTTCTTATGATTAGAACTCTTCTCATTTCTGATCTGAATTCATCTGTAGCCAGTTTATAGCCAGTTCATCTTGCACTGATGGTGTTTCTCAGCTTAGAAAACTTTTTATCTTCTTTAATATTTGCCCAACATATGTGCTTATAAAGGCTGAGACCATTCAATCTCAGATTTTGTTAAATTAAATAAGACAAGTTCCTTAAATCTTTTATTAAAAAAAAAAGTCTCCATTCCCTTAACCATTTTGTGACCCTTCTTTGAACTGGTTTCATTTTAAGTTAATCTTTTTTTGAACGTCAGTGACCAGAACTGCAGACTTTAATCAAAATGGAGTTTTACCAATATCTTGTTTATTATATCTACTGCATATATTCTGCCTAATACACCCTATGGCCAGGTACAGACATTACTCTTTTACCAGTGTAAGTGATCAGAAACTGATCTATACCCATAACAGAACAGAAATTTGGCATGAAACTAGTTTATACCTATAACAGAACAGAAGTTCGGCATACATAGACCGGTTTAAAAATGGCTGAATCTGGTCTATGATTTACTGTACCTTCCCCCCACCTCTTTTTGAATGTTTGTATTTAGCCTAAGACTGCATTCACTTTTTTTTGCAGTTGCATCACACCGGAAGCTCCTAGTAATCCTATAGTCAACCAATATGCCCAACTCCCTCTCTTCCTCACATGTGCCTAGTCTGTGTGCTCCTATCCTAAAAATCAGTAGAATTCAAATTCATGGCTGCTGCTGGCACTACAGCATGATTTGATTGATCCTTGAATTGCAGTTTTGCCCTGAAAAATGACTCCAAACTTCAGTTCTACTCTGAAAATGGCATCCTTGGGGGCTCTAACTTTTTTTTCTTTTGATGACCACTATGAAACTACATATCATGTTTTTTTAATTTGCAGTAAAAAACCTTTTCATTTTATTGCCAGTCCTTGAACTCAACAGAAATCCTACATTTCCCAATTCAGCATTGAGGAATATTTTGGTCAAGCTACTTCTCATGCTAAAGTTCAAGAGTCCTAAAATAAAGCTTTATAATGGACACTGGTTGCAATTTGAATTATGAGGAGGTGACAGTGTTTTTAGAGTAAGTGTACTGAATAGACTCTAATTAGTGGAATATCAGCTTAAATTCATCCCCCCCACACCATTGCTGTGGCAGGGAAAGCAGTGGTGGGGGCAAGGGGCCAGACCTCTACCATACTTTCTGCTTCACCTCTTGACCTCCCTGTCTGCCCCACTGCCATGTGCCCTCTCTGTGCTTGTGCTTGACCCCAGCTGTCTGTTTCCACTCCTGCTTCTAGTGCCTGGCTTCCTTGCCCCTGGCCACCCCCAGGCCTGGGGTTGAAGCTGGAACTGAGTTGCCCCCTGCCCCAATCTAATACTTAAATCTAAAATTTGCAGTATTAGAGAAATGAGATTTGTTTTTCCCTATGTTGTTTGGGAGAGAAAGCCTTGTCTTGGATTTGAGTAAATACAGCATGTTATGTAAATATGCCACAGAGCAAGAAAAGTGCAAAATAATTGCCCTTCTAATAGATATTTGTATGGATGGTACATGGTTGGATGATCTGCTGTTTGCTTTTGAAAATATAATTCTAAGTAAAGATAGTTACTATTTATCTGGTATCCAGAGCATTTTATTTAATGACTAACTCCAATATAAAACACAAGGATCTACTGGCTACTGTTAACTCTCACTTATAGGGTTCTCTCCCATAAATGATATGGCATATTGTGGTTCAAATGGTTCAGAGTTCTGCTGTTTTATAAGTATTCTGTTTCTCTAATTGTAAGCCATCCTGAGCTTGTTGGGAAGAACAGCATATAAATCACATGAATGAATAAATAAGTTAGATACTGATTACTTTTACTTCAGCTTGTTAAAATTTTATATTACTCTCTTTGAACATAAGGAATTACTCAGTGGAAAATCAGGCCAGAATTGGTTACATCCCACTTTTGCAAACAAAATTTTTCATGGGGTAGATGTTTGGCGCCCAGGGCAAGCCCACAGCGGCAGCCCACCCTCACCTTGCTCACAGATCTGGGGGGTACATGTCCCCCCGCCCCCATGCTTGCCTGGGACCACATGCAGCAGTGGGAGCCATCCTTCCCTCTCCCCCCGCAACAAGACACTCACAGCTCTGTCCCACGTTCTGCCCTGGCTAGGCAGCATCTGTTGGCATCTCTTTGCATCAGTGCCCAGGATGGTTGCCTCGCTCACCCGCCACCCTGCCTTTTTCCAGGTTTTAAAACAAAACAGTGCCCTTCTTCCTTCAGACTCTCAAGGCTTTCTAGTATCCACAAGCTCCTTCTACCCTCCTCTGATCTTTCAGCTGGCCCTTTTAATGCCTCCAGCTGGATATTTACCCTCTCAACCTGTACTTTATCAGCAAGCACCCTTTTCTCCTTGAACTTGCTTGAAAATGGTTAGGTCAAACAGGACTGCCTAGCAATCCAATAACATATACTCAGGGGAATCATCATTTTTCTACTGCTATTATGTGTTTTAAGTAAGGTTCACTTAAACTGCAGCCATAACTTGAAAATTAATTTGTGTCAGATGGTGTTATCCTGTAACCACACAGATGCCTCACTATCTCATTAAGCCTATTCTGCTAACATACCCTAGCTTTTTCCTATCCCATAAATGCCAACAATTTATTGCCATTATAGTTGTTTGTTGGCAGTATCATATTTAGTCCCATTTCCATGGCTAATACATAGGATTTAGTTGTTCTTGAATCTGGGTGTATGTGAGCATTGAGCATGGCAATTATGGTATCACTGGTAACTAAGAATCACTTGTTCTTGGAAGATGCCCCTGTCAGCCTGACAGAATTACCAGTATAAATGTTCCTTCTTGTGAGAATCTGTTTATTCTATAGTGCCTTATGTTCCAGTCTAATGCCTCTTATTAATTAGCATTTCTGATGCCATTAACTGAAGTGGGGTTCTTTTTACAGTGAAATTCGTCAAACTAACTTGTCTTGTCATTTATGATAGTGCTGTGTTTGCATACTTGCCCTTTGAAGTAGTAACACTAAATTGAACCCTGTTTTGTCAGGCATCACTTATAGTAACTCTTTACATGCATAATTATTTTTCTTAACTTCTCAACTGATATTTAAACAAAACCTTAGGAATGCATTCCCATCTGATTCTGTTTGTTTACATGTTATGTTCAATCACTTGCATTTGACATCCATTTTCCATAGTGTTTAATCAGTCCATTTTGTATCTTTATGAAGTTTTTATTTTTTATTGTTTCCTTGGGAGTTCATTTGTTGCCCTGTGGGGTCAGGCCAACTCTCAGGATCTCAATATTGCGCTGTTAGACAGGAGGGTGTGACACAATTGCACATATACAAACACACAAATCAATTGGATGCACACACACATGTGTGCATGTGTGTGCATGTGCACACACACACACACACACACTACCAACTCAGGCACATACACTTCCAAACTAACCTAGGCACATGCATACCTATCATGAATTCAAGCACATACACTATACACCCCAAAAGTTAGACAACAATCAATTGTCCATACCCGTACACTCAGTACACATACACAGATTACTAATTCATATATCATACACACAGTGACATATATATACACACACACACTCACCAGTTCACACACATACAACTCACCTACACGTAGGTAAGTTCCTAACTTGGATGGCATGGTATGTATGTGTGTGGTTGGGGTACCTGTGATACTTGGGGGAAGGTTAAGGTGTGAGAGAGTTAAAGTGTAGGGAGTGAAAGTTGCCAGAACTAAGATTAGAATTGATGGACTCGAGAGAGAAGCTGGCTGAGGAACTGAGGCTTGGGGTTACTTAAGGTAGATTGGTTTATTAAACAGACAACACACTACACAGCCCACCCACC
>NW_017729006.1:25632285-25638472 GCF_001723915.1 Gavialis gangeticus | reverse complement strand
GGAGTCAGTCTTTACTCTCCCTTTTTATGGGGCAGACTACCTCTGATCTTCTATGGGGAGGGCCTGTCCAGGCATTGGCAGTCCTGTCCCAGAGGGCTCCAGGTGTCCTTACTGAGCATGTGCAGCCTGGCACAATGGTGGGTTGCCTAATCTTTTGTTTCTTGAATGATGAGGGTGGTTCCAATGGCTGGGTTGTTGGTCCAGGTATTGGTGTTGATGGTTTGGTCATTCAGAGGGAGCTATTTTTAGACCTACTGACATGACTTATACTAATTTACATATGTCGGCCTAAATCGTATAGTACCAGTAAAACAGTAATATGGAACAGTAAAAATCAATATAAGCACAATAATTATACAATATAAAGAAGGAGAAAAAACAAAACAAATAGAACTTGCTGCTCAAATAAAATGCTGAAGCTTATCTTATGTCTTAGCTCATTTATACTTATTTATAGGGAATAGAGAGGGAAAGAAAAAGACAGAAATGGTTGGGGAAGGGGAGGGAATGCATTTTGAAAGAAGAAAAATGAAAAACTGGGGGTTTTGCTACAGGATAACTAATCTGTTTAGATCCTTTTGAAAATCCCACTAGCAATTTGCCTGTTTAGGAAACTAAATATATTTGCAAATCTGACCCTTTGGCACTTTGAAAATGTTAATGAGAAACGGCAAAGGAGTTTTTGAACTGGGAAGAAGTGGGGATTTTCATTGTTTGTGAAACAATTATCATAGAATATGCAATGCCATAGCAACAAAGTTTGGCACTTGGGGCAAAGCCCACAATGGCAGTCCGCCCTTGCCTGTGCACAGATACAGGGGGCATGTGCCCCCCCATGCTTGCCTGGGGGTGCATGCAGTGGTGGGAGCTGCCTTTTCCCTGTCTCCATGGCCTCCCAAATGAGCTGCTTGTAATTGTGTCCCATGCTTCACCCTGTTGGTGCCCCTTCACTTTGGTACTCAGAGCGGTCACCCCGCTTGCCCCCTCCGTGATACGGCACTGAGAACAGGGGTGTCCAACTCTCAGCCTGTGAGCTACATGCAGTCGATGAGGGTTTAACGTAGAGCCTATAGGCTCACATCAGAGTGTGGCTCCGCTGTGCTCTATGCCATTACTCTAGTTCAGGGATGGGCAAAACGCAGCCTGCCACACCATTCTATCCAGCATGCAGGGCCCCTTAAAAAATTCAGAAAATGAATATTTATCTGCCCGTGGCTGCCTGTCATGCAGCTCTCAATGGCTTGCCAAAACTCAGTAAGTGGCCCTCCACCCAAAATAATTGCCCGCCCCTGCCTAGCTGCTGTTGCTGTTGGGGGCTTTGGGCTCCCCCTACCTTCTCCAGTTTCCACTTCTTGCCCCCACTCCTGGGGATAGCCAAGTGTGGTGCCTATGGAGCCTGGAGTTCAGAGGTCTGGGGGTCCCATCTGGTGGGGGAGCCTATAAGATGGGGTTCAGGGTAGCATGTTGAGGGGGAGTCTGCATTATGTGCAGTTCCTAGCTGCTCAGGAATTGGACAGCTCTGTCAGGAAAGAAAAGGTATAAGAAATGTACTGGCATCATGCGAATCCTTAAATCAGAAAGCATGCAAATGTTGCTCTGAAATTCATGAAGAATAAGGGGAAGTTCAGGGGTGGGGGGAGAGAAGGGGAAAGAGAGAGTCCTAACGCTCATGTTTTAATGAAGCAGGCTGTTAATCGATCTTTCAAGACTCCATACCACATTCTGAGCCAAACTCTGTACAAACATAAATTGGCCTTGTACTATAGAACTGTTGCTCAATTCAATTCAAAATCTAGCTTTCTAATTGAAGAGAAGCCAGTTGATGCATTTAATAGATTTGTCACCATATCCCATTAATTGCTGCTGCAGATGGTGTATGTCATATTTGTCGTACTCATTAGAAAACATTCTTTGTTCGTGATTGCAACATGTTGATTGTTGAAGATACAAGGGGACATTCAAATGTTTTAGACCCCTTGTGACTAGGATGTCAGGCCATTTTATTTTAGTATCTTTTTAGAATTCGATATGAAAGGAAATGATTTTCGTAAACTACTTGCGCTTAGAAGCAAATTGCTTTTCAGTAATTAAAACTATGTTTTTCAGTGTACTGATTGTTTTTTGTTCTGAAGGTACTTTGGCTTGACAACTGCATTTGTTCATACAAATGGAATTTTACTCATTTTGTATAGGGAGAAGCATTGTAAATTATGACAAGAAATGTTCTTGAGTGTAAAACCAGAGCACATTGTATTATAGGCTCAAAAGAACAAATATGTTCATTTCAAACTGTGAAAATCAGCTGTGAAAAGCAGGAATAGTCTGAAGAAAGAAATAAAGGCTCAATCCCATGATTCATACAGTGTCAAAATTGCTACTGAAAGTGCTTTTGCATGAGTAAAGATTAAAGAATTGGGCCAAATGATTTAGCTTCTGTAGAGAATTCTAATGTCTTACACAACTGCAGACATTTTTAGCACTTCCCTTGCCTCTGTTTGCCTTTTTAATTCCATGTCTCTTTTTCAAAATGGGAGAATCTGTATAGACAATAGAAATACCGACATGAGTTCCTGTCACAACGTGAATTGAATTAAAACCCCTTTTACGGCCTTCCATCAAAGTTTTTTTTTATGTTGTGGGGGGAAAAAATGCTGAAAGATTTTGCGTGAAACTGAACCATGGGGTTTTTTGTGGGGGAGGTTTGGAAACTTTTGAGAGGGAAGAAAAACCCAACACAGCTCTCCTTCCCCCACCCAAAACTGACTCTACTGGGAAACTGAAATCTCAAGCGTTTTTTTCCTCCCCCTCAGCTTCATATCTCAACCAAAAAGTCTTAGATAAGCTTTGGCTACATGGTTAGTTGCAACTGTTCTGAAGTTTTATCCTCATTAATTTAGTTTCTAGATTGATAGAATATTTTTCTATCTTTCTGTATTAATAATATTGACATTGGACAGATCTTCACATCAAAGTTAAGGGGGCAATTTAGTTGCCAACAATCGTGTGTGTGTGTATGTCTGTCTGTATGTATGTATATATTGTGTGTGTGTATATAAAAATGTATATGTACATATACATACAATATGAATTTATATTTGAAGATCTATCTGGTATCATTATTAATATAGAATTTGCTAAGTTTACAAGGCTGATGAAGCAACAGAAAAATATAGTGCAGGTAGAAGCATGTAATAAGATTCTTGTTGCACCAATAATAAGCAGTGTTTTATTTTAATGCCCTAAAGTCCTTTCTCTTGTCATCTTTTTAGAATCCAGATTGTCCATGACTTGGCAATGTTATCTACTGCTTTAGTTTGCAACTTCTTCTTGTGTGGTTCATACCATTCTGAGCTTTCTACCTTCTGAGCTCTCAAATCCCTGGAATTTAAATGAACAAAGAAACTAGTGGAAAGTCTCTTCTTCCCTCCCCCTTTTATAATTCTAGCTGCAGAGAAAATCAAGTAGAGATTTCTAGAAGGGTAGATAAGAGTCACAATGGGACATGGTTATTATAACCAGTTGCCTCATTACAAGACTTGTAGCTGGGCTTTCTACTATGTAATATAGGGCATTATCAGAAATCAAAGGAAGATATGAGACTCTTGAAACCAACAGTAAAAAAGGATCAGCATGTAGATAGATTCAAAGTATAGGAGACAGGAGGATAAAGAAACAGAAGATAGTATTTTTGAGCCCAGTTCTTCAATCATATGTGATTAGTCCCTTTACAGAAAATAAGAGGGCTCATGGCACTTTTGAAAGCTGTAAAACTGGCATAGATACTAATAATATTAAAAAATATGGCATAAAATATTTTGATGTGAGTTCAGTTACACACTAACTTCCATGCACTTCATAAGAAACAGTCCTTTCACTGGATGTGTTCTATAAGAGTACTTTGATACTGACAGCTTTTTATATATTACACATATGGTTTTTTCCTGTCAAGTCCCAGAATTCAAGCCCTTGTCGAGCCTTTCTTGGAATGCATTTGAAAAAGAATATACCGGCTCAGCTTCAAAGGTGATGTAAAGCCATATTTTTAAAAGTATTAGGTTCTTAAGGATGGAGCTAGTGGCTAATGGGATTTGCAAAAGTCTTAGGGCACTTACACACATGCAGAGAGGCTGCTCTGACACACTGTAAATCCATCGCGTCAGAGCAGACTTGATTAGTCAAGTCTGCTGGAACATGGAAATTAACATGCTTTACTAGCCTCCAGTGTCATGTGTATCAGTGTGCCTACATTGAAAAATGGTGGCGGGGTGCTTTGAACTAAAACTCATCAAACGAGCTTTAGTTCAAAGCACCCTACTGCCATTTTTTCAGTGTGGGGATGCTGGTAGCATGGCTCGTTAATTAAAGTGCCCCCACCTCCCTGAGCACATCTATAAACACGCTTAGTGCCTATCTCTACCATCCTAAATCACTTTTGAAAACTTTATTGATTTTGCTAAAACAAACATCAAAACAAGATAGATTCAGTTGCCAACTGAAAATTATCACAGTGTAGGCACCTCAGCAAATTATGGAAAAATAAGTTAGGGTGCAGATTTACAGTACCTCAGCTACTCTGCAGTAATTTCCTGTGTGTAAGCTCTTACCCTTTATATATGCAAGAGTTTGATCCTCAGTGAGGGAAGCCATATCACATTTTACAATGGGACAGTAACTGTGGAATAGTTGAGTGGCAGCAGCATTAACTCCTTGACTACTGATGCCAACACAGAAGTACCGGCACCTGTAGCCAGAAGCCCCACAGTCCTGATCCAGCCTGCAGGCCAAAATGAGTTTGATGCCCCTGATGTATATTCTACCTGCAATGAAACCTGCTGTGCTCCATTGCTAATGACTAAATTAGTTACTTGCATATTTCATGGTAACTTCCTTTGGTACCCTTCAGGACAGCAAAAGTAACTGAAGTAATTTTTTTTTCTCTACATCAGAGGTTCCCAAACTCTTTCTTATTGCATACACCTTTCCAGATTTACCGTGTACCCCTACCAGCATATATTTTATATTTAATCCCTTAAATGCCAATTATTATTATAATGAAAATTAAATCTACCATTACACACTTTCTCCCACATACCCACCAGAGATGTCTTGCGTACCCCCAGGGGTATATCACAGTTTGGGAACCTGTGCCCTAGATTAAGGTTTTCATTCAACAATCATATGTGATTTTTAAGGTAGGGATGATGTGATACATTGGTCCATAGTCATAACAGTGTTTTGCAAAGGGAAGCTATTCAGGCTCGGTGCGATAAATAATCAAGGCCTCATATCTTTCCTTGCTGTTTCATAAGCTGATGCCAACAGGTTGCAAACAGTGATGGGCCTTTTTAAATATTAATTTTAAATGCATATATTATCAGCACAAAGGTTTTTAAATGAAGAAAATGGCTTTGGGAACAAGTGTGTACCATGTTACCTGTTCCTTTACATTAATAATAATGTCTTGCATTACCATGGCATCTTCCATTCAAGGCTGTACAAGCATTTGGTAAATGTTAATTAAGTTAGCCTTGCAGCAATTGTAGGAGGTAGGCAAATATTATCTACACTTTTATGGATGGATAAACAAGGCCCAGAAAACAGCAGTAGTAGATGCTGGAGGCTGCTTATAAGAAAGGGAGGGCAAGGCTCTAATTCTTGGAAAAGGCTTAACCAAAAATGGAAGCTGAAGTAGAAGTGGAGCAGCAACAAATCCTTTTCCTAGCAGCTTTGAGACTGGAAAAGGGAGAGGTGAAGACTTCCAAAGAACGTAACCTTTTCTCAGGGAGGTGCTAAGGCAAGGATAACATAGTTGAACCCCTCTTGGCAAGTAAACATCTAGAAGGGAACTAGATTAGAAGAAATATTGTCTCCAGAAAATACAGAAAGTACTGTTGAGAGTAGCAGATCAGCTCTAACTGTCTAGAGGTCTCGGGGAATGGAACCCTGTGAGTAGGGAAAAAATAATAATCAAGAGATCTCTTTTTGCCTTTCACCACTACAGGAGCTCAGAAGGGTGGGTGGGCTTTAACATTTGTCAAGTCCCTGCTAGCCAGAGGAAGATATGAAGGAGGTGTACAGCAGTCAAGTTATAGCAGTCTCCTCAGCAGGCAGGGAATTTGGCTTCTTAAAAAAGGAGGAGTCCTTCACCTCCCTAGTATCCTTCGTCCATGTTATGTAGGTGGGTGTT
>NW_017729006.1:25621108-25627285 GCF_001723915.1 Gavialis gangeticus | reverse complement strand
TATGAAGGAGGTGTACAGCAGTCAAGTTATAGCAGTCTCCTCAGCAGGCAGGGAATTTGGCTTCTTAAAAAAGGAGGAGTCCTTGACTTAGCTAGTAGCCTATTTCCATGTTATGTAGGTGGGTGTTGCACAAAATCTTCAAGCTGTGTTTCTTTGGGATAAACAGCCCCTTTTCACATACTAATAGATCATTAACAGTTTTGTTCACATGCACATTGAGATTGTGGTATCTGTGTGCATAGATATTTTATTTTTCAAGAAAATGGGGTGTATACAAGCAGGTATTGCCACTTTTAAAGTGTACATTCATTATCTGTGGGCGATTGTGCCATAATATAACGTATAATGGCATTGTTAGAGTTTGTTTTTAAAGGGGTGACATCTTGGTGTATAAAATCTGGAGAACATTGCCTTGTACCTCAGAAGGATTATGCATTATCTGATAATGTATCCCCTGTCTATCTGTTAACTGTAGCTTCCAGCACATCTGTCTAGTCTCCCCACTGCTACCCCCATGCTCTGATCCCTTTTCTCCCTTATTGTATTTATAATAAACTGGAGAAACTAAACCAACAGGTGATTAGGAGAGAAGAAGGAAAAACTCCTGCTCACTCATGAATTTTACCATCAGCAGAGGAGGATGAGGAGCTATATTTGACATCCACAATTTATCGTTTAACAATTCTTGGAGGAGGAAGCTCACAAATATTTCACAGGTAGAAGCTAATTCATCAGTGATGGGTGAATTGCTAGGATTATTTTACTTAGCAATATTTAAAAAGTTTGGTTTTGGTCAACTGAAGTAGAAAAATATTACTTTTCATTGAAAATATTTAGTATCTTTATATTAACTTGCTCTTCTGCATTATTTCTGCAAACTCAGTTGTTTAGGAGAGTCAGACAAGAATTGTTAGTATGATAGGTGATCCCTGGCAGTATGTGCAGTAGCACTCTTGTTTTTTTTATAGGTTTAAAACAATATACAATTGTTCCTTTGACAGCTAAGGATCAAACAGGCAATCTGAAACAGTCATCCAAAACAGAATCATGTCCATTGTCATTACTTCCAAACTCTCCACTGCAACCTTGTAGGCAGAACTAGACTAGAAATGGGAACAACATATGGTGGTGACCTAATCATAAGCTGTGGCTTATGAAGTGGTTTTGCATGTTAGTCATCAATACATGGCTGAGTTGCTGAGCCGCCTTTTAATGAGATGTTTATTTGCCAGGACTACCTTTCTTAGGGAACAGCATGTGCAAACAGCTATTTGTGAGAAACCCTTCCTGCATGTATCATCTACCAGGTGGACTGGAGTGGTGTTAGCAAAACCTAATTAAAGATCAGCCTTCATTTCATGAGTATGGGAAATAAATCCTCCCATTTATTTCTCACATACTTGTTTGAGTAGCTTCTCTTAGTGCAAAAAAGCTTAATCAGGGTGAGACGGGATTTTCAATATTTTTTTCCTCATAGTACACCTGACCAGCTGAATCTTCAGTTCTCACAGGCCATCAGAAAATGAGCATGCATATCAGTGCAAAGGTTTATGGAGGAGCTTTTGGCATCCAATTAGATCAACTTAAATCTAGTCATTTACAAAATGTCTATCCTCAAGAAACTTTTGACTGTTTTAGGGGTCTTTACTCACAGGATGACAAGTATGGATAACAGGTAAAATGTTTTAAAAAGCAAGCATGTATTTATTTTTTTTCATTTAGAAAGGAAAATATTGCATTAGTCTTTACATTAAAGCTTCTCAAACAGAGGTTTTTGAAAGCTTCCAAGTGCATGGGTGAGATTTACACAGTATATGGATTTTTCTTTAGCATGTGTATAAGGAAAGGATATAACTTATAGTGGGTATATGGCTATACACTTCCCCTAAATCCTTTCAGTTGAGGGCCTGACACTCCCTGCACTGTAAGGCTAGAATAAGTTGTTGCATTTTGCTGCCATAAAAACTTTTGTGCTGTCCAGAAATTCCCTTGCAGATGGCCATGTCCCTTGTCACACCACAAATGCCCAAAATTATGGCTGCGACAATAGGTGGTAAAAAATGTTGTGCCACTTTTATGTGAGTCTCTTTGCTTTGTGGTGGGAGAATGTGGACAGCCTAGAACTGCTTGCACTCTCCAATCACCCAGGGTAGCTGCTCCCAGGGTTTCAGCGGACGAATTCTGCATACCCCAGGAATTCCCCCAAAGGATCAGCCCCATGAAGCCCAGGACAAATGTCTACTGAATATACAAGGAGAGGAGGACAGTGCATATTACACATTAGTAAGTGGATGTATGACTGAGTTTGAGGGGGAAAAAATGATTAAGATGCAGGCTATATAATTGCACATTGGGTGCATCTATACAAGGGGTGGGCAAAATGTGGCCCGTGGGCCGGATGCGGCCCACCAGGCCATTCTGTCTGGCCTGTGGGGCCCCTAAAAAATTTAGAAAATTAATAGTCATCTCCCCCTGGCTGCCTGTCATGCAGCCCTCGATGGCTTGCCAAAACTCAGTAAGTGGCCCTCCACCCAAGATCATTGCCTGCCCCTGATCTATACCTGCAATTAATGTGAAGCAGTAAATTCCAGAGCTTATTGCTCCAAAGTTTATTGCTCCTGGGCTCAGTGTTTGAATGTGTGCCTGGGACCACAGCACATTGAACTGGGTTGGAGTAGCCCTGGCTGGCAGGGAGCCTGGGGGGGTGTGCCTGCCAGCCTGGGGATGTTCTGACCCAACTCAATGTGCTGTGGAGGGTCTGGCTGGGGTGTGACAGTGCTCCTGGGTGGGGTGAGCCAGCAGGCAGCCCCTGCATGGAAGCACCCTCGTGCCTCAGTCAGCTGGGGCAGCATCTACATAAGTGCTGCAATGGAGTTTTTTACTCTGAAGCAGTATTTGCAAGTACTATCCTGCTGTGGAGTTAATTAGTTTACTATAGCCTAATGGGGCACACTTGTAGATGCAAAATGTTTACTGCAAAGCTAATTAGTCTACTCCATAGTAAGTGGCTTGTTTAGATGCATCCACTGTAGAATAACTTAGGCTTACTGGGGCACATTTGATTCATAAATGGGGAGAGGAGCTCTAGGGAAAGGGAAAACACAAGCATTTTAAAATCAGAATAGGTATATCTACATGAGATGTTTACTGCTCAGTAGACTAATTAGCTGTGCAGTAAATGTTTTGGCATCTACACATGCACCCCTATTAGACTGGAATAAACTAATTTATTCCACAGCAGCACATGTGTAGATGCTGGAGGGGCTGGCTGAGGCATGAGAGTGCTTCATTGTGGGGGCTACCTGCCAGGTAGCCCCCACATTGAAGCACACTTGTGCCTCAGCCAGCCCCTCTGCAGCACATCGAGTGCTGTTGGAGCAGCTGGGCCAGCAGGCTGATTTCCAGGGCCCCCACCACATTCAAACAGCACACCCAGGAGCAAAAAACTCCGGAGCAATAAGCTCCACAGTTTATTCATATTCACTAATTGCATATTCAGAGGCGCCCAGTAATTCTTTCCTTAGGAACCAGGAACTTCCTGGAGGGGTCAGGGAAGGGGGAAGATTCACACTTAAAGGAAACCTCTCCGGAAGTGCTATTTAAATCCTGAATGCTATTTCCTTTTCCCTCCAAGGAATCCCAGATTGAAATAGAAGCTCAAGGGAAACAGTAGGTAATTGATCCCTGTGAAAACAACTGTAGTATTGCTTAATAAAACTAAGTTTTGTGTGAATGAAGCTTCCAAGGGACTGCAAGTTCTGAATCTATTAAAAATTAATCCTGCTGAGAGCTTATGGCCAAATACATATCCATCAATACACCACATAATTAGATCTGGTCATGCACCAAGACAATCTATTAAAAAAACATAACTCTATAGGTTTCTGTTTATACTCACTGTAATACATACAGCTTAAAAATAAAACAGTCCAGCGTAAATGCAAAAGAAGTTAGGCTTAGTTACTTAAGAATATTAATTAGGGATTCCCTTCACATTTCCCAGTTGCTAAATATCTACAATGTTCACTGCAGGTGGTGAAATTTGAAGCTACCTAACCTTTTCTTAAGATTTGAAGTATTGGAGTAACTTGTGATCATGCTCATCTGTACCACCTGCTAACTAAAGGTATCTGAGGCATGTTCCAACAACACGCTCTTTCAACAACAACAATAAAAATAATAAATGAGCCCACCACTTAGCTTCTACTCTAATAACTGTCTAGGATGATTTGAACAACTTCATCCCTGTTTCACAGTTACACATTTTTAAAGGAATAAAAATAATGTTCCAACCAAATAAACCTTTTGCCTTATCACAAAAATCCTTTTTGCCAGAAATAAAGTATTCTTAAACACTCACCATTTGGGATTTCTTCATCTATCTAATCTATCATGCAATTGTAATGATGTTTGTATACTTAAAGTAATCTCAAGGTGAAAATAGAAGGTGCTGTATAGTCCACATCAGGAGAAAATTTGCTCCTCCCTGTTTATAATATATGTAAAAATAAATTCTGCATTCAAGCCTTCCACTGAAGCCTGTAACAGCTTTGGGTGTAGTTTATATCATGCACGCACACACTACAGTACACTACACTACACTATACCCCAAACAGTCATGGCTTTTATAGATTCATAGATTGTTAGGGGCTGGAAGGGATCTTGTGGATCATTGGGTCCAGTCCCCCTGTACTAGGCAGGAAAAAACAATTGGGGTCAAGTGATCCCCAGAGAGGTGACTGTTCAGTCTCCTTTTCAGGATTTCCAGGGTAGGTGACTTTATCACAACTGGAGAGAGTTTATTCCACAATCTGGATACCCTGACTGTGAAGGAGTTTATCCTGGAAGTGAGCCTGACGCGGCCTTCCAGGAGTTTGTATCCATTGCTCCTGGTCTTCCCCATGGGGTGGCCTGGTAAACAGCTGTTCACTGAGTTCTTGATGTACTCCCCTGATGTAGTGGTAAGCTGCTACCAAGTCCCCTCTCAGCCTTCTCTTCTGTAGGCTGAAGAGGCCCAAGTCCTTCAGCTTTTCCTTGTATGGTTTGTCTGGCAAGTCCATGATCATATGGGTGGCTCTTTTCTGGACCCTCTCAAGTTTTTCCATGTCCTTGTTGAAGTGCGGCACCCAGAACTAGACGCAGCACTCCAGTTACAGTCTCACCAATGCAGAGTACAGTGGGAGTATCACTTCCCTCGTTTTGAATGAGATGCAACGGTTAATGCATGATAGCGTGTTGTTTGCCCTGCTGGCCACAGCATCACACTGGTGGCTTAAGTTCATGAGAGGGTTGATCACTACCCTTAGGTCCCTTCTGACTGTGGTGCAAGTCAAATTGTCGCCACCAAGCCTGTAGGTATGTTGGGGATTGTTTGCCCCCAGATGGAGCACCTTATACTTCTGAGTGAGAACTTCATCTGGTTCCAGTCTGCTCAACTCTCCAGCCTGTCCAGGTCTGCCTGTATCTGCAACCTATCTTCTAGCATGACCATACTCCCCCATAACTTGGTGTTGTTTGCAAACTTGGCCAGTGAGCTTTTCACCCCCACATCCAAATCATTGATAAAGATGTTGAAAAGCACCGGTCCCAGCACAGACCCCTGAGGGACACCACTGGCCCCTTCTCACCAGGACGACACAGATCCGTTCATGAGAACTCTCTGGGTTCTACTGTGCAGCCAGCTTTTCACCCACTGAACTGTTGAGCAGCTAAGCCCACATTCTTCCAATTTTTCCACAAGGATATTGTGGGATACTAGATCAAAAGCCTTTTGGAAGTCTAGGTAAATAATGTCAACCTTCTCTCCTGTGTCCAGGTGGTGGGAGACCTGTTCACAGAAGGAGATGAGATTGGTAAGACAAGATCTGCCCATGACGAAGCCATGCTGGCTGTCGTTCAGAATCTTACCCTCAATGAGCATATCGCACATAGATTCTTCAATGGGTTTTTCCAGGATTTTCCCTGGGATGGAGGTTAGGTTGATTGGCTTATAGTTACCTGGATCCTCCTGCTTCCTCTTCTTGAAGATGGGCACAATGTTGCCCTCTTCCATTCCTCAGGGATCTCCCCTGTGTGCCATGATTTCTGAAAGAGTTTTGCCAGGAGTTTCACAGTGACCTCAGCCAGCTCCATCAGCATTCTCAGGTGAAGTCCATCTGGTCCTGCTGACTTATAAAT
>NW_017729006.1:25619205-25621021 GCF_001723915.1 Gavialis gangeticus | reverse complement strand
CTTCTTGAAGATGGGCACAATGTTGCCCTCTTCCATTCCTCAGGGATCTCCCCTGTGTGCCATGATTTCTGAAAGAGTTTTGCCAGGTGTTCCGCAATGACCTCAGCCAGCTCCATCGGTACTCTCAGGCGAAGTTTGTTTGGTCCTGCTGACTTAAATGTCTAGCTTTTCTAGTTGGTTTTGCACCAGCTCAGCATCAACAGTGGGAAGGCTATCATTCCTGCCATGTCTCCTTGTGATCCTTATCTTGCTTGTCTTTCCCCTTCATTTGGTGAAATACTGAAGCAAAGTGGGCATTCAGGAGTTCATTTTTTTCCGGAGTGTCCATTACCAGCTGTCCCAAAGTGGTAAGGAGGGGTCCCACACTTCCACAATTGTTTTCCTTCTGCTCCCTACATACCTAAAGAAGGGCTTCTTATTGTCCTTGACTCCCTTGGCTAACTTCAACTCAGTTGCTGCCTTAGCTTTCCTAATCATTTCCCTACAAGTGTGGACCACTGTTGTATAGTCCTCCTTGAGGACTGTCCCTAGTTTCCACTGTGTGTACGCCTCTTTTTTTCTTTTTCAAGAGGACCATGATGTCCCTATTGAGCCAGGAGGGCTTGCCAGCCCTTCTGCTACCGTTGTCTTCATGGGAACACTTTTCTTTTGTGCTTTGAGGATCATGTCCTTGAGGAACGACCACTCTTCATGCACCCCGTTCACCTTCCATTCCTGGCCCCATGTTGCCTGCCCTACTAATGCCCTGAGCCTGTTGAAGTCAGTATTACTGAAGTCCAGGACTTCAATCCTGCTAGTTGATTTGTCAGCGTTGTGGTAGACAGTAATTCTGATGAGCTTATGGTTGCTGTCATCCAGGCTACCCTTAATATTCAAGCTACACACTAGATCATCTTCTTTGGCCAAGACCAAATCCCAGAGAGCGGTACCTCTGGTTGGCTCTTGCACTTCCTGGGTCAGAAAGAGATCCTCAATTACATTTAAGAAGTTACATGATCCAACCTAGTCGAGTGTTCCTCCCAGTCTGTCTGGGTAATTGAAGTCGCCCATGACATCCAAGTCCCTTGCACGTGCAGCCTCTGTCAGTTCTTGAGAGAACTCCAGATCAAGCTCTTTCCCTTGGTTCAGTGGCCTGTAGTAAAAACCTACAGTTAGGTCTCTCTCACTTCGCCTCACCTCCCTCCCCCTGAAGCTTTATCCAGAGGGTTTCAAGCTGCTTATCTTTGGAGCCAATGTCAGCCTCCAGAGAAGTGAACTACTCCCTCACATAGACAGCTACCCCTAGACCTTTTCTCCCTGCTCAGTCCTTTCTGTGCAGGGTGTAGCCCTCTACAGTTATGCTCCAATCACGCAAGGAGTCCCACCAGGTCTCCGTGATCCCTACGAGGTCATATTGCCCACTAGAGAGCAGGAGAGCTAGCTCCTCCTGCTTCTTCCCCATGCTGCTGGCATTGGTATACAGGCAGCTGATGCCCCCAACTGACACCCTTTATTTCCTGAAACCCTTGGTTTCCTCAATAGAACTCCCTGCCACTGAGGTATGCATGTACTAAATGTTATGTGAACACTGTGACAGGTTACAAGGGTGGGCGGATGAGAATAGGATGGGATTCAACACAGACAAGTGCAAGGTGATGCACCTGGGGAGGAACAACCAGCACCATAACTACAGGTTAGGGAACTCCCCTCTTGTCAGCACGGAGGCGGAAAAGGATCTTGGAGTCATCATTGACTCCAAGATGAACATGGGCCGGCAGTGTGGGGAGGCAGTTAGGAAGGCCAACTGCACCTTGTCATGCATCCACAGATGCATCTT
>NW_017729006.1:25595653-25614205 GCF_001723915.1 Gavialis gangeticus | reverse complement strand
CACTTCAAGAGGGATGTGGACAGCATGGAGAGGGTCCAGAGGAGGGCCACTCGTATGATCAGGGGGCAGCAGGGCAGGCCCTATGAGGAGAGGCTACGGGACCTGAACCTGTTCAGCCTCCACAAGAGAAGGCTGAGGGGGGATCTTGTGGCCTGTTATAAACTAGTCAGGGGGGATCACCAGGCATTGGGAGAGTCACTGTTCCCCCGAGCACCACCAGGAGTGACCAGGAATAATGGTCACAAGCTGGCAGAGTGTAGGTTTAGGTTAGATATCAGGAGGCGCTACTTCACGGTCAGGGCGGCTAGGGTCTGGAACCAGCTTCCAAGAGAAGTGGTGCAGGCTCCTACCCTGGGAGTTTTTAAGAGGAGGTTGGATGAACACCTTGCTGGGGTCGTTTGACCCCAGTACTCTTTCCTGCCATGGCAGGGGGTCGGACTAGATGATCTGCTCAGGTCCCTTCTGACCCTAGAAACTATGAAACTATGATCTACATTTTATCTTGTGCACGCACACACCATGACCTTCAATAGAACTCCCTGCCATTGAGCTATACATGTATTAAAAGTGTGAACATGATCTATATTTTAGCTTCCGCAACACACAGTGGATAATCTGAGGTCAGTTTATTATATGGCATTTGAAATTAACCCATTGCCCAGAGGTGAAAAAGGCAAATGATTTCAGTTCCTTTTGAAATACCTTCCAGTCAGTGCAAACAGCTACATGTCTGAGAAATCTTTGCTATAGCTATCTTTGAAAGCTCTGTCTGTCATAATACTTTGCGAATTATTTGCTTATTGCTTTAATATTTTAGAAACATGGCAAGGATGGAACTACATTGTAGAAACAGCACATCTGCCTCTCTTTTAATACAGGTAACACTTTTAGAAAGTCCTTAAATGACTTAGAAGCCTAAATCCCATTTTCAAAAATAATTTAGTCACTTAAAGGAGAGAGAGAGAGACTTTAAACTGATTTTTTCATTGACTTTCAATGGATTTAGGCTCTCAACTACATAAGTCACTTTACAAGGAGACTAAGGCTTCTAAGTCAGGGGTGGCAAAGCTGTGGTAGCTGGTATTTGTGGCAGATGGTAGATCATGAAGGCCACAGGCAGCATATTGACAGATAGGTTAGGAAGCAGAAGCAGAGCCAGAGATTGGGCAGGGCACACAGGGAAGGAAGCAGAAAGCAGAATAGCAGATCCGGGATGGGAAGGGGATTGGAATTGCCCTTGAGGAGGGTACTGGGCTAATTTGCGGCATGCCTGCCAACAAGGTTGACCTGTGCTGTTCTAAGTCATTAAGTACTTCTGAAAATATACCCCATATCAGTGAAAGAATGTGTTACTGTGCCCTAGAATATTTTTATGTGCCAGAGCATATATTCCCCATAGTTCAGATGACATTTATATTCCATAATATGCTCAATTTAATGTATTTTTTCTACAGTGCAGGAAAGAAGTTATGTGACTCTTACATTTTATCCATAATAATCATTTAGCTCCACAAAATGGAATGACATGGAGTTTTACATCTGACTAGTTATATCAATATAAAGAGATACATGTGGCTGAGCTAGTGATTCTAGGCCTGTGTTGGTTCTTGTCTTGTATTGCCACTTTATTTTTCAGAGTGGGAGGTGGGCTCAGCCTTTGGAGTGTGGAGAAAAAATGTAATAATCCCCAAGATCAACTCAATGAACATTATTCATGGACTCAGAAGGGAATTGCACCTAGTAGTTTTCCTTTGACAAACACAACTTTTCTAGCCTGTATTACTAATCTGTAGCATGATAAAATTAGGTAGAGAATTAGGAATCCTCAGCTGTAAGCAATGGATTTTGTAACATTAGACAATGAGCAATAAGTATGGTGGCTGCTGTGCTGGTCAGAGGGTTTAAATGGGGGCTCCTTGGGGCTCCAGCAGATACTCTGAACACCCTTGTTTGAGAAATGATGGTGAGTACTGTTATGTAGCAAGGGATAGTCACCTTGCATAGGCTGGATCAAGCAACCTCAACCATTTGTGCAAAGTGGCTGAGTGCTTATTTTTTTCAGAGAATGGGAAAACACAGCCTAACCAGTATCAGTCACTGAGCCATGGTCTAACATTAGTTGCATTTCCTTTAGCTGTATATGGTGACATTAATATTTTGTGACTCTGTTGGAGACTAAATTACTGTCTTCCTTGGAACAACAGCAGAGGTTTTTATTTTTTCTTTCTTTTAACAATGCTCATCAAGGGAGTAAAGGTGTTCCCAAGAAATTCATGTGGGACCTCATTTACTAACGTTATGAAATCCAAATCCGAAGGGTCACACCCACAGGAGCTTATTGTCAGGCTGTGCTATATCAACAGAAACGACATTTCCATGGCAACCTTCTAATAAATCTGCTTGAAAACTGTTTCCAAGAAGAACTTTTTTTCCCAGTGAATTAGATGTTTGTGAGGTCAAGCAGCTCCTATGGCATAGCCATAACCTCGCATGGCACTGCCAGAAGTTTTATACAGCTCCATTATTTTCAAGGATACAGCCTTAAAAAACAACCACACAAACATCATGTTAACTTCAATAGAAATATGGGATTCAACAGCTTACTGGTTCCAGCTTTAAAGGAAATTATATTTAATATCAAGGCACATGGTCTCCCATACACATTCAGGGTTTCTTTTTTTTTTTACTTGTCATATCAAACAGTGTCTTATATAATGTGTGGTGGCATATTAATGATGTAACAAGTCTGAGCCATAGGGGACACATGGTTCTCACTATGCAGCAAATGTGACCATTTAAATCAACACCAAGGGAACCTGAAGCCTCCCAGTACAATTGCCTGGACTCTAATTACATGAACTAAGGGATGTTCTGTTATCAGTTCAGGCCTTGTGATTCATAGATGATCAGCTCTGATTTTGTTTGACATAACTAAGGCAGGCTGACTGGGGCTCCTGCCCCTGCTACTGACTTGGGGTGGGAGAGGAGCAGATAAAAAAAGCCATGCAATGGCACTGGTGGTGCAGCACCAATCACAAGTCACCACTACCCCCTGTGTGTGGCAGCTGCCCTGGGTGCCCTGAATGCCTTTGGCTAGAAAGCAGTGGCACACTGAGCAATTCTTGACTGAATAATCACAACAGTAATTTCTGATTAAAATGAAAGGTCAGCAAGGAAAATACTGCAGGTGAAGAGCAGTGGATAACCATATAGACCAGGTACAGATATTACACTTTTACCAGTATGTGATCGGAAACTGGTCCAAACCTGTAATAGAACAAAAATTCGGCACACTGCTTTTAAAATGGCAGAACCTTCCCAACCAAAGAGCAAATGTGTGTTCTGTTCGCTACCAATTTGAACTACATTGCTTAGAGAAAACCGCATAATTGGTTCTGCCTCTGGCTTTTTGAATGTTTGTGCGTAGCCATAGAAAGTAAATCACAGTGCTTCTTTCTCTCTTCTTCTTTCATGCCCCCAAAACACACAATTCCTTATATGACAGATTTACTTTTACATTGAAAGAAGGACTTGACCTTTTTTAGCCTCAAGTTCGAACTTTAGCTAAGGTTGGTGTAAGGGGTGTGCCCCATCTGCAAGCGGAAGGGATGGGGTGGTGAGGCAAGAGTACTGTGAGAGGGGCCTGCCACCTGGGAGCAGTTCCTTCTGTTCTCTATAGAGCCAGGCCAAGACAGATTTACTTTTACATTGAAAGAAGCACTTGACCTTTTTTAGCCTCAAATTCAAACTGTAGTTAAGATTGGTGTAAGCATTTGGCCAAATATCCTTTCTTTGCAAAGCTTTCTTTTCCCAAAAAGATGAACATCATTCCACTACACAGAGAAACTAAAAAATAACCTCCTCTCCAAAAAAAAAAATAAGTGTCCATTTTCCTGCAAAGTTCTTGTCCTACAAAATATTCAAATTGCTCTAGCTTCTGCAGTTTGCCTTTATGTGCTGCTGCCACCTCTGAGACAGCTGGTGCATAAACCAAACTGTAAACAAAAGCAGACTCCTTGGTTTCTACCCAACTATAATCAAATGGAAAAGAGGCCACAGAGCTGAAGAAAATAACTATTTCAGTCAAAAGGAGTAGTGTCCTTTTAGGCTAAGGGCAGAAGTCACACACAAACCAGTTTAAGTGATCAGAAATTGGTTTAACCTGTAACGGAAGAAAAGTTCAGTTCACATAAGCCAGTTTTGAAATGACTAAAACTGGTTTGAGATAAACCTGGTTGAATGTAGTATCAGACTTAACTGATTTGGGTCTAACTAGTTTATGAAACTTCTGTCCCAGACCCCTTCCTGGTTCAAGTTAAATCACAGTCCCCCCTGTGTCCCAGCATGCTTTGCAGCCCAGCAAAGAAAGGTTGAAGGGGGCGGGGGAGGAGGCAGAGACTAAGGCAAAACCTGGCTGGGGTCTGGGGCCAGGGAGGGGTGGTTAAATCCCCCTTCCCTCACTCGAATTTACTGCTGGCTGTGACGGTGGATTACAAATCCCAGAGGCACCTGGAAGCAATAATAGACAGTAAACACATATAGGTAATGTAGACAGATAAACCCATATAAACCCCTCTAAGGAGTACCCATACCTATATTAACTGCTACAATATGAAGCAACATCAAACACAGAATATGGGGGAGCACTCAGCACCCCATGGGATGTTCCCTGGAGCCCCTCCCCTTTAGGGCCCTGGGATGTGGACATGCCCCCCACAATGGAGGCTGCAGACCCTCCTCTCCCAAGTCCACCTCCCCTGTGGGACCCACTTCCCCAGCAACTCCCACTTCCTCTCTGAAGCAGCCAAGGCTTGTCCCAGGGCTTCTCTCCAGTAGCATCTCTGGCTCCTCTCGATGGCTTGGTACCCCGCACTGGGCACCCAGGGTGCTCCTACAGGAGCCGAGCCCTTACTGGATCTGCTTCCCTAGCCTCAGGCCGGGCGTCTTTCCCCTTCCCGGGCCCTGCTTAGGGTACCAGGGCTCTTTTAGTTTAATGCAGAGCCACATTGCAAGGCTCTGGTTACTTGGCCTAGAGCTGAGGCTAACTTAAACAGCCTCGAACTGCTCCCAGGGCCAGCTCCCCGTGTGCCAACCTGCACACCGTGTGGGGCATGAGCAGCCTCAAGCTGCTCCCAGGGCTGGCTCTCTGTGTGCCAGTCCACACACTGCCTACCCAGCTGCTTGTTGGGTTCACAGGCTCAAGCTGCCTCAGGTGGCTCCTAGAGCCTGAGCACCGTGAGCTGATCCGTGCACTCTTGAGGCTCAGGCAGGGTCCCAAGGACCCTGCCTGAGCCTCTCCAGAGCTCCTCTCTCCTCGCCACGTCTCTCTTGAGTGTGCTGAGCACACTCTCCTTTTATACACTTTGGGACTTTTGCCCTTTAAGTCCAGCGGATCTGCTGAGCTGCAGTCCAGAATCTGGTTGGGGAGCTCCTCTGCCCCTTCCTTTGGGAAAGGGGCGGTGCTCGCTTTCCTCCAGCTTGTTTCTGATTGGTGGATTTGCTCCACCAATCAGAGTTAAGGATTCATGAGCCCTTGTACACGTTGGAACTTGATCAAGTAAGTCTGTCAGACCTGTAAAGACTAAATTGATTCAGCCTGATGCTTTTTGACTGTCTGTACTCTGCCTTAAAAACTAGATATGGTATTAAGTATTGGAGTAACTTTAATACAACAGCAACTGGAGTCTGTGGTCAAATGCAGCCTGCATTTGACAACCCTTTGTTCCGAAATGGGAAATGTCTTTTAGTTTGGGCAGCCATACCTTTCATCCTTGCACAACAGCATGCTCCACACTAACTGAAGTATATTTGAAACAGGTGAGGACACATCCAAGCTAGCTTTAATTTAGGTGTGTCAGGTACCATTTGCAGTGCATTCACAGTGGCACAAGTTTCAGCATGGGTTGTGAAAGCTGCCTTAGGAGCTTTGGACACGTGTTTGGATGGAGAGCCCATAATAAAGTCTATGTAGTCCATTCGTTAATTCACTATACAGAATGAAAGCATAACTGCTTCTATTTCCTGATGATTTTTTTTACTTTAGATTAATCAGAAACATCAAACTTGATTTTTCTTGGACCAAAGAAGTGAGGGACAACAAAAAGCTTTCTAGCATTTCTTTAAATTGGGGGTGTACTGAATTTTTAACCAAGTGATCTTTTCTCCCTAGTTTTTGGGGCATTTGCATTCAGAAGATATTGTCAAAAGCAAGACATCACAACAAATATAAGTTTTCAACAGCATCTAAAATTTTTTTCTCTCTCAGTTCATCACAATTAATTTCCTTGATATATGTAATATCATGACGTTTTTTAAATTTGTGCGGTCCAAAGAATCTTTGGAAAAACAAGATGTACAAGACTTTCCAAGGTTAAAAAAACAAAAACAAAACTCAGGCAGAAAAAGGCAGGCATTTTAAATACATCATTAAAAAGCACAAAAGAACATTAAACCACTTGATGCCTGTATCTTGGCAACCAAAAAAGGTGTAATGGAAATTACCTTTTACTTAAAATGAAATCTAAGAATTTATGGAAAGTGAAATAAATCTTTGGAGCAGCTCTAGAAATCACCGGGTATGTTGCAGATTAGTATCCTACATTCCCATGTATTCCCATACAGCAAAAGAAGAAGGGGGTTTTCTTTTTGTAGTTTAGTAGGGTCTCCCTGATCCCCGTCTTGCAAACTATTTCAGTGACCATATGAGAACAGCAGCCATTTTTCTGGGCAGGGTAAGAAATGTGCATTGTGATGTCAAAGGGGCACCACTTACATAGTATGCCTAAATAAAATCTTAACTGATACTGATGGTGCTTGCTTATGAGAGAGCACCCAGCCACCAGCCCCAAGCACTCATACCCTGAGCAATTTGCTCACACATATATTAATTTTTTGCAACATCTAATCAGTACATTGAAATTAACCTTTGAGGAAAGGAGTGAATGATGATTCAACAGATCCCAGGACTGATCATACCTTTTCACTGTCAAACTCATTGTATTCTAGACATACTCTATGTATAGCACCCGGTAGAACTTGCTTCATACTTACACAGAGTCACTGAAACCATCATCTGTATCTCTACAGAGACTCTTTTTGAGCTAAGGCGTCCTGCATCTATGTTAGATAGTTTAATCAGGTAGTATTATACATTAAAGTGCAGCACTGTTATATGAGAAAACTAATCCAAGATGTTTTGTTGTTTAGGAAGCACTTTTTTTGCCGCACCCCAAGTGCAGGGACTATCACTGGACACTTGAATGTAGATTTAATTTAATTGTATTTATTCCCTGTGGGAGTCCACTGAATGAGCTTTTCACTGTATGAAATTCTGTTTTTCAGCTCTATTAACTGTATTTGACAGCAGTAGCAGTCATTATGCCAGTTGACTTACAGAGCACTACACTTATGGGATAAATAATTGGTATTTTTCAATAACTTTGCTAAGAGCGAAGGGTGGACTTAATCATTCCACCCATGGAATATCAATTAGAAGGCAAATACTGTTCTAAAAGGAGAGTGCATTCTGCTCTGGCATTGTTTTCATTAGGATGGTATCTAGAAACAGAGAACGTTTGCCATTGATTGTTGTGTGTTCAAATGATTTTATTCAGTGTGGTGAAGTGTCTGGACCTGTTTCCCATGGCACCAGTAAAGCAAACCAGCTCACCTGAGTGGACAAAATGTTTTTCTTCTCCCATGTATCTGTAGAATAGGCAGAGCTAGCATTTGGAGTCATTGCTATGGCCACATGCTATTTGCAGAGCAAGTTGTTTGTTAATGGATGCACTGAAAGGAAATTTAGCAGTTAGGGCAGGGGCAAGCAGTTATTTTGGGTGGAGAGCTACTTACTGAGTTTTGGCAAACCACCGAGGGCTGCACGACAGGCAGCCAGGGGCAGATAAATATTAATTTTCTAAGTTTTTAGGGGCCCCGCGGGCTGGATAGAATGGCCTGGCAGGCTGCATCCATCCCACGGGCTGCATTTTGCCCATTTCTGAGTTAAGGTGACAAATGTGAATGCTGCTCCTCTGCTCCTTAAGGAGCTACCTTATCCTCTGAATTTTCACCCTTTCTTTGTAAGTACTGCTTTTTTCCTCTAAGAAGAAAAGTATTCTGTATTTTGCAGAAGTGGGTATCCTATCCTATTTTTTAAATAGGAAAACAGTAAAGACCTTTCTGTACACTTTTTCAGATGCACATAGCTGTATTTCCAAAGGTAAAAATCTACAAAATAATTTACTGTGGACCCTCTGTTACTTGCCTTTTTTGATTAGATTCACTTGTCTTAATTTGGCATGATAATGCCATGGAAAAAATGATAATGTGACCTGGCAGACTATTGACTGACAGTTTATTGTGAATTGGTGTAAATTTGGTGTAAGATGTTATTTCTTACTGTAACTAGATCTCTGTGGGTGCATCTACGTGAGATGTTTACTGTGGAGTTGGCTAAGTAGCTCTGCAGTAAATGTCTTGGTGTCTACATGTGTGGTCCTATAAGGATACAGGAAACTAATAAACTCCACAGCAGGATAGTACTTGTAAATATGAGTAATATTCTGCTGCAGAGTTTTTTCATGTGCAGCAATGCATGTGTAGATACTGACCCAGCTGGCTGGGGCATGAGGGTGCTTCAGTTCGGGGGCTGCCTGCTGGCTAGCCCCACACTGGAGCTCCCTCATGTCCTGCCAGCCTCTCTACAGCGTGTTGAGCCAGGTCAGAGCAGCCGCGAGCTGGCAGACTGACCCCCTGGGCCCTCTGCCAGCTGCAGCTGCTCTTACCCAGTTCAATATGCAATGGTCCTAGATGCATGTTTAAACAGTGCACCAGGCAGCAGTAAACTCCTGTGCATTATGCACTGGAGTTAATTGCTCCATGCTAATAGCATGTGTAGACACACCCTGTGTCTACAAATAATTGTCTGAGGCCAGATTTAAAAAAATACTGACTTTCTATTTTGTCTTTGATAGGTTTAAAATGCAGGACTGAATAGCAAGTAGCTTTAGGTTTGAGCTGTACACATTTGTTGCAAAATACAGAGTACAAGCTTCTGAGAAGCAAGGAGCTTCAGTGGATTTGGAGATAGCAGTAGAATTGGCATAGAAATGGGTCTGTATAATTGAAAGGCAAGGCTTTCTTAGAGTGATATGTTTTATTGAACTAACTATGGAGTGGGGATAAAGTTAGGCAAACTTTCAAATGCAAAACATTCTTCATCAGGTCATGCCTGGTGACCTGAAAAAGAATGTCTTGCATTGGAAAGCTTGTCTAACTTTATTCCCACTCCACAGTTGATCCAATAAAACATGCTACAATGTAACTCTTACACTTTTTGTAGCTGAATCATTTACAAGACTACAGTTTGGCTTGCATGTAAAAAAACTGGATCCTTTTTATATGCGGAAATTTTTAAACATAGACTATTTACTAGCGGATGATGACTAGAGCTGTCCCAGACAGGGTTAGGTTAGGTTTAGGGTTAGCTTTAGGTTTCAGTCTAGGAGTGGGGTTCTTCTAAGGAGACTAAAGGCATTAGGTACCCAGATCCCACTGTTCCTTAATGGGAGTTAGGGAGCTAGCTATATGAAGCTTTTTTGATAATCCCAGTCAGGAGGCTTAAGTGTTACTGATTTAAAAATGCACATTTTAAAAATCAGAATGGGATTATTTTTAGTTAGGTAATTTTGACTTTAAAAAAATGACAAAAGCACCCTAAGGATTTGTATTGCTGTTTTTTCAGCAATTTAACTCTGGCTTGTTTTGCACAAAACATATATAAAGCTAACGTGTGTGAATGTATGTGCAGGCCAGCCTAACACTGAGTCTGCAACATGCTTCCCTGAGGTTTATGAGTTCTAATAACTTTGCTTATACAAATGTCACCATCTGGAATAAGCTCATGTGACTTCTTTATTCTGAAGGAACACACTGATTATATTTAGAAATGTGAGACTCTCTCTAGAATTCTTTGTGATATTATGTTACAGCCTCACACGGAAATTCAGTAAGGGGAAATTCATTTGGAATGATTATAAACCAAATAAAACTAGGAAATATATGACGATGGTGATCTGCAGTATCATTTGACCCTTAATGGGGAATCAAAATAGGATGAGTTACTCAGCCTCAAATATGCTATGAAGTATCAGTTATACAGCATTTTTGTACCCACTGGGCATGTCTACACGAGATGTCTACTGCAAGGTAGCCTAATAACACTATGGAGTAGCATGCTGGTCAAAAACCATGCTAATAAACTATTACACAGTGTTATTAGGCTACTGCACAGTAGCCGTCACAAAAAAATGTGCATTGGTGCTACTGTGCAGTAAATGTAGTTACTAAACGTTCAGTTAATACTTCATTAAGAAAGTACAAAACTAAATGCATAGTAACTATGGCACATTAATGAATGTGTAGACACGCCCACTATATTGTAGGATACATGGGCAGGAACCTTCCCAGGGCTGTTTATCCATTTTATCTGAAGAATATTAAATACAAGGGAACAATCAGCCAGGTTCAAGAGGGCTGCTGGAGATCACTCTGGATAATGATTAGCCCATGGCATGGTGTTTTTCTGCAAAGCGGGAGATGCAGGCTCAAACTTTCTCTGGGTGAGTAAACTGTTGGACTAAAAGGAAGGACAGCCCCAACCTTCGAAGTACTGTTTTATCACAAATGGAAATAGAGTCACAAACTGTAAGTGGGTACCCAAAAATTGTGGTGGAGGTGCCACTTGGGTACATGTAAGTAAGTAGGATCTGGACCCTACTTTGAATGCAAGTACTCTAATCACTAAATTAATGCCCGAAGTCAGGCATCAACTGCTGAGTTTGTTTAAGAGTACAAGCTGTTGTGGGTGTTCATGCCTTGCAATGAGTTTAATGGTTCTGTCAATACCCAACAGGTGTTAGGGATGCTGTGTAGATACCTAATGGATCGGGAATCTATGTAGACTTCAGGTACCTACCAGCTCTTATTTACATAGCGGTGGAGTTTAGGCAGATTTTTGGGGTCTAGGTGTTTGATCTTAATTGTTTCTGACCATTCTCTGAAACCCTTCCCTAGGTGTCTAGGGAAATTTCAGGGAAAAATGGATGTTCCTAAGTGGCTTTTTGGCCCCTGGTTAGGGGGAATATAGATTGATAAATGTTCAGACTTCTCTCTAACTTCTAAAACAAAATCTTGTATCATTGTGTAAATGAATCTATTCTTTCAAACCTTCAAAGTAGAAAGGTACTTTAAGATTCTCCCCCTCTTGGCTCATCATTTGTACTTTGGTGAGTGTGAAATGTGACCAATTCAGAATTTTCTATTCCCTCCCTTTTGCTAGTGATAGAATTCTATTGTTTCTTTGCATAGATGCAATGACAACACAAGCGCAGAACTGTAGAAATACATGGTCTTCAGGTACTCTCCCTTTTTGGAAGCATATTTTTACCTGCACAACTTGGATGTTACATAAAGCATAACTGTAGGAGTTCGCTGGTTAAGAGAGAGCTGGGAGGTGAATTCTGCAGTAAAGCTGCTCTTTTCTTTTGGAATAGGATACTCTGATTGATATTACCAGTCTATGGAAGTACAATTAAAATAGCAACATTCAAATGGTCTATACTCTGTCATGTAGACAAGATTTGACATTTTGTGTGCTATCACTAGATGGTTCCAGACAAGTTCAGCTTTAGTTTGTACCCATGCAATCTCTTTGCCCTTAATAATGCTCACATTCATACCTCTGTCAGGGCATGCATCAAAGCAGAGTTTGCCCTGTTATCTCTGAGACAGGGTCAATTCTGCTAGTCAGTAAACTGAATGGGAGTTTGCGAGTGAGGTTTGGGTAAAAAAGACAGATATGCTGGGGCAGCATATAGCATGGCTGTACAACTACCAGCTTGAAGGCTATATGTGCCTTGCAAAGACTCTAAAATTGCAGCACTTGGGCCACTGTCACTTGTTGTGGCTGCAGTAGCAGTCCCTGGGGTCCCCCTCCATCCTCTGGCTTCCACTTCCAAGAGGAAGTGTGGTGTGGCCTTGGGAGTTGAAGGTGAGCCTGGGGCTGTGTGGATGTGTGGTGCAGTAGCGGGGGAAGCACCCAAGAAGCCATGCAGTGCAACAGTGGGGTGCATTAGCGGCCAGGCCTGGATGATGCAGCCGAGTTCTGAGTGAACGCATCTACACAAGACGCTTTGCACAGTAGCTCATTGCTACCGTGCAGTAGCATTGTCAGGCACTAACTGCGAGGCGACGGTACTGCACAACAGTAACGAGCTACTGTGCAGTAGCGTCGGGAAATAAAATATGTGGCAATGGTACTGTGCAGTAACGCTGGTTACTGTGCAGTCATGTAGTACTTACGTAAGCAAGTGTCTGCACAGTCTTCTGCTTATGTAGATGTTGCTGCTGCGTGGCCCATGGGGCCTGTGGCTTGCTGCTGGTGTGACCCAGGGGATATTCAGCCCCCAGTCATTTAGAAGTTGGATAGTTCTGGTATATATAATTCCATGTTAGTGATCACGTGACCTCACCCCTCTTTAAAAAATGTTATCTTTTCCAAGTAGCTTTTATGTTAGTACCAGATACTGAACTGGAGAAGACCCGTGGGAGGAAATGAATTGAAAACTGTAGGATTTTTGAAAGGCAGGACTGAGAACAATAGAAGTGCATGTTTTTAGAGGATATCTCTTACAATTTCTCAAAAGCATTTTCCTTTAGTAAAAGGAGTTAGATGAAAATCTTTTTGGTTTGGTAAGTTTGATATTCTTAAATGTTGTGAGCAAGCATATAAAAGCAAATAAAATCTTGTTTACTTTGCCGAGTGTGACCCATAGACCCAACAGAATTAATCTTCCTCACCAGTTCTACCCCTCTATTAATACAGTGCAGTCTTGGAGATTGAGAGCCATTACCATGAATGGAACAATTAACTCCCACAAATCCTCTCTCCATTTCAGCTTTCCCTCTATTTTTCATCTATACTTCCTAGAGACTACAAATAAGCAGGACAGACTATTGATTGCTTTCCTATGTCTTAGTGCACTTTCTGCATATTATATTAAGTTATGTAAGTTGTCTTTGGAAAGACCGTTTCCAAAGATAATATTAAACTTTGGTATAACCATGGAACCATCATTCTTGTGAAATTAAGAAAAGTAGAGCTTTTTTCTTATACTCCAGTTAACAAAAGCAACAGATGTTTGGTGACAAGAATGCAAAGGTTATAAGATTACTGCTGCAGAATTTAAGCCATTATTTTAGGCAGCAAAAGAGTTCTGCTGGTGTTTTTCAACCCAACAACTTTTATCTCCTTTTTGTAATGAATGCATTGCACAGAAAATGCTGATGTAGTGTAACATGAATGTTTGCTATCTAATTCAGTTATTTTAGATTCTTATAAAGCACATACATTGCTTTAGTACCTAGCCAGACAAGGTTCTTTGGGTAAATGTGATATTTTTCATTAGATGAACTAAATAGTTGGAAAAAATATTCTTTGCAAGCTTTTAGGCACAAATAGGTACAGGGAGAATCTGCTGTTGTTTTGTGTTCTCCTGGATGGAATAGAAGCCAAAACACAAAATACAGGTCTGTGAAAATATAAATGCATGGCAGTAAGGATCAGGGGTCATGGGAGACAATAGGTGTGAGGTAGGTGGGGGGGAAGGGGGAACACTGACTTGGTGATAGAATGTGGCTGGTAAAATGTTGAAACATTAACTGGCATTAATGGTTGGCAGGCAGGTTACAATGTGCCATAAATCCAGTCTATATTTAGTCCATGCTTTTTTGTATCCAGTAGATTTATGAAGTGAAGTTCATAGGTTCGTCTATGAAAGGTGTTTTGTAAATTTGCTTAGAGGATTAGAACTGAGAGATTGGAGAGAGTGGTTGTCTTGTGAGAAGTATGCACTCACAGGTAATAGGGTATTTTTTTCTTTGATAGAATTTTGGTTCATTCTGGTACACAGTTGTTGTTTGGTTTCTCCTATATATTTTCCATCAGGACATTTGGTGCACGGGATTAACTATATTACATTTCTGGAGCTGCAGGTGTAAGATCCAGGAATAGTGACGGTTCTGTTGTGGGGTGTAGTTATTGTGTGAGTGGTGGAGATATGCTGGCAGGTTTTACATTTCTTGTTCCAGCATGATCTGGATCCATTCAGTGTGCTTTGGGCCATAGTAAGTTTGGATACAAAAAATAATGGACTAAATATAGACATAGGATTTATGGCACATTATAACCTGTCTGCCCTCCTGAATACCTCAGGTAACCTTTCTACATTTTACCAGCTACATTTTATCATCAGGTTAACATTCTCCCTTCCCTCTTGACCCCACCTACCTGTCTCACACCTATTGTCTCCCATGGCCTCTGATCCTCACTGCCACATATTTGCATTTTCACAGAGCTGCACTTTGTATATTGGCTTCTACTCCATCCAGGAGAACACAAAACAGCAACAGACTCTCCCTATGCCTGAAGAAGGGTGTTTGTGCCTGAGAGCTTGCAAAGAACAATTTTTCCAAGTATTTAGTTGCTCTAATAAAAGGTATTATCTTTAACCAAAGAGCCTTGTCTGCCGATGTCCAACATGGCTACAACAAACAACCCTCTAATACCTAGCTGCATCTAAAGGTACACAGACATCTGTCTTTACAGTGTTTCTGTGTACTCATGCTGTATAATTAGTTAATGTGATGGGGAGTTATTTGTCATTACGACTTGTGGATTATTTCAAAGAGGAAAATGGAAGTGGGAAGGGGAGAAGTGATTGGAATTTAATTAAAAAACCCCCACCATCATCATTCTTAGCTGATCTGAGTTTGATGGGAACTCTTGGGAATCTTGATCGTCTACCAAGCACTGGAGTTTTGTGGGTAGTCAGAATAAAGTAGAGGAACAAAATTAAGGTAGGATTTGGACTCATTACTCTCGTTGACTTCAGTGGGATCAGGAATAAACCAACACTGAGTGTTTTTTTTTAAAAAAAGGTCTCAAACTTAATCTCTTTTACACCTATGACATTCTCATTTTCTGCACTTAAAATACTTCCTCATGGAAACTTAGTGGTCTATAATGCATTTTAAAACTTACTGGGAATAAAGTTACCCTGTTAATTATAAAGCAAAAGAGGATTTTTTTTTTTGCGTGGGAATTTTTCTCATACAATCTTAAATTCTGTAGATGGATTATGAGTTGGGTTAACAGATGGGTTTTTTGGCATTAATTGTAAGCCACCATAGGCCTTTCTAAGCAGGGTGGTATCTAAATCTAAATAATAATGCTGATGATGATGGTTCAGCATGTCATATTGAAGTACTGGTGTGCAGGGTGATACCAGGATTATGCATAGCTACCTTTGGTGACTTTCATCAGAAACACTTCTGTGTTCCAGCAGTTACTTCTGTGCAATCCCATTGGTGAAAGTGGGAGGCAATGGAATTGCAAAGGTGCTAGTAGCAAAAAAAGCTAGCTTGAGCTGTCAGTTCCAGGTGGATTTTGTAAAGTTGGCCAAGTAAAGATTAGACATCTTTTTACTTGTAAATTAAGGCAATTTAACCTGGAAATAATTTGTAGATAAGAATCTTACTGTGAAGGCTGGGTGAAACTGTTTCATCAAAACTATTTTTTTCAGTGGGGCATTAGAGTTTCAACTAAGCTTAACTTTTTGAACAAAAAAAAATCTTTCCATTGACGTTGTTGAATTTTCACTCAAAAAAATTATAATGTCCTCAAATTGAATATCATCAAACTTTTTTTCAGCTAAAAATATATTTTCTCGGGTTTTTGACAAAAAGTTGATGTTTTCAATACAAAATTTCAGAAAAAGTCCTTTTTTTACAATAGTTTTTCATAGAAATTTCCATGGGAAAAATATTTTCCAGTTGGTTCTACTCATGCTGTAATCTTTCAGACTAACTTTTCAGACTACAAAGGCACTTCTATTAGAATCATATTGCGAAAACCCTCTCCAGTCTGGAAAAATCTGCTTCTTTCTTTCACTCTCTTTTTTATGCTTAAGGTAACAGCTGTACCCCAAAGTACTTGAAATTCATCATTTCATGTAGGGATCATCCAGTAAATAAACCTGTAAACTGAAGAGGTTCTTTCCTTATTACTATTAGATTAAAGCATTCCCAAAGGTGTACAGACAGCTGTCAGTACTCTGATTTCCTTAAGTAAGTTTGAAGTAAACACCTGATCTAGTGGAATTGGTTCAATAATCCCAGTGTGCTACTCTCCTAAAGCATAACCCAAACCCCATTAATTACAGGTGGTGCATTTCAACAGACTTAAATAGGAGCTAGATCTGGCCCCTCCACTGTGGTAGTGAATGCTATACTTTTAGAGCCCATCTAAATGAAAGCAGATACTTCAACGTGAGAAAATTCAAAGTAACCAATTTGCGCTAACTCACATATAGTTCATGTACTCAAATAAACAGTCATCTTTTACTTTACTAACCAGCATTGCTTTCACATGGGAGGGGGGGATTTTTTTCCAAAGTATGTGTTCATCATTGTTATTGGACTCTATTCAGTGTGGGGTTGGCTGTATGTTGCATGGTAGGATAGCTTAATGGAAGCTAGCTACAGTCACTGCATTTTGCACATTGGGATCAAACTCTAAATATCGCATGATTCTTCTTTCTTTGACCCAGGATTTACATCTTTTCAAGTAGTCAGTATATTTTCAAGATCATTATGGACAAAAATGGCTCTGCTATGTGATGCTCATAGGCTGGACAGGTATAGAGGCTTGCACAGATATATCTACAGTGATTTTTGTAGCTCTAACCACAACTCACAGATGTCTGCATCAAGTGGAGAAGGGAGTGGATGAGAACAAGTAGGAGAATGGGATTGAGAAGCTGCTTCAGGAGGGACCTTCCCCAGAATGGGTTTGCTTTGTGAAGTGCCATTTCTAGAGAGATGATTGTACTGCAAACTAGTGGTAACTGTGCATCTTCAGAATGACCAAGGGCGCTTCCCTACACAGTTTCATGGGGCTTTCCCTGGAATTACAGGAACAGCACTCCAACATGAGAGCTCCCCTATCTACTCAGAAACTGGTGCGCAAAAACTGCCTGCTACTGATAATTTGCTATCCAATTTGACAAGGGCAGATCAACCAGTAAGGCTGTTGTGATGAAGGTAGGAGAGCTGTTAAATAGATATGGTTGCCATGTATTTGTAAGTCCTTAGGAGGTCTGTGATAGCTGTGAACTCTTTGGCTTCCCCACTAGCATTTGTGTAACAGATATAACCCACATTCCTATAGTTACCTCCTTTCACTTGGTCTTAGAAACAAAAAAGGGCATTTCTGTGTCATGCTCCAAGGTCTGGTTGACCACTACAATAGGCAACTGCAGCTGCAGTCCCTGCATATAGAAAAAGCATAGAACCTGGTGTGCATGCAGAGCAGGAGCTGGGGACTGAGGAGGGGAAGTAAGCCATCCCATAAAAGCCTTTTTCCTTAAATATTTCAGGCTCTAGAAGGTATTATGCCCACAGAATGTCTTTTAATAGTCAGTGGAGGTAACATTCAAATTGTTTTTCCTTTTTTCAGGCAAGCCTGTAAATGACACCTGACTGCCTTTCTGGGAACTGGATGAATTGGCATAAAATGTGTTAAATAGCTTTTCTCCTTGTTAAGCAAATAGACTGAATATATTTTTTATGCTACTATTAATCTCTGCATGCCCAGGCCTACAGTTCTGAAAACATTTTCATGATTGTCAGTGGAACACAGGTGCTGTGAAATCTGTGCCTGGGTAATCAGTGGCTGCATCTTTAGGGACATGCTATCTTAAGTTACATTAGGGCAGGGGTGGCCAACCTGTGGGATAGGCAGCCTCTGTGTGTGCCATGGCAAATTTGAGAGGGGACAGGCAGCACAGTGGCAGGTAGGTCAGGGGGCAGAAAGCAGAGAATCGGGTCAGTTTAGGCATGGAGGACAAGGCAGAGAGCAGAAAGCAGAGCAGCAGATTTGGGCAAGGGAAAGGGACTAGAGTGATGTTTAGGAAAGGTGTGGGGCTAATTTGTCGCCCCTGACTGCCTTAAGGAACAAAGTGTATTCCACTGTAGGCACAGCTTTCCCTTCAGAAATCTGACCAATGTACAGCTAAAACACTCTTTCATAAGGAGACCATTTCATCTACCAGTATATTTGACTGCCTTCTCTAATTCTTGAACAAAGACAGAATGCATGGTGAGCATAGAGCATAAACCAAAAAAACCCTTAATTTTTTCACATATGTTTTCAGAAACAATACAATGTATTCTGTGATTAGAATTTGTCTTTCTCCTGGGGAAGTAGCTCTGTAAGATGGAGGCTGGCATGAAGCTTTAAACTAAAAAATGAGGGGGAGAAGGTTAAGACATACTCCTGTAACCTTCACATGTGTCAATTCAAAGTGGAGAAGGAAGTCAATAACTAAGGAGAAGAAAATCAGGTTAAATGAGGGTAAGGGAAAGAAATATCAATAGGTAGGAAGAGGAAAGAAATAGCTCGTATTGATGAAAACAGCAATTACACAGACAATA
>NW_017729006.1:25586119-25590653 GCF_001723915.1 Gavialis gangeticus | reverse complement strand
AAAGAAATAGCTCGTATTGATGAAAACAGCAATTACACAGACAATACAATTAGTGATAGGGATGTGCCTAATCTGGCTACAATATGGGATGTGGTAAAAAACCCCCAAAACAACAGAAATGTTTTTATGCAAATGCCAGAAACAACAAAATGTTTCTGAATCTTAGCTACTGGTGCAGGACATGAAACCAAACATTAGCGGGATAATGGGAACCTGGTAAAATAGCTGTCCACATGGGATACTGGTATTGAAGTGTATGTTCTGATCAAGAAAGAATAAATGTAGAAGTGGTGGGCTATCATGGTATGTTAAATATGTGATTGACTGTAAAGAAGTAAGGGATAACATTGATAAACTAGAATCTGCCTGAGACAAAAATTCTTTAGGAAAAGATGATAAAAGTGATTCTCCTGATACAGTGATAAAAGTTTAGTTCTATGGGTTATATTTAGATATATAGAGAGATATATAATATTCTTAGGAAAAAAGTCTACTAGGAATTGTTTCATCGTACAACACTTTAATTTTTCATATATAGTTGCTTTATTTATAGAATAAAATACAAAAATGGTAGGGCCCAGATAATCCTGGATGTGACAGTTGACAAATGTCTTTGAAAATTGCTGAACAATCAGAGATAATGCTGTTTGATTTTGTTATGTAATGAGATCCTTATGGAAAGCGTGGTTGTAGAAAATAATTTTGAACTGAATAATCATGAATTGATTCACTTTCAATTTAATGGAAGAATTGACAAAAATAGGCTTGCAATGAAGGATTTGTATTTCAAAAAAGGTAAGATTTGTGAGAATTTAGGAAACTGATTAGTTAAAGTAATCTGGACCGAGGTGTAGGAGGACTTGAATGTGAAGGAGGCTTCATTTTTCTCAAAATCAAAGTTATTAAAACTCTCAGGAATTTATATCCCAAGCAGTGGATAGGAATGAGGCTTCAGATCTGAATGGAAGAATAATGTCAAGAAGGACATTAGCAATAATCCTATTTCCTTTAAGGATTCAGAAAAAAGGATTGAGCAGTGAAGGAAGTTGCATCTGAGAAGTTAAGAACTATATAATGCAGTAGAAATCACTGGAAATCAAGCTTCAGAGGATAATAAAACAAATAGCATAGAGTTTGACAGCTCTGTAAATGAGAGGAGAACAAGGAAAGAAGTGGGGCTGTGATGCTGTGAGGACAGAGACATGGATGACAGCATGGGCAACTGGTACCACCTTAGTCAGGATCATCCCATGGCTGATCCTACCGCTTGGAGGTGTTCCCTGCAGCTGATTCTACTGACCGGGGGGGAGGGGAACCCCCTCTGTGGGTGATCGCTGCGCTGCGTCTGCGAGCAGCTGCAGCCACTTCTGGGAGCGGCTGCAGCAATTGGCCAGTACTCCTACTTGCCCCCCTGCCCATCGCCTAAGCAGTGAGTGCAGCCACTCGGGGGGGGGGGGTGCACAAGAGCTCTCAGATGGTTCATGTGTACCCCCATGCACCCCCCTCACGTCGCCACTGTGTGACAGAACAAGAAGCAATGGTTTTAAATTGCAGCAAGGGAAGTTTAGGTTAGAGATTAGAAAAAACTTTCTCACTAGGAGGGTAGTAAATCACTGGAACAGGTTACCCAGAGAGGTTGGGGAATCTCCTTCCTTGGAGGTTTATAAGACTTGGCTAGACAAAGCCTTGGCTGGGGTGATATAATTGGGAATAGTCCTACTTTGAGCAGGGGTTGCATTAGATGCCATCCTGAGGTCCCTTCCAACTCTAATTTTCTGTGATTCTCTAAGGATAATATAGACATGGATCCAAACCAAAATGAATATTTCTCCTTATGTTCCAGCAAGGACAATTTTGTTGAACAAAGGGCAAGAGGGATAATGGAAGTGTGGGTATAAAAAGTAAATTACCACTAATAAGATGCAAGCAAAACTCAAGTAGCTTACTATACTCATGTCAAGGGGACTTGACAATGTTAATCCCAGATTGCTGAAAGAGCTGGCCATGAAATCACAGGTCAGACATAAAACATTTTAAACAAATTTAGCAAGTAGGTGTGGTGCCATGGCAGAACAGTAAACGTAGGGGAAAAAGGTGATCTGGTCATATACAGGCCTCTTAGTCTGATCTCTGTGGTATAGAATCATAGAAAATCAGGGTGGAAGGGACCTCAGGATGTCATCTAATCAAACCCCTTCTCAAAATAGGACCATCCCCAACTATATCATCCCAGCCAAGGCTTTGTCTAGTGAGAAAGTTTTTTTCTAATATCTAACCTCAACTTCCCTTGCTGCAACTTGAGACCATTGCTCCTTGTTTTTCATCTGCCACCACTGAGAACAGTCTATATTCATCCTCATTGGAACCACACTTCAGGTAGTTGAAGGCTGCCATTAAATCTCCTCTCGGTCTTCTCTTCGGCAGACTAATTAAGCTCAGTTCCCTCAGCCTCTCCTCAGAAGTCATGTGCACCAGGCCTCTAACCATTTTTGGTGCCCTCTGCTTGACTCCTCCAGTTTTTCCACATCCTTTTTGTATTGGGGGGCCCAAAATTGCTGAACAGAGGGGAATAATCACTTCCCTTGATCTGCTGGCAACACTCCTACCATTGCAGCCCAGTATGCTGTTAGCTTTCTTGGCAACAAGGGCACACTATTGGTTCATTTTCAACTTATGTCCACCGTAACCCCACTGTAACCTCCTTTTCTGAAGAGCTGCTCCCTAGTCAGTCAGTCCCCAGCCTGTACCTGTGCATGGGACTGTTTTGTTTTAAGTGCAGGACTTCGAACTTGTTCTTATTGAACCTCATGAGATTTTCTTTTGGTCCAGTCTTCCAATTTGTCTAAGTCTTTCTGAATCCTAACTCTACACTTCAACATATCTACTACTGCCCTCAGCTTGTTATCATCTGCAAACTTGCTGAGAGTGCACTCTGTGCCATCTTCTAGGTCATTGATTAAGATACTGATCAAAATTGGCCCAGGACTGATGCCTGGGGCACTCCACTTGATACCAGCTGCCAACTAGATATTGAGCCGTTGAGTACTACTCAGTGAGCCTGTTGTTCCATCCAGTTTTCTATCCACCTTATAGTCCATTTATCCAACCTGTATTTCCTTAGCTTGCCTGCAATAATGTTGTGAGAGATCATATCAAAAGCATCCACTGGTCTCCCCGCATCCACAGAGCCAATCATCTCATCGCAGAAGGCAATCGGGTTGGTCCAGCATGGCTTACCCTTGATGAATCCATGCTAACCGTTCCTAATCATCTTCTTCTCCTCCAACTGCTTAGCAATGGATTCCTTGAGGACCTGTTCCATGATTTTTCCAGGGACTGGGGTGATTCTTGTCAGTCTGTAGTTCCTGGAGTAGGCTTTGGAACAGATTTTTTAAGACAAGATAATGATGAGTCATGGAGGTAAAGGGGAAAAATGATAGCATGCAGCATAAGTTAACCAAAGGTAGAATGAGCCAGACAAAAGTAATATTGGTATTACTATTTTATAGGATAACTGATTTTCTAGACACAGGAAGTATGGTGAATGTAATCTATCTATATCCTGTGTGAACATTTGATGTGGTACTATATGGGACCCTTTTAGTGAAGCTGGAGCAGCTAGGAATTAGTAGAATTGTAAGGAGCATAAGAGCTGGTACAAGGGGAGTTGACAGTGGGTGTTATTGAAAATGGGAGTTATCAGGCTAAAGAGGAGTTGCTATTCACTGACCAATCTTGGCAGTAACTTTATCTAATATCTAATTAATGATATTAGTGCTTATGTGAGGAATGTGCTGCTGACATTTTATGATGACATAAAAGTTGGGAGGCATCATCAGTATGGAGGAACTTCAAGATATACAGAAAGAACTGGATGACCTTGAAGACTGGAAAGTTAGAAATAGGATGGAATTCAGTAGTGCAAAACCGCTACAGTACAAGATGCATGGTCATGCACTTGGGGACTAATTATAAAAAAAAAATAAGATGGGAAATCATTAGTTAGAAATGACTGCAGTGGAGAAGGATCCGAATGCACCAGCTGATCACAGGATGACTATGAGCTGCCATGTGGTACAGTCTTGAAAAAGAAAAATGTTATTCTTGGATGCATCAGGAGAAGCATTTCCAGTAGAGAGATGGAAGGATTAGATCCATTGTAAATGGCACTAGTGATAATTGCCAGAATTTTCTGAAATTCTGTTTACAATTCAGGTCACTTGTGTTTAAGGGATGAATTTACCCCAGAACAGATGCAGAGAAGGGCTACCAAGATGAAGCAGGAAATATAATACCTACCTTATGAAAATAAACTAAGAGCATGGTTTGGTTAGCCTAGAAAAAAAGGCTGAGGAGTTATAAATAAATCAGGAGGATTAACAATAGGGTGTGAGAAGAACTATTTAAACTAAAGAACAAGGTTGGCACAAGAACTAATGGGTATAATTAGCTCATGAATAAATTTAGATTGGAAATTAGAAGCAAGTTTCTAATTATTTAAACAACAGACTTTGATTTGGTGGTGGTGGTGGTA
>NW_017729006.1:25572916-25585874 GCF_001723915.1 Gavialis gangeticus | reverse complement strand
GGGGGGACATGGAGATCAGTACATTTATGGAAAGAGCTTTCCTGATGTGATACCCATGATAGCAGGAGACTTGACTTTATGAACCACATAGTCCTTTTGGTTTCATATTCCTTTATTCCCATCCATTTCTAGAGATTACAATTACCCACCTTACATGAGTATTTTGAATAATAACTCAAGTGTGTAAAGTGATTTGTGATCTTGATATGGAAGTCAGTAAGGAAATAAAGGGATGGGAATTCACAAGTTTTTAAGTGGAGCAACCTTTCAAAATATGCAAGTATAAAGTAAAAAATGCTTTTTTGTCCAAGGAAAACCTGCACAAATTTTGTGTGGAATATGCATTTGTTCATATGTGTGTATGTTTGTTTTTTCCTTCTTTTAAAGTTTGCCCTTTCATAAGATTTGGACTAATGCTTTAATAGCATATTTCACTTGAAATATGAAAGATTTAATTCATCTGAGCTGACCTTTGGCTAGCAAAATGTTTTGCTTGTATTATTTGTAAAATATGATTTGTGATTTTTGTATTTTGTTCCCTTGTTAAACCGCAAAACGTAGAAGAGATACTGTTATCTTCATTTGTCAGTCTTAGCGAGCCATTACTACAAATCGGTATATTTTTCTTTGCATTGTACTAGAGATTACTGACAAAGAGTCTCTGACAGCTAAATTGGTTCGAGAAGCATACTGGTGAAATTGCTACCTTTTTGTAGAAAAAAAATCAAATTGGAGGAGATGATTTCACTGGACAGATATAGCAAGTTGGGAATTGCCTTAAAATTGACTACTTGGATGTAAGTACAATTAAATGAAGAACCAATGGTATCTATCAAAATATATTTATTGTTGCAATGGAGCCCTTCAGTAATAGCCTGAAAAGCTTACCATTATAACATAGAGTCATATAACATAATGGAGGAACTCTGACTAGGGCAGCGGACAGGTGTTACACTTCCAGTGAGAAATGCAGACTTATCATGCTAGAAAATGTGAGCATACAGCCATTCAAGTGGTTTTTCACCAAACTATTTGGTGAACTGGAAACCACGTTGCCAGATCCTTGGTCACGTCTACTTGGCTGTACATGGTGCTGTGTCCCATCCTGCACAGGAGCTGAATGAGCTCTCTGAAGAAGGGGTGGTAGGCTTTAACTCTGTGCTGGAGGAGTACAGTATGCACTGGACCTGTTTCACTAGACTTAAAAAAATTCCAAGTTTTCTCTGCATTCATTTTCTTGAACTCCTGTTTCCACATTTGGTTCCCTTAGTTTGTCAAAATTTGTCTTTTGGAAATAAAAAAACACAACAAAACTTTGATTATAGGGCAACTTTGTGTCTCTCTTTATCTGAAAGTGAATCAACTCATTATTTTTTATGGTGTCCTCATAACTTTCCAGAACCAAGTCCAAATAGAATTATCTAGTTGGAAAGCCATAGGACACATCTACATGTGTGCTTTACTGTGCATTAGCCTATTTCAATAAGCATTAACACTTCACTAAAAAAACATGATTTTCAGTGAATGCACATTAAGACAGCTTAATATGCATTTTAATAGTACCTCACAATATGGGGTGCTATACATGAACAGGGAGGTTTCTCCAATATGCTGTAATTCCAGCACATTGGAGCAGACTCAGTTAATCAAGTCTATTAATCGAGACTCAGTAATTCGAGTCTGGTGGAGCATCGCAATTACCAGGCTCCAGCAGCCTCCCGCGTCTTGTGTATAAGTATCCTGCACATCAAAAAGGTGGTGGGGATGATTTTTCTAAAGCTCATTTGTCAAACTTTAGATAAAGCAGCCGCACTGTCATTTTGAAGTGCGGGAATGCTGATACCTGAGATGCTGTGGGAGCTTTAATTTAATTTAATTTAATTTAATTAATTTAATTAATTTAATTTAATTTAATTTAATTAATTTAATTAATTTAATTTAATTAAAGCATGCTTTCCCCCTCCCAGAGCACATGTATAAATACTTGGGGGTACTAGATTTAATGTGCATTAACTAATGTGCATTAATGCACATGCAGATGTGCCCACAAAGTATGTGGGTGGCAGGGATGTATTGTGGGCTGGAAGTAAAGTTGGTGAGCTTGTTTGGCTGTGGAAACTCTCAAGAGGTCCATTGTGACTCTGGACTCCCAGTGCAAGGTGGTGGCATGTTTTGCAGAGTGGCCAACTAGTTGGCACACTGGGACCTCGCATATTGGCCACATGGCTTTGAAGCACCCATCAGTACAGGCTCATCATGCTCTGCTTCAGATGGCTGGGCACTTGAACACTTGTATGTGTATTTCTCATTGTGTTTTTGTGACATGGCAAGCTACTTGGCAAATGAACACCTGCTCATAGCAAAAAAACCACATTTTACTGTTATTTCAGTTAAGCAATCACATATAGCAGATAAATGTTAATTTAGATTTCACTGGCTAGAGAATCATTGTTGTATATGTAGTGTCTATAGCAGCTGTCTTCCTGAAGGAACTTGAATTGCTTTACTCACTGCATACATGTCATTGTACTTGTCACTGATACCTAACTACTTCTGAGGTAGAGTGTAGAAGTTAAAAACTTTAGTTGTGTTCAGATTAGTGCACAAAAGAAAGTCAGATGCACTTAAAATCCCAGGAAAAATCACAGGACTCTTTTAGTGTCATGCAATTGGAGGTCCAAATGAGACTATATGATTTAGATGTCCCTTCACGTGACAACAATGCTATAATGCAATACAAACAGCACTAGAAAAGAAATGACAATCCTCGTACCATCTTGGTTTTACGTCACCTACAGGCTGAGTTATGTCAGTATAATAAGTTGTTGAGCAACACCACATAACCAAGAGCCAGAACCTGAGCTTGGGTAAGAAGATGTAGGTGCATGGAAATCAAGAGGGTTACAATGATGTACAGTAGATGAAGATTTGGTCCTAAATCTCTTTGTGGATAATTCATGAATAGAAAAACCAGTGACAGTTTGCACCTCTAGCTTGACCTCCATAAATCTTCTAATTTTCTTCCTTTTTCTGTGCATCAATTCTGCACTTATAAAGTACCCCTGCAACAACAAAGGAGTGAGTTGGACTTGACCTTAGGTGGATAAGAACATGATATACATTTGAAATAAATAAAAGCTACATAAATACATATTTATCTTTGATAATTATGTGAGTTTCATTACCATGATCTCATAGCAGCTGATGGCATTTTGGTATTTATCCTTACTTCCCTCCTCCTCAGAGTTTTGTTACAGTTCTTCTTATTGTACAGATGGGGAACTGAGGCCCAAAGAAACTAAATGATTTGCCCAAAGTTTTTGACAGGATAGGGGCATGAAGTATAGGTGAAACTAGTGTTCTAACAATTTGACCAGCCTGTTAGGAGCTCATGGTTGGAGACCTAAGACCTAGTTTTCCAGAACCCACAATTACCCTCGGTCCTTGCAGTTAGCAGAAGGAAGGGACTTACTGTGTCTCAGCTGCTTTGTCGCAACTTTCCCTGTGCCTACAATTATCTTTTGGTAAGGGAAAGCTAAACTATGATAATTTAGCCTGTTTCATTCAGGGCTAAACTGTCCCAGTTTAGCTCTCACCTATAAAAATAGGTGTGGCGCACCTAAATGTGGTTAAGTTCTTGCTCCCTATTAATGGCAGGCATGTGAACAGTCCCTTTAGTTTGGAGTTGCACAAATGTATTGGTCTGTAAGGTGAGAAAAGTTTTGGGAATTGGCTGCTGTTTTAAGGGTCAAGCTTTCCCAGTATAGAGTCTGCATGGAGTTTTGTGAAGCTCTTGTTGTTATGCACGGCTGATTTGAGATGGAACAAAGCACAGTTCTTGGATAACTCAACGCTATTTGGGACCAGGAGTAAAAATATTAAGAAAATACCCTGAATGGAATTATGGAACAGTTAGAGGCCTTACTAGCACTGAAAATTTGTGGAAACATGAAAGATAACAGGATGAAGTAGAAACAGAGCTTCACTCTACCTGCAAGCAATGGCTGCTAGGAAAAAAAGAGTACAGTTAGAAGGGAGAATTATTTTTGGAAATGGCTAATTCTGCAGCATTTGATGAAAGACTTGCAGTGCTCAAAGTCAGAAATGAGTGAAAGCAATATGTGAAGCTGCAGGTTATGGGGTGACAAGCATAAATCAAGGGCAGCCCTGGCATATGGAAGATGCATTGGTTTGCAAGAGCCAAAGAGCAGGCACAGCTTGGAAAAAAATGACAACTGTACTATTAACTTAGAGGAATGAAGTATGGCACCAAACAGCACAGCAGCAGAAGATGGGTAGACTGAAAGCAAATGGAACATTTGTCAACTTTAAGGTTGACCCATAAGGAAAAGCTACTGTGTTTCCAGATGCGTCATCATTAACTTGAATATAGTGGAAGGTACATACATTAAATTCAGTGTTTACAACAATGCATTTATCACTGCCAAAGGAGTATGTATTAGTAGATAACAAACTGGAAACATTATAATTTGTAATAGCACCAGGGGAAAAAGCCTGTGTTTATTGGGTTAAAAGTGTGTCAAGCCCCTGATCTTATCAAAGGAAGACTCAAGAGGGGACTAAAAAAACAGAGGAAGAATTTGCATGTATGTTCTAGGCAATAAAAAACTGGTGTCAGTCAATGAAGAATGGCTAAAGAGACGGATAATATATGAAAAAAAAATCAGTATGATATGGATTCCCAGGAGTTGCCCCATTACATGAAAATGTTCGTTTCCTTGTGATGGGATACAAACAACAGGGGTATTGCAAGAAATTTTTCCATGGTTGTATGAAGTTGTTACTACACAGGAACACACAATTAGGGGAAGTGGAGATGGAAGAGGCACAGAACTTGCTCTTTTGCCCAAGAGAATCTTGGTGAGGCAACAATCAATGGAAATTGTGGCACTGAAGTCTGAGGACATGGACAAGCGGTCTTGCTGTTTTTTGTCAACAGTAGAGCTGTTGTTCCTGGATATAGCTATGTGAGTCCAAGAAGCAATATAGGGTAACTTAGACTAATTAAACAACAATAATAAGTTTAGCTATTAGGCTGGTAATAAATATTCATAATTCTGTGTTATATTAATGTTATTTTTAAAGCATTGATCCTGTTCAGTTAAGGAAGGGAGTATGTGGTATAGTTTCCACCACCTAAGACTCCCAGAGTTAACTTGTATCAAGAAAACAGAAACACCACTTACTAAGTGTTAAGTGTTCCAGCTATTTTGTGTGCGCTCAGCCATTTTTTTCAGCTTTATTGTTCATACAAGCTACGGAGCTGATGCTTTGCTGGTGATATCAGCTGTAGTTTTAATGTCTATTTCAGATAGGGTGCATGTAGCTGTTAGCACTTCAAGCCTTTTATGAATCATGAGAACTGTATTTGAGAATATACCCTTAAATGTTGACTTAACAGAGAGAAATCTAGGTGGGGTCCTGTGTAGTCATTGCTACTAAAGCTTAGCTGGTTTGAATAAAATAAAACTAGTTCCTTGCATGTGAACTAATGATGCCACAGCACTTTCAGAAAGCATCATGTTTTAAGAGCACCATCTGCTGTCTACACTGAGCAGAATTACACATCTGTTCCTGTAATGTCTCTGAGCACTGACATGACTGCTTATTTTAGTTTTAATTGCCATGACAAGATAAATATTTTGATAAATATGAAACTAATAAATTTTGCAGCCGGAGCTTGGACTATGTAATCTTTGAGATCTCTTTAATTGTATGATTCTGTGACTTGAGGGGAAACCTGAACTAAATCTAGATTGGCATTTTAAAAGTAAAACCAAGCTTATTTATACTTTTTAGATTTGCTAGAAAAATTAAACAGTCACTCTCAAAGAGCCTTGTATCTAAAATGATCAGTTTTGGGTATTGTCTTGATGGAAAATTATGAATCTGTTTTCTCATTACTTTTCAATTTTTTTCCACATCATATGCACATGCTTTTATTTGTAAGGCTGCATGACTAATGATGCAGCTTATCTATGGCAGTAGTGTTTTTAAAAGAAAAGGCACGAAGGAAATAACTATTTAAAGCTCATGAATGATTACATATTCTCTGTGAGAATGCATGGAAAGTTCATGTTCTTTGAATACTACTTGAGTAACTGGCTTTATGTGACCCTGTATAAATAATTAGTTAAGTTCGCTATTAAACTGACAAGTTGAGAGGTATTTCAGTCTGAATTAAATCGCAGTGGATTTTTATGGAGATAGGGGGTCTTGCCAAAACAAAAATATAAGAGAAATTTGTTGTGAGATAAAGAAAATGTTTCATCCCAAACCAAAATGTTTCTATTTTTAATAGAAGCAAAGCCATACAAGTTATAGATTAGAATTAGGCACTATTCACAAAACCAGTAAGGAAGGGACATACTTGTCCCCCTTGAACAAGGCCTGATGGCTCAGGCCTTTGGGATGTCAGACATAGCTTTAAATTCCTTCTCCGCCTGGTGGGACTTACCTATTCTACCACCAGACTTTCTGTAGGGGCTTCTCTGAACCTCTCCTGTGGGAGCATGATATCTTTATGGGGAGGGTAGGGAAAAAATAGATAGAAGCAGACACATACAGGCAGACTTTACAGTGTAGTCAGACGCTCTGAGTACATGGGGGGCCCAAGGACCCAGGCCCCTCTTGGGATGAGAGCGGTCACCGGAAATGCATAAAACTTTCCACATGCCCATCATTTTAGCACACTCCCTCCAGCAAAAACAGGAGTTGAGGGCAATGAGCATGGTGGTTAGGACTGTATTCAAAGATGGAAGAGTTAGGTTCCAGGTGCTGTCGGAAAGGGATGCATTTTACCCAGATCTATCACATTCCAGGTTACTGTCCTAAGCACTGAGCAACTGAGGAAACGTTGGGGAAAGTAATATCTCTTTTTTGCTTGTTTTTCAAATCTAGTCTGAACTTTCATTTTTTTTCTTTTCCATTTGAAACTATTCAGTGAATTCAAGTCAATTTGCAATAGTTTTGGGTTGGCTGGGATGATATGTTTGAGCAAAAAACCAGAAACAAGAGCAAAACCCAGCCCTACTTTTGCAGTTCAAATTTAGCCAAGTTTTATAGGGTAGACCTTATATAGATGTTATTCTGTTTCTGTTGGTCTATATGAATTCAAATTTGTGGTTTTTTTCCATTTTCCTTGGGCGAGGGAGGGGAGAGATAGGGAGTGCCAGGCAGCAGAGTGAAGCAGTCCTATTTTAAACACCTGTCCAAGGCATCCTGCTGAAAATGGGACAAAAGACTTTATTTGACCAAACCAACAGAATGCTCAAGACAGGTGTTTAAAATAGGACAGTCTTTGAAAAAATGGGACATGTGGTCACCCTAGCTGTAGCTCATCTGTAAATAAAAGCCCTTGGAGAAAAATGATGGTTTCCTTAACTCTCAGAAAACAAAATAGTGAGTACACCTGTGAGTAAAATTTATAATGCTGATTTAACATGTATTGCTGTACACTGGTTAAGAGTTACTGGTTAATTAACTAAGTCACCTGCTAGATAGGCACAAGATAATGTTTGTATATGCATCTGTGAGAATTATATCTAGGTCCCTGTAACATAGGAAGGCTAAACTGGTACAGATAGGTTAATAGTCAAAGTAACTCATATGGAATATTCAAAAGTATTAGCCAGTATGTAAAAATTGTAAGCATTCTTACTAGTTGCATGACTTACATGTAGGTGTTGGTATTTTCATAAGTATAAGTGATACGATGCATACATTTTGATGTAACATCCTATTGTTTTTTCTTTGCAGTTGCAAATGAGACAGGCGACAAAAATGCTCGACCTCTTTCACGATTTGCTCGTAAGTAGCCTGTGCATTTCTTTCTAATTCATTTTTACACATCTTCTAACTCCTTACTCAGCCGGGTGACCTTTTCCCGAAGCTGGGCGACCTCTTCAGCCCCTAACTGCAGGCATGTGGCCAGCAGCCACGACAGGCATCACTTCCTGGGTTTACCCCAGGCAGCAGCAGCAAACCTAGCCCAACGATCGGGTACAGTTCGCGGGTCACTCCAGGCAGGTCTCAACCTATCCTTATCCCACCCAGGATTCTCCATTCCCATCACCTCCTTAAGCAAAGCCACTAATGGGGCTCATGCAATTTCCTCCATTCTGCATCAAATATCTCTGTTAGCCCTGGCATCCCATTTCATGTTACAATATAGAAACCTGGAGCCTTAAAATTCTTCCTGATGTTGTCAGAAACACCGGTTCACAAGAATTTGGCATTACTGCGAGAATTCACCTAGTATGACAGGTAGAGACCTAAAGCTCTATGGCTATATTCTTGTTTCATGTGCTACTTCTCCAAGTTGTAAAAGTGCAGATGTTCATAAGGACCTGATTCAAAGCCAGCTCGAGTCCATGGTAAGGCTCTTGTTAGATATAATGGGTTTCAGATGAAGACATAAACTAGCAAATTTTTCACCAAATCAGCAACTCCTTCAACAGATTTTATAGCGGAAAAAGGGCATCTCTTGTTGGGGACTGGCCACTGTACTCAAAGAATGTGATAGAGGGGAGTGTAAATTTAAAAAAAAGAAAAAAAGATAGAAAACTGGACAGGTAGTAAATGACAGAATTACTTTCCCAAGCCATTAGAATGAAGCCAGTTCTGCTGTATGTTGTATGTTTAAAAGGATAGTAATGGATGAGAATTCCTAGTAAAGATCTGAGGAAGAATGCCTTACATTTGAAAGCTTGTCCACCTTTATCTCAGCTACACAGTTGGTCCAATAAAGGCTATCACCCTAAGAAAACCTTGCCTCTCACATAATTTTTGGACCATCATGACTACATCACTCTTGCAGTATAGTAGATCTCTTCAAATCCAACATGGAATTTCAGTATACTTTGATCTGTTGGTAGAAGAAATGCTGTGGTCACCCTTGGAAAGGGTCAGCTTGTCCCATTTTTAGTACCCAGTGATAAAATGACAATTACAGAACTTAGAATGGGTAACACTGGGAAAACTGTGGCATCTCATTTATTCCTGGGGGGTGGGAGAGGGGAGGGAATACAATGTGTGTTGTTTTTATTTCTCTTATAAATGCTTGGCTATTCTGCAAAATAGCATATATGCTGAATGTGCCAGATGTGTTTTTGAGGACACACAACTTAGCTACCTATTGTGAAAAATCAGTTTTAAGATAATTTCTGCGTATTTTTATTGCATGTAAATCCCCTCAATTTTGGTACAAATTCATATGACAAGAATTTACCTCTGACGTAATATTGCCATACAGTCACATGATGGCACTCTAAGCACATTGTATTTTATTTAGATGTATTATCTTCTATGGATGTGAATAGTATTTTAAATCATCCCAGGCATAAGAACTCAGGAAGACTGAATGCTGCCTATTCAAAAAAGCTAAAAGACTGAACAGGAGTAATAAAATTAATATTTTTTAGGGGCAAGTTTGATATCTTATTTGGAATTTGTTCCACATAATGCCATAGACAAATCCCCTATTGTGAGAGATCCATGCATTAAGCATTATTAGGTCAAAAATGAAATGGCAAATGATGATGAAGGAAAGGAAAGTTGTAAAATTTACATGTTTTGAACTTTTTTCTCAAACTTTTCTTTTTTCTCAAACCCTTCCAATATTGTTGCTCAGAATTATATTTGAGGACTGTAAGATGCTATGCAAATTTCACTTGAAAACCTGGACATTTGGGAACTTCATTTTTCACGCTGACATATTGCACTATTAGTGAGCCCAGAATAAGGGCATGATATTTGGCACTAAGCTGGTGCTTCCATGTAGAATCTGACATGTATAACAACATGATTAATGTGGGGAAATCTTTTCATGTGTAAAAAATAGGTTGCAGACTTGGGAGATGTGTTTTATTTCTGTTTTAGTCTTGATTCTAGACAAGTCAGTCATACCACCCTAGGGGTTGTGATGACTTGCACTGATTTTATGGCTTATAAGCAAATGTCATGCACAGGAGACCCTTGTGCAATCTTTCATTATCTGAGCCTGTGCTCCAGGGGGCTGAAGTATTTAGATAAGTTTCTTAGTTCCCAAGGTCATCTGCTAGCTCTTTGAGAGTACTTTGAGAATTCAGATTATTGTTATCTCTTTCAACATGAGCGGTTAAGCAACAATTTGGGATGTCACAGAATTATTCCAGTTAGCAAAAGAAACTGGTCATAAAGTTAGGTTTGTCTAATGCAAACCTGCTTATTTACAGAGAATATATAAAATCCTGTTTCTCAAACATAGCAGTAATTAAGCAGTAGCAACACTATCCTTGAAATAGAATACCTACTGTACTTACTCAAATTTAAGATGGCCCTGAATATAAGATGATTCCGCAATAGATACTATACATGGAAAATGTTATAAATGGTAGAATCTGATTATTGAAGGATTATCTTTAATACATCCCCACTGCTGCAGGGAGGCAAGCAGTGGGGGGAGCAGGTGGTGTGGGGAGGTTAAGTAGCTTGCCTCTGTTTGTGCCTACCCCCCATTTGTGCATATCCCCCACCACCTCTGCCCCCTGACTGACCACCCTTGCAGCCTTGGGCCTCACTTTCCCCCAGCCTCTGCTCCCCCTTCTCCCTCTCCCCAGACTCTACTTTCCTCCCTTCTCTCCCCCAGCCTCTTTTACCTGCTCCCTCCACAACCACCTAACCCTTGTTTTGTGGCAGCTCTGTCCCTGTTCTTGGCTTTGGTCTGTGCTCTGTGCTGGCAGGCTCCATCCATGCTGTAGCTGGGAGCACTGAGCATGACCCCAGTCCAGCCCCTGTAGCAGCTATGTCAGCTGTGTGCTCTGCTGTGGGTCCAGGCTGGAGCCATGCTCTGTGCCCAGTGTGGATTGAGCCTCCTAGCATAGAGCAAATACAAGGGGGAGAGGGGCAGGTTGGGGAGCATAGGCTGTGTGGGAGGTACTGTGTGGAAGAGGCTGCTGGGAGAAGATGGCAGGGTGCAGAGGCAGTGGGGGATGGGAGGCAGGCAAAAACTGTGGCTACGGCCCTCACCCCAGGTAGGGGCTAAAGCCCAAGCCCAAGCCCAGGCCCAAGCTGTAGCAGCCATCTGCTCCTCACTTCCCCCTTATACTTGATTACAAGGCAAGTGAGCCCCCCCCACGTTAAATGGAGAAAAACGGTCATCTTAGAATTGAGTAAATATCATAGTTTTAACGCTAATGACAGCCAAATACATATACCATATTTTCTTGCATACAACACCCCCCCAAATAAAATATGCAACTTGTTTTTCCTTTGAGAGCTTCTGTCAGGGAGAAAAAGCATCTACAGTTGGAAGCCAGGAAGTCCTTCATACAGCAGATGCTGCTTTACTTTTTACTTATGTATTGGCCAGGGGCTAGCAAAAGTGGCAAAAGCTGCTGTTACCATATTTCCTTGAATATGACAGAATCATAGAGAACTAGGGCTGGAAGGGACCTCCAGAGGTCATTTAGTCCAACCCCCTGCCTATTCAAACCATACCATAAAAACCATAATTGCATGCAAACATTAATTTAAAGTCTAAATATGACTGCCGTCAGCCCTAACACTACATAGACCTAACACCCTAACCTGGCACAAGTAAAGCAGGGGAACCATGGCAGCCAATGCCTAGTGTCTATAAAATGTTGTCAATGTACATTCAAGAGGTTCTGGGCAGAGGGCTATGCCCCCCACTAGAGAAGATCCCCTCACAATTCATACCACCCTGACCATGGGGTAAAATTTCTTCCTGACCCCAAATATGGTGATCAGTCTGACCCTGAGCAGAGGAGCAAGGCACTCTAGCTAGAACCTCCAGCTTTGCTCCTACCAGGCATATTGGTATGCCCCAGTCAAAGTCCCCAGCCTTGGCTGTAACTAACACCCAGTGCCTCTGGGAAGGCTTAAAAACACCCTGACACAGATAGTAGAAAAGGGTGTGGGCAGGAGAAACTAACAAAGTTCAGAAGCATGGGAAATATCCATAGTAGGGCAAAGGCATAGCTACATCTACATCACCCCTGACCAGTGGCTGTCCAATCTCTTCTTGAATGCCTTCAGTGATGGCAAATTCACATTTTCCCTAAGTCATCTATTCCAGTGCTTCACTATTTTAACAGTGAAGAAGTTTTTCTGGTTATCCAATTTAAACTTACTTTGCTGCAACTACAAGCCACTGATCTTCACCCTCTTCTCTGCAGCAAGACAGAAAAGGTGCTTTCCCTCTTCTTTATAGTGGCCCTTTAAGTGTTTAATAAACACATTGGGCAGCACTGAGCCCAGAACAAACCTCTGTGGGACTCCACTCAAAACCTCCTGCCATTCTGACATGGACCCATTAAATAATTATCATTTGCTTGTGGCTATTGAGCCAGTTATCTATCCATCTTATAGTAGTTTTATCTATCCCACATTTTTCCAATTTGTTTATGAGATGGTTGTGTGGGACCTTGTCAAAAGCCTTACTGAAGTCCAGATACGCTATATCCACCACATTCCCAAGTAGTTACTTTGTTAAAGAAGGATGTCAAGTTTGTTTGATATGATTTGTTCTTAGTAAATCCATGCTGGATGCTTGTGATCAGCCCTTCCTCCTCCAGACACTTGGATATGCTCCAGTAACTTCCCAGGTATTCATAGTAGCTAGGGTCAGGAGGGACCTGAAGAGATCATCTAGCCTGACCCCCTGCCACAGGCAGGAATGAATGCTGGGTTCACAAGACCCCAGACAGGTGATCATCTAACCTCTTTTTGAATTTACCCAAGGTAGGGGTGAGGATCACTTCCCTGGAAGTTGGTTCCAGATTCTGGCCACCCTAACTGTAAAATATTGCCTCCTGATCTCTAACATAAACCTATTCTCCATCAGCTTATCACCATTGTTCCTCATCACCCCAGGTGGTGCTGGGGAGAAAAGGGCTCTACCTATTTGCTGTTGATCTCCCCTGATGAGTTTGTA
>NW_017729006.1:25564759-25567916 GCF_001723915.1 Gavialis gangeticus | reverse complement strand
TGAACAGGTTCAGGTCCCTCAGTCTCTCCTCGTAGGGCCTGTCCTGGTGCCCTCTCACCAAGCAGGTGGCCCTCTGAACCCTCTCCAGGCTGGCTACATCTTTTTTAAAGTGCGGTGCCCAGTACTGGACACAGTACTCCAACTGTGGCCTGACCAGTGTCGCATAGAGGTGGAGTATCACCTCTCTGGACCAGCTTGAGATGCACCTTTGGATGCATGACAAGGTACGGCTGGCCTTGCTGGCTGTGGTCTGGCATTGGTGGCTCATGTTCATCTTGGAGTCAATAATGACTCCAAGATCCCGTTCTGCCTCTGGGCTTTCAAGAGGGGAACTCCCCAGCCTGTATGTATGCTGTGGATTCCTTCTCCCAAGGTGCAGCACCCTGCATTTATCTATGTTGAACGCCATCCTATTCTCGTCTGCCCACTTTTATAGTCTGTCTAAATCTAGTTGCAGCGTCTCTCTCCCTTCAAGTGTGCCCACCTCACCCCACATTTTAGTGTCATCAGCAAACTTGGACAATGTGCTTTCAAGCCCCTCGTCTAAGTTGCTGATGAAGATGTTAAACAGTGTGGGCCTGAGGACTGAGCCCTGGGAGACCCCATGGCTCACATCTCGCCAGATTGAGTATGACCTGTCCACCACTACTCTCTGGGTGCACCCCATCAGCCATTTTTTTACCCATCCAACTGTGTAGGCATCAGTGCCACAGTTACTTAATTTATTAATGAGAATGGAGTGAGAGACAGTGTCAAAAGCCTTCTTAAAGTCTAGAAAGACTATGTCCATGGCAACACCATCATCCAAGGATTTAGTTACCTGGTCATAAAAGGCAATCAGATATTGAGGTGAGGCTAATTAGTCTGTAGTTCCCTGGGTACTCCTCCTTGCCTTTTTTTAAAGAGGGGCACTACATTAGCCCTTCTCTAGTACCTGGCCCATCTCCCATGAGTTCATGAAGATCATTGCCAACAGTTCTGAAATTTCCTCTGCCAGGTCCTCTAGTACCCTGGGATGCAGTTCATCTGGCCCTGCTGACTTCAGTTCATTCAGACTCAACTCTCTGACCATCTCTTTTATTTCCTTGCTCAGTTTGCCCTCTTCCTTATCCACCTTCTCTATTAGGTGCCTGGCTGCAGATTAATTTTTTTTCTGAAGACTGAGGAAAAGTAGCTGTTGAGTAGCTCCAGCTTCTTTGCATCTTTGGCTAGGAGTTTCCCCTGGCTCTTTAACAGTGGTCCCACAGATTCCTTGGTCCTTCTTTTGTGGCCAATGTACTTACAGAATCTTTTCTTGTTGTCCTTAACCTCCTTTGCCAGGTGCAGCTTGATTTTTATCTTTGCCTTCCTGATTTGGTCCCTTGCTATTTCTTGGTATGCTTCCTTGGTGACCTGCCTATTCTTCCATTGCCTGAAATATATACATAGTGAATATAATGCACAATTTTCAGCCATTGAATTTTGGAAAAAAAGCTGCACATTATATGGCTGAGCATAGGACACTTTTAAGATATCAGATTTCATTGCACTGAAATTAACTGCTACTGCAAAAGTTAAAACTATGCTTATTGCTGCACTGCTTATAACCGCAGTTCATCTTTGCCATGAAGTAGTACTGCATCAAGAGTACAAAAGTACTGTGACAACAATCAGATAGTTGTGGTGGCAGATCTCTAGGGTTGCAAACAACTGTATGATTCTGGCAAACGTCTGTCTGTGAAGAACCATTGGACAGAATAGTCCTTTGCTGTTTGCAACTACCTACAGGTTTTGAATGGGTGGACACAGCATTTGTCATTCTAGTAGGGTGAACTGTAGGTTTTTAGTAGTTGGCTTGCTCCAGCCTATTGATCGTTATAGAAAATAATTGAAGTGTAAAATTTCTAATGCCAGAGGTAAATTGCAAGACTTCCACATGGAGCTGGAAGCATAGGTTTGGAAAACAGAGAAAAAATATACAAAAGACAGCACATAATTTTCAGAATTTTTTTCTCATAATGTTTTTAAATGCTTGTTTGAATAAACTTCTCCCTCTGCTGGAGCTGTTTGTCAAACTATAATTTTGTATGTCCTTTTGGGACTACAGTAATGATTGTGATGTCAGACATTTAATATTGTGAGTTCACTACAGGCTCAAGAAGGAGGTAAGGAATTGCAAACCAAATAATATATCCTAACATTTGTTCATAGAAGCACAGATGGATTTTGATAGTTCCTAAACTTGGTGCTTGAATTAGGCTATTTTGTGGGATCACTGTGCAAGCTAGGCAATTTGGGGAAGAACTACAAATACTCAAATAACAGGTACCTAACTACCAATTATTCTTTTTTCAATGTTTGCGAAAATGGTGAATTGCCATTTTTGGCATTTGAAAAGTCCATTAGTATGTATCGTTATGGGACTCTGAAGGTTTACAGGTTTTTTCAAATGCTGAGGGAATCTGTAGAGTAGAAGAAAGGAAGGAGAGCTTCTCTGGAAACAGTAAAGATTAAAGAAATGGATGTTTAGCAGATCTCTCCACTTTAGAGGAAGCCCCTAAAGAAAACCTAAGAATGACTTCAGCAGTGATTCTTTTGGTGCATACCCATTTCTTGTATAAGAATAAATGGACACAAGTTTCTGGTTTTTTTATTTTGTTTTTTGGGGTTTTTTTTTGAAGTGCAGCATTTATGACCATGCACGAAGTGTTTTTTTCCCCCTCTTTCATTCAGCCTTGGGCTATCACAGATATAGATATCTGTATCCAACTGCACCATTGTCCCTAAGAATAGAAATGGTTGACTGTTGGTAAGGCATGTACCAAAGGAGCTGAGATATTTTTGGGTCTATTACAGATTTCCTGTGTGACCTATACCAAGTCATATAGATCCTCTCTGTTCCTCATACTCCTCATATAATTTGGGGCAAATACCAGTTCCTCCTTTAGACAGGCAAGGTTCTTTGAGTAGATGTGATATCTTTTATTAGACCAACTGTATTATTTTGGCTGGAGGGCTGCTTCATGAGTTTTGGTGAGCTGTTAAGGGCCACCAGGGTAGCCCCACCCCTTGACAGGTGCCCTGCCTCCTGGCTGCCATCTTGGGACCAGACGTCCCACCTCTAACCCCTGAACTTTGCCACTGGAAGTCCCTTCCTACAGGTGTTTGCTTGGTGTAT
>NW_017729006.1:25555924-25559759 GCF_001723915.1 Gavialis gangeticus | reverse complement strand
TTGAGGGCAGCATGGGTAGCCCTGCCCCTTGACAGTTGCTTGGCCTCCTGGCCACCATCTTGGACCAGAAGTCCTGCCCCCTAGCCCCTGACCTTTGCCACTGGAAGTCCCTCCCCTTGCCCCTAGAAGTACTCCTTTTGGGAAGGGGTGTGACTTTGGAACGGGAAATTACACCTTGTCATGTGGTCTGTGTCATAAGTCCCACCCACTCAACACCAAAGCTTGCCCCACTCCCCACATCTGTCCCAGAATCCCCTGCCCTCATCACCTGATCCCTGACATCAGAAGGTCTACCCCTTGACTGGGAAGCACTGCCCCACAACAGGACCCACCCTCACAGTGCATGGCCTGCTCCTGGGGCCCCAAGAGTTCTGCCCTCTAGGCCATGAGGCACAGGCACAACTTATTAGGTAGCAAGAGGCTGTGATGCCTCTAATATCCTGCCCCATCAGTGGGGTTTCAGGGGCATCAGACCTCCCCCAGAACTGAGCCAAACCAACTGAGTCAAGGACTGCACACACAAAATCTTTCAGAACAATTCATTTCAACAAAGTATAGATAAGGTATCATATAGAAAAAATCAAACATCTACGAAAACAGATTTTAATTTTATTTAAAAAAAAAATTGAGGTATGATTAATGTAACTGAACTCAACTTAGATGATTAACTTAAAGACAAACAAAGGAACTCAGTGTGAAGAATGAAGCCTCTGATGTCCATTAACCAGAAAGTCTAAGTTGTGGCCAGGCCCATTCTCTCCCAGCAGCACAGGGTTCCCAGCTGCAAGGCAGGGGCTGGGACCCCACAACGTGGCAGAAGCCAGCCCAGCCTGCTCTTCCCTTCAATTTCATGGCAGGACCTGGCTCAGCCCCTCCATCCCTACAGGCCAGCCGAAGTCAGCCCAGCCTCCCTTCTCCTTACTGGGACTGGACATCAGACCCATCCCATATGGCAGGACCCAGCACGCCCCATCCAGCCCTGCATGGCGGCAAAAGCTGGCCAAATCCCCTTTTCCTCTCATCTGTGCTGGCGTGACCCGGCCCATGCCAACCCACCCCATGCAGCAGGGCAGAAGCCACGTGCGGAGAAACAGCACATGGCAAAGTCAGCCCAGCCACCGCTTCCCCCCCCCGGTGCCAGACCGGTCTGGCCCAACTGAGCAGCACGGTGTGGAGGAAGCCCACCCAGCCACTGCTTACCCTTACCTGCACCAGTCCTTATCCTCTCCAGTCTTGCGCAGCAAGGCAGAATCTGGCTCAAAGCTGGCCCAGGCACCCCTTCCCCTCACTGGTCCTACAGGATCTAGCTCAGCCCCTCCTGCCTCTCTCAAGCAGCAGACCTGGCCTAAGCTAGGGGCAGATTAAGGCCAGTTGGGTCGGGCTGGGGTCAGGGTTGGTTGTCTTGCCATCAGAATTGAAGCAAACTGCCCAAGGCACCTGAAGCCAGTGGCTTGTGTCACTGGCTGCCACTGGAGGCTTTCTGGCTGGCAGCCACCATTACCTGGGTTTTGAAGTGGCTGGCTCTGCAGGCTGGGTGGAAGTGCCTGGTGGGCTGGATCCAGCCCACAGGCCATATTTTGCCTGCTCTTGCCTTAGACCAACATGGCTACAACCAAAAAACCCAGTTCCTCCTTTAGTGAGATACTGTTCATTAATGGCTATTTTAATTAGTTTTTCTAAGGCTGTCTGACAGCCCCAGATATCAGCCACTAGAGCTATGCAAAATGTTCTATTGTTAGACTATCCAGCCTGATTTGATTATTTTATTATTGGCTTACAGTCAAAATAACTTATTTTCTCCTTCAAATTATAGCACTGTCTACACTTGTGCCCTGGCTAAAGAAGAGGATTTTTTCAGAGACTTATTTTTGTCAGAGGGGTTATGTTTGTGTGTCCCCGCCACTGCCTGGTTCCTGACTTTTGTCTATCCTCTAATCTACAGCAGCTCTGGTTGCAAAAGGATGTTATTTCGCCCTTGGCAAGGTTTAAGTCTTAGAAGGGTACATTGCTGCTGAGAAGTGAGAGTGGTGCAGCATGTGGGTCAGAGAGCTGGGTGCCTCTACAAATCTGAGCTGACGAATAGATTTGAATGGGTTTTATTTATTCCTGTCAGATTTTGCTTTCTGAATTAACTGGCAACAGACAGAGTTCTTTTACTACTTGAGCTTTGGAGAAAAATGGGCTAAGTACAGGAATTCAACCCCCACCCCGGCAGAAACTCTCTAAATTTACTTAAAGTGCTATAAGATAGAGTGCAAGTGAAGTGAATGGACATTTGCAGTTTGGTGTGGGGGGGGTCAGATCCTGCCCACACCTTGCCCCTGGGGTAGTCCTGTATGCCTGCCAGGAGGTTGTAAGAGTGGCCCCTCTCCCCAGCTCCACAACTGTCAGCAGCTGCTAGCGGGGGACAGAGACCCTGAACCCATTCCCATGCAGCCTCCCTTGCCAGGCAGTGGCATGCCATGGTGCTGGGGCTCCTGTGAGCCCCAGCACCATGGACCCCTTACACTGCAGCCCCCTTAGCTGGGCAGCCATTCTGGCTAGCCTTGAGGGCTGCAGGGATAGGGGTCTGGGCTTTTTGATCCCAAAGTCCCCCTGGCCAGGCTGTAGCATGTCATGGGGCTGGAGCTGAGACACAGACCCCAGATCCCTTCTCTCACTCACCCCCCAAGCTAGACATTGCTGTGCCTTGGGGCTGGGGCTACTTCAGGGATAGAGACCCCAGACCCCTTCCCCCATTGGCCACTTAGATGGGCTGTGCCATGCTGTAGGCTGGGGCAGATGCAGGGAGAAAGTACTCTCTTCCCCCGTCCCCCAGCTGCAGCTTACAGCTGGCTAGAGGGTGGAGGCAGAGCTGAAATCAGAGGTTGTCACTGACTTGGGTCAATGACAGCTGAGGAAGTGGGGCCAGCTTGGCAAATGAGCTCTGTCCAAGGGTGGAGTGCAGCCCTGTGCAATGCCTCCTGGGAGGGCGGTGATCATGCTCTAAGTTAATCCTCAAAAGGATCTGGCACAGGAGTTTGATAAAGCGCTTTACCAGAAAGCACTTCAGTCTAATACCTCATTCACTTAGACCGCAATCTGCAATTTTAAAGCGCTCTAAAGCTGTGAATGTCTGTTAAGTTACGGCTTTAAAGTGCTTTCTGCATGCTTGCAGTGCAGTAAGTGTAAGGTCTGTACCTAGCCACATTCTTCATAAGAAAAATAACTGTAGAGAAAATATGTGTCATCATCTATGCATAGGGGCAGTTGTCATTAACATTAATGATCTCTGTCTTGGAAACATATTCCTCACAGAAGTAGGCTATTAAGCTGTATGCATTCTTTTATTACATATTCTATTTACTTCAGCAGCAGAAAATAAGGATAAATTAGTGAGTGTAAGGCTAGAAACAGATGGCGTCTTTGGCCCAGGACAAGTTGTGCCTGTGTTTGTCCCGGAACAGAAAAATTCCCGGGATTGGTATATAGATGCATTGCCCTTCCAATTGGGGTTTAGCTAGTGGCTGAGTGTACTGCTGCTTTTCTGCCATTGATTCAGTGCTGCAGTTCTGGGATAACTACTCAAATGTACTTTATGATATCTGGGACAAACTGTTAACACTTATTCCATGAACCTTCTTTAGGGTTCATCCTGGGACAAGGGCTATGGACAACTGAATTGACTGCACTTTGTCTTGGGCTAAAATAGATTCTCCCAGGACAAACACAATATTTATGTGTAGCCTTTGTTCTGTCATATGCTTTTTAGTCATTGCTACTGGTCATCTGCTTCTAAATGGCAGAGTAAGACTTGGAATGGCAGTGTTGGTTAACAATCAGGTTTTACCTTCTG
>NW_017729006.1:25544426-25550924 GCF_001723915.1 Gavialis gangeticus | reverse complement strand
TTTGTTCTGTCATATGCTTTTTAGTCATTGCTACTGGTCATCTGCTTCTAAATGGCAGAGTAAGACTTGGAATGGCAGTGTTGGTTAACAATCAGGTTTTACCTTCTGTGTTCACCTAATTTCAGGTTTTTGTTTTTCTGGTTTTTGTTTTTTATTTTTTGCAGTTTCCACAGTTGTTGCAAGTTACTAATGTACTGATCTCATTAAAAGAGTTGATATTAGATTTGATTTGATATTAGCAATATGGATCTTTTTCTATCATGAAATCCAGTAAGTGGAATACTATATCCTTATAGCATGCTATATGCTAGAACTGCTATAGTTAATAGTCAATATTTCAATTACAAATTGTGTTTCTTGAGATCTCTTAACTAAGCCATAAAACTTCTGTGAAGTTTGAAACTTAGTATACATGACAGCTTTTCATGTGGGAATAGTGGTGGGGCCAGATGAGTTTCACACCCGCCGTTGAAAATATTTCACATTAAATGTTTATTGTTGTTGAAAAATAGTCTTTTCTTAAAACAACTGATGGAAAACTGTTCACATCACATTACAAATCCTTCCCCTTTTCTTTGCATGCATTTTCAGTCTATTTTTGTTATAAAGATCTAATTACAGCCCACTTATTCTGAGAGAGGGATTTTAATTCAGTTGCCATGTTCTTAGACCTGGCATACTTCATAAATGTAGCTGGTCATATTACTAGAAGAGCTGGATAGAAAATTCCCTTAAAATAGAATTGAGGAAAAAAGAAAAATGTTTCATGAAACCCTTTTGGAAAAAAGAAGATTTTCTATGTAGCTCAAATCACGATGCATTTATTTAAAAACACAGCTCTAAATATGTGGCCCATGCTTGAGCAGTCAAGTTGTGTGGCTGTTGTTTTTTTTTTTTTTTTGCTGCTGATGCCTTGGGATTTGTATAGTACTTCAGTACTGATGGAAGTTTTATACGTGTGAAACCTCTCCCACACACAAGTGGTTCTCTATTGAGAGATAAGTAATATACATTCTGTGTCACGCTTATTGCTATTTTAGGATGTTAAATACAGTAGAGTGGCGTGTAGCTTACATATTTGTTTTCAGTAATCTCAAGTATTTGATATTCCATTCATGCACTGATGTCTCAGCTAGTAATAAATATTATCTTGTTTTCTAAAAATCAATATACTTGTTAAAAATGTCATTCAGGGTTGGTCAACATTTTTCTGCCAAAACTATTTTTGAATGTAAAATTAACCTTTTTTTTCAAAGAGTGTGTTCTTTTTGTCAAAAATACCTTTTTGTTGAAAAAGTAGACTTCAAAATCAAACTTTTATTTGGTTTCAAATAACTATATTTTGGTTTGGAAAAGCTGAGGCAGTGCATCTTGGAAGCTGTAGTTCAATTGCCTCATATCTTTTTTCTCTTTTCTGACCTAGTTTGCTGACTGGATAGCATGTCCCATCATGTACCATGACTGTGGATTCCCATGATGCACTTGTGTCTCCTCTGTGGGACAGATTGTGATGAGCGAAGATGTAGGTTGACCAAAGGGTTAGGCTTGTAGAGCAGAATGGAAACACAAGGGACATAGCTGTATTTTCAAATGGAAAGATTTCTACTTTCAGCCAAAATATTTTTACACTTGAATTTTTGAGGGGAAAAAATTGAAATTTTAGCGGATAAGAAATCTATTTTTCAACCAACACTAGCTTTCATATATAGTTTTGGTCTTTAACCTAATCTTAATAATTAAATAGAAACTGATTGGGCATGTCTATGTATAGTGACATTGCTATAGTGCCATGCTTTAGTCCTTCCTTTTGGAAGGACTAAAGCATGGTGCAGTAACTGCCTGTACTAACCCATGTGCGTGGCGCACAGTTAGATTTCTTAGCTACTTTGCTGTAATGGTGCGCTAAAACAGGGGAGCACGCCGCTATGGCAAAGTACCAGCTAATCATGTGTAAACTCATGCGATCACTCCATTGCTGAAGCGCGCCATACAGAGATGTAGTGTGCTGTTACATTGACGTAGGGCGACAAGTAGATTAATTCATAAGTAATGTTATTGATCTGATACCTAGCTTGTCATTTTTTTGCCTTATAATGCAAACAATTTTTGGCTTAGACTACAAGCACATTCCCACATACAAGTATGGTGAATTGCAGCTTGAGTAGAATGTAAAAAAACAGCAGAAGAAAGAGCTTTTGCTGACGGTTATTTCTGTTCAATAAACAAATCTTCCATCAAGGAAAGCATCGTAGACTAGGTGATATCCTTATGTTAGTGTCCTTAGTATCTGTAGACCTAGGCCCAAATGCTAGACCCTGAAAGGCAAAGCGATAACATGCCACCTTTCCTTTCCAGAGTGCCTAGAAAACAGAAAATAGTCCTTATTAATTCAATCTCATTCTCTCATTTTATCTGTTTAGGGTCAAAGTCACAGAACTGCCTGTGGAATACCATTATTGGTGGGCTTACGGGTAATCTCAAAGAAAGGCCAAAGCCAACAATCATCAGTGACCCTCGGCCTCCAGAAGAAATCTTAGCAGATGAGTTACCACCAGTGGACAGTCCTGAAGCATTAGTGAAAACATCTTTCAGGTTTGAAGCCTATGAGCATGTTTTATTTGTCCTTGATTGTGCTTTTGTTTAAGTTAAGACAGTTCCATGAGTTTAATCAGAGAAGCTAATATATAGGGGGGGATTCTGCATTGTTGCACATCTTTGTACTGAACAGGATTGAAGAGGGTCATAAGTAACACTAACAGGACTGTTGAATTTCATTTATTAAATATCAGTAAACTTTTTGAAAGATTAAAAAGCTTGGCATGTGTGAAAACAGTAGATAATCAACATAGCTGATCAAAATAGCTTGCTGTCTGAAATTACCAGTGAATGGTACTGTCGCATGTGAACCTTTTTTTTAGTGAAATCCAGCACTGTAAGACCAATAATGTGATTTATTAATGCAGGGAACAGCTGAATCTTTTGTTCATTGATCTGATGTCATGAAGACTACAGTATCAATTTTATTTTGTAACAGAGGATTCCTGGGAAAGAATTTGTGGGCAGGTGCCTTTTTCCTGTTGTGTATTGTGAGATACATACATTGGTGCATTTCCTTTCCATGTATTTATTCATGTGAGCATATAGTTGTTCGGCAGCTTTTAAGTGTGTTTAATTGATTATATTTTTCTCTAGATGATTGTGGTAAAATATATAATATGGACCTGTGTGGCAGATATTTAATAAAAATTTCAAAATATGTGGTTGATCCAGTACCATGCCATGCAAATTCTAAAAGTTACTCTCAATACTTTGTTTTTAAGTGGTTCTCTATGGCCATGTACAATGATGAAATGCTGTTGCTTTGGAGAAATTTCTTGATGGCAAAACATATTCATTTAATTATGTATAACTTCACACTCGATAGAGCTGAATTATTTTTAGGTGCTTATTAAAGACCTTTGCCCAGGTTCTAATATCAAGCATCTTGCATGCATCTTCTCATATCTCAAAATGTTTCTTACTTTTCCTTCATGTCACTTAACTATTGATGGATTTTTCTGGTGCTGCAATGACGTAGCGAAGCATCATGCTGAATGCTTCAAAAACTAGACCTTTCTATTACTATAACTCCATAATGTTTTTAAACAAAGCTGGTATAATTTGTTTCCTGGATTACTTAAAGTTAATTGTCAAACACTTTACCTCCTTCTCCCCACCTCCACACCACCCATAATCACTGTTGTGATTATTAACAGTTCTTAAACTCCAATAACCAAGATCATTTGACTTGAATTGTGCTTTTGGTACAGGTGGGATCATAAATAGAATAATTAGGGGGAGTGATGAATAGGAAAAGATAATTCGATACACACACCTGCTTGTGTAATGTGAAGGGTTGAATAAATATCAGAAGTACCTTTGTATTCATCTGTCTCTATAGGAAGTTGTATTGCCATGTGATCGTGTTTGGACTACTATATAATTAAATACACCAAACAGTTCACATGAAGTAAATTGTCTCTACAGAAGAGTGCACTTTATGCAATTATGAGCTCTATCTCGGTGTTTTACTAGCATGATAATGAAAATAAGATCATACATTTTTCTTATTATCTAAAGAAGACAAACATATAATTTTGTATTCTGTTCAAGATGTTGATGATTTTTTATGAACTGATAATAATATAACCATCCCAGGAGTGTTGGGTTTATTCATACATTTTTCTGTTAACTGGAAGATGAGGTTTAGTGCTAAATGTGCCCAGGAATGTGAATTGTGGGTGCTCTAAACAAGTTTATGATATTAAACAATAGCTCGATTTGAAGTCCATGGCAGAACTTTTATTGAGCTCCATATGGACAGGATTTCAGCCATGACATTTTAATAGATGAACAGGAAACTTTAAATATTGCCCTGCTGTACTCAGGAAAACAGCAGAGATTGAGAGAATGATTTTATTATATTTATTTGCTTTCCATTGACTTAAATACTACACTTCTATAAGATGATAATTGCTAGGGCGTATCTCTCTGTCAGGATGAATATACTGATACAATGAAAACCAAGTGATAAGAGGATATATGTCTATTCTATACAAATAACAGTGATGTCATAGAGTGGGAATAATGGGAGCTTTAATATAGTTAATGTAGTTTTCAAATATTTAGCATTATTGTTTTTAACAATACTATTGCACTTTTACTGAAGTATGTTGCTTTTATAATCTTATCTATTCAGTAATAATGATGCTGGAATTAATTTTGCAAATTTAATCCAATCCTGCAAGGGCCTCAACTTTTATCAGGAGACAACTGCACCATTGTAGAATGGGTCTGGATTAATTTAGGTTTTTCTTTGTGTTGTCAAACTGATATCACCTCATTTTACTATTTGTTTTGGCTCATTTCGCCAGTGTATCTAGACACTGATGAGCAGTTGACTACTCTCTTGTTTACTAGACATCAAGGGTGGAATTCTCTTGTGAGCCTTAATAGCAGTTTTCTGGGTGCGCAAGTGGCTTTTTTGACACTTAAGCACATTTTATGATTCTATTATACTCTGTTACCTATGTAAATAATGACATTCTACCTGAACAAAACCCATAGCTAGTGGGTGAGGAGAAAGAAGAAAGCAGCTCTGCAATGTTGTAGTCCCAATGTTTTAACCTGTTAGGCATTACTCAGTCCCCCATCAAGCCCTCTGAGCAGACAAAAGAGTGGGGAGGAGTTGGGTCAGGAGGAAGGTAAGAAGCTAGAGGTTGTGTGGCTCAGTGAGATGCTTGTTGCTTTGGAAAGGAGTAGCTCCTGGCTTCCAGATTGGACCTTTGTTCCCAAAGAAGTAGAAACTTTCCCCCTACATTGCACTCTAGCCAATGCATTTTATCCAATGACTATTAAATGCCAGGCACAGTGCCTTAGCTTGAAGTGGCAGGCCAGAGAAAGCTCTGGGTAATACTTAACCTGTGATAATAGTTTCAAACCCTCTTCTTGGTGGGGGTGGCTTGGGTCTTAGGTCTTCTACTTTTGTGGGTGAGTGCCCTAACCACTCAGCTACTGGTGCTAAAACATGGGAAATCCTCATCTTCATCCTGTGACTTATTGCAGCACACACTCATATATAGCTGGGCCCTGTACCTGCTAGGCCAGTGAGATTCCTACTAAGAATGCACACCATGTTAATGCATCTACACTGGATGAGTATGAGTAACAGATTGCAAACTGTGTACATGCCCAAAGTGCTCCTTATGAGGCTGGTCCAGTTTCACTGAGGTGCACAGGGGGTAGTAGAATTCTACTCCGAGTGGTAGGCCTTAGGAAGATAACTTTGTATTTCTTCTCTTGCTCTCTAGGACTTAGTGCAGACATTCAGTGGCACTAGGGGAAGATTAGATCACATTCAAAATGGCCACCCAATCTAACTTAGTTCACCCTTGTGCAAACCTTACACTTGGACTCAGTCATCGGAAATTGATCTAAACCTGTAACTATACAGAAGTTCTGCACACACAGACCAATCTAAATATTGTAGAACCTGGTTTTAGATAGACCTGGATCGATGTAGTCTCAGACTTATTCAATCTAGGTTAGACCCGGGCATGGAACTTTAGTACAGTTACCTGTGCAGCCCTGGGGCTGGGAAAGTCTAGCTGCCAGCGCTAGTCCCAGGGCTGCACTTTTCACACACCCCTGTCCAGCACCAGGTTATTTTTAGCTCCCTGGCCCCTCATCCTGCCCATCATGGACCAGCCAGCCCCCTCTCCATCTCCTCCATCCCACATGCTGTTCCACATGCTGCTGCTTTTATCAGCGTTTACGGCTGTCAGGAGCTGAGCAATTAAGTATCAGTGAGGAGGGGGGTGGGAGGGATATAAGTTTACCAGGGGGTGGTTGGGGGGCTAAAACTAGCCCCTGGTCCCCCCCCAAGTGACCACCATGGACCCCATGGACCCCCTTGATTCTGTTAGACCCCCCCGGCCCCCCCCAACCCCCCCCCCCCCC
>NW_017729006.1:25538966-25539426 GCF_001723915.1 Gavialis gangeticus | reverse complement strand
TCCATCTCCTCCATCCCACATGCTGTTCCACATGCTGCTGCTTTTATCAGCGTTTACGGCTGTCAGGAGCTGAGCAATTAAGTATCAGTGAGGAGGGGGGTGGGAGGGATATAAGTTTACCAGGGGGTGGTTGGGGGGCTAAAACTAGCCCCTGGTCCCCCCCCAAGTGACCACCATGGACCCCATGGACCCCCTTGATTCTGTTAGACCCTCCTGGACCCCAGCAACCCCCCCACCACTCACTCTTTACCTCCACTCCCCTGTAGATCCCACCTGCCCCCCCTCCCTAGCAGATGCCTCCTGCATCCCTGATTCCACCAATTGCTCCCCCAGACAATGCCTGCCCCCCAATCCCCAGATCCTCCCCTTGTGGACCTTTCCTTCTTCCCTGATCCCCCTATGGACACCCAATCCCTACCCTGAACTTGCTTGGTTCTCTCCCCCCCCCCCCCCATTCCCC
>NW_017729006.1:25532341-25533966 GCF_001723915.1 Gavialis gangeticus | reverse complement strand
CCCCCCCCCCCCCCCCAGTTCCCCAACTCTCCCACTAGTCCTCCCCATCCTGACTTACTTTAGATTGGATGGCCATTTTGAACACAATCTAACTTCTCCCCAACTCCCCCCTCTAATGTCTGCATTTAGCCTAGGAGAGTAAATGTTCTTAAAGTTGTTCAGTCCAGAATTTCTTAACTAAAAGGCTGGTTGCTGTGTCACAGCTGAGAATATCTAATTACTGTCAGGAGGTCAAGTCTCATCAGTATTAATGATGGGATTCCTCTAAAGTTCAACAGGAGCAGAATCAGGCCTTTAATTGAATGTCACTGTTACAAATAACATATATGACTCATCGTAGAATCATAGAAAATTAAGGCTGGAAGGGACCTTGCAGAGTCATCTAGTCCAACTCCCTGCTCAAACCAGGACCAGTCCCAATTAGATCATCCCAGCCAAAGCTTTGTCTAGCTGGGTCTTAAAAACCTCCAAGTGTCAGTGTCAGTGAGCAGAGTGCAGGATGTGGCAACCGTCTACATTTCCTGTATAAGAAAAAAAGAAGAGTCTCCTGTGTCAAATGAGTTATATTTTCATTGTAATTGCATCTACTTGTTACATACTATCGGCATACAGCAGCATGAAATTCCACTTAGAGAGCTGATACTTGACCCTGTTTTCTAGTGCACAATGTAGATTGCTATGTAGCTTCAAAATTAGCAAAAGCTAGACATTGTGATTTTGCTTGATGTTTGCCCTTGAACTTGAAACACATGTACGCACAATAAGGGAACAGGGGTATTTTGATCATTTTGTGTCTCTTTTTTATTTTTATTTTTTACAGCTTGGGTCCAACTCCAGACTAAAATAAAAATGACTGCAATAAAATCATTCAAAAGCATTCAAAATCTTATCTTTTATTGGATCAACTGCATAGTTGGGACTGAGTTAGATATCACCCAAGGAAATCCTTTCCTCCTGCAATAAAACAGTAACTAAAGTAGGTTATCTTTGAATGTTTATCAAATGCTTCTTGTTCCTTTGAATATCAAAATTCTCTGCTTTTTCACAATGCAGTTATGAAAAGCAGCAGAAGTAAGCTTAGGAAAGAGTGTAAATACTAGGGCTGTGCAAAGTTTCAGTCACTGATTCGATTTGGCAGAGATTTGGCCCAAGTCAGCAGCCGACCCTCCAAATCCAAATTGATCTAGAGACCCTTTAATCTCTCTGAATGGAATTGTAATCCTCCAAATTGATTGGGAGAGATTCGATGATTCAGACATAGACACAGCTTTATATGTTTTTTCTACATACCTCAAGGTACCAGGTGGCTCATGAACCAGAGTGCTGAGGGAATTATCAGAGGTCATTGCAGGACCCCCAGCATGGCTTTACAAGCACTCGTGGTGCTCTGGTGTGGTGCCAGAGGACTGGAAAAGGGCCAATGTAGTTCCCATTTTCAAAAAAGGGAGGAAGGGGGACCCAGGAAACTATAGGCCAGTTAGTCTTACCTCAATCCTGGGTAAGGTTTTTGAGAGAATTATCTTGGTGCATGTCTGCGAGGGGTCAGCAGGGGCAATTATGCTTAGGTGCAACCAGCATGGGTTCGTTAGAGGCAGGTCCTGTCAGACCAACCTGGTGGCCTTCTA
>NW_017729006.1:25514786-25531473 GCF_001723915.1 Gavialis gangeticus | reverse complement strand
GGAGCGTGGGGGGAGTGTCCCCCATGTGCTTGGTGGTGGAGCCAGAAGTGGACCAGAAGCACTTCTGGTCCACTTCCACATCTGCAGCAGAGTGTGCGGGGGACCCCCCACTCCCCAGCTTGGCAACTGGTGCCTCATTGGTCGGGGGGGCACTTGGGGTCCCCCCACAGTTGATCGCCAAGCTGGGAGGGCTCCCCTGTGAGCTTGGTGACAGGCCCAGAAGTGGGTCGGAAGTACTTCCAGTTCACTTATGTATCCACTACCAAGCATGCAGGAAGCCACCCTACACTCCTGTGGGATGCTCCATGCACCCCAGCATCTCAGTGTTCATGTCTGGTACCTCGAGATATGTAGAAAAAACATATAAAGCTGTGTCTGTGGCTGAATCACTGATTCTCTGAATCCGGATCTGAAGATTTGATTCTGATTCAGCTGAATTGATTCGGGATAGTGATCCAAATCAGTGAATCGAATCACTGTCCCCCAAATCGAGCTGAATCTGAATCGAATACAGCCCACTTCGCACACCCCTAGTAAATATAGCTAAATAATTTCATGAGCATAGAAATAAATATTTTGAAAAAGGTCAATATATGGTTGATACTCTATTGTGCTATTAAGTGTATGCATCTTTGATGACGTGGAAAAATGGCATGGCAAGTTATATTACTACAATCTTACAGTAGCATAACTAGGGGCAGGCAACCAGGGCATTAGCCCTGAACATGAACTTAGAAGAATAGCAGCTACCGCTGTTAGTGGCCCAGTGGCTACTGCTGCTCAGGGTACAGAACTTGTTTGTTATTGCTCTGCAACCTCAGTATATCTTAATATATTCACATAAACCCATTTTGCAACCTATACCCCCTTGTATAGTACACTATTTGGAGAATTCCAGTAGCTGATTGGAATTCCAGTAGTTGGGCCAACCTAGTAATAGATGAGCTCACTGTGTAAATGATAAGAATTGGTTTCTGGCAATTCTTACTGGCAATTTAAATGTTTTGTAATGTAGCTCATGATTCACAACATAGTTTAGCATTCTGTTGTGCTCATACTTTGGTAACCCCACAGGGGAGCTATAGGTACAACAGAATTAACAGAGTCTCTACCAAGACTAGATCCTCCACTAGAGGGTGTAAAGAAACTACAGATAACAGCTCTGAATTTTCCTTTGTAAAGTAGCATAAAAGTATGTGGGACTGTTTTATGTCCAAGAATATAGAAAAGCCTGCTGTTTGAGTTTCCAGAGTACTGTCTGTATTGAACCAATTCAGCACTAAATTGCTGCCTCATAAGTATATTTGTAGTGCCAACTACATTAGGATTTTTCTTATATTGTGATGAGGGATTGCCACCTTGATTATTTATATATATATTTAATTGCTCACTGTTTTTTTTTAATGCAAAAGCCAGTGAAAGATGAATGGCAGCCTGTTTTTACTTTTGTTAACTAACTGAAAATATACTGCATATGGATAACAAGTGTGAAAGGCACATTCTCAATGTTTTAATATATATTAAAACGTGACCCGTTACACCATACTTTTAAGTGTCCATTAATGTCCTTAAAATCTATCACAAAAGGCATCTCTCAACTCTGACTTTATTAGCAATTGAATTACTTCTATTAAATCTTATATCTGTTCTACATAAACATGGTTCTGTTAATTGCTGATGTTCATGTTGATGAATCAAGAAGGAAACAATTTTATTCATTAAGGAAATGGTCCCAGATCATTCAGCTCTCTTCTCTTCTATTTCAGTTTTGCCTCCTTCTTAGGCGTACATTGTGCATGTTAAGAGATATGTATTGACTCTTTTGTGGGTTGAGATTTATGACTCAGAGTGGGCATGATCAGAGGAGAGGCTTTACAATAATTATTGCTCAAAGCTCTTTTAGCTCTTCACATGCCCACACGTGTCCAGGAGGAGGGTAGTTTTTTCATTTGAAAAAGTGCCTACCTCTGAAATTAAAGTCTTGTTATTCCTGAGGTTGTTACATTATTGATGACAATTAAAGCTCAGTATTTTTGTCACTATAAATATAACACGTATCAAAAGATCAGTGTTGATAAATTCAGTTGGGATGGGATGTTCTGTAGCAGGTTCTCTTTCCCAAAGTATTTCAAATAAGCCCACTTCTAAAACTGAAACAGTAGTTCTAGTTATTTCTTGGATAAAGCCAAGGTCCTTAGGCCTTATGCAAGCCTAGGGACCAATTGGTTAGTTCGGTTGTCATGCCAGTTTCTGTAGTCATTGGGACGAAGGAGTGGTGTGACCAGCACCATGTCCAGCCACCATTTGACTCTCCACCTTCAATGACAAGGTATCTGTTTGCACCTGGGTTGATTGGACTGACTGGTTTTCTTTTTTCTTTCCTTGCATTATGATACAGCAGTACTTTTCTTACAAAGCAAGCAAGGCAGTGTTGCTTAGTGGATAGAACCATGGACTGAATCTTGGGAGACCTTGTGTCTGTGCCCAGCTTTGTCACTGTCTTGCTGTGTGACCTTGGCAAGTTGCTTCACTTTTCTGTGTTTCAGTTGCCCCATCTGTGAAGAGGAGGAAAACAAGGGAGGGGGTGGAAGAGGGAGATGATTAATATACTTATCTCTTTTTATAAAGCACTTTGAGATCTACTTATGAAAAGTGCTATAGGAAGTTATTTTAATTCCTCCTAAAAATTAGGACTATCATAGCATTCACTTACAGGAATGTACAGGTGGGTGGGAAACTGTTTTCTCATCCTTTGAAAATGTTTGAGATTTAAAAAATGTTCCTGTTCTGTGTCAGGATGAAATCAAGACCCTTTAAAAGTTTTTTGATTACAAATGTCGGGCATTGCCAGCCCCATCTGGCCAAATTCACATGTGATGTGGAAAATCTGGGTTCAAGTCCCTGCTTTGAGACAGGCAGGTTAGTGATTTGGACTTGGACTACCTCATTCTATGTCAGTGCCTTAACTACTTGGCAGCTGGAAACATTGGGGTCTTGTTTTCCCCCACCCACCTCATTTTTTACTTGGAATTTCCTGAAGAAACTACTAGATCCTTCTCACAAAAACTGTGGTTTTGATGAGTCTACATGTGACAGAAAAGCATTTTGTCCAAAAAATCCTGACCAGACCTACTAATGGGCATAACAGCAAGGCTTATTTAAGTAATACCAATACATCTGACCGACATAACTTGGTAATATCTGTATTGCAGTCAGTATAATCATAATCAACTAACTTCTTGCAATTCCTAGAAGCTGTTTTATATAATGGGATACTCATTTAGAAAGCTATCATGCCATCAATCTGAGCATACAACTCCCACTGATGTCAAAGCCACTGTATATATCATTAGTTTGCAGTTGCTCACCGAAACTTTTATTTCAGTTTCAGTTGGAATTAGCATGCACTCCTTGAATTCTGGATTTGAATCAGTTTAGGGTACTCAACCCCCAGCCTGTGAGTTAGATCCAGCCTGCAGAGCTGTCATTTGGCCTTTGAGGCTCCCAGGGGTTTAAAAAAATTGGCAGTAGGGGAGTAGCAGTAGTTTTAATTGCTGATTTCCTTCTGCCGAATTTCCAGATCTGTAGAGAGCCTCGTAGGCTTGATAATATGGCCATGTGTGTGGGATCATGTCAATGTGTGGCCCCATCTGAGTATGTAGGGATGGACCAGTGCATGTTGACAGCACATGCGATCTGGCCCATGGACTGGCCCTATACCATTTATTTGGCCAATAGAGCCAAAAGTGTGGGTACCACTGATTTAGATTCTCACACTGAAATGGCTAAAACAGCCATGCTTTACTTTAGTCTCCATCTAAAAATTGTAAGTTGAAATGTGAGTCCTATTCTAAACTTGATTGTCACTGTTCTTCTTTCTTTGGAAAAGAAAAATTGCTACCTCTTTTTCGTCTCAAGAAATCATGCTTTAGTATGAAAGATGGTCCTGAGAATGCAAGCTTTGCAAAGGTTATTTGGATCTTATGTAGGGTATAGCTCATCTATAACCTACTTTGAGAAAACTTTGGTTTTAATTGTCCCTCATATGTAAGAAAATAAGAATTTACAATAGCAACCTGCTAGAGCAGTTGTAGCTTTAACTTTAGGAATAAAGAATTGTCTATTATATGCAGGCTACTAGAAAAATATCTGTGTTAAAATTGGAAGGTACAATGGCTTATTGCCGTTCTTACTAAAAGACTAAATTTGTGCAGCTGAGAGTTCACAGATAAATGCAACTGTTCATTTTCTTTTTCTTCACCACTTTCAAATGCAAGGCTAACTTCTATCATATAACTGCGTCACCAGTATCTACAACCTGAATCCAAAAGGGTTTTTCATGTTATCCAACTTTTTTTATACCAATTATAACTCACTCTGCTCTAATTACCCACACTGTTTTTTGTAATGAAGTAATATTCAAACCCAGTCTAAAGATGAAAAATTGAGAATATTGAATTCTTATTACTGCATGTCCTTTTGAGGTTTAATTAATTTCCTGGATTATTTTAAGGCTGACGGTAACATAATTTTCAAAACTGCCAGCAACACCTTAGTGAAATGATTTATAGAAAAATGTTACTATAAAGCCAGTAGGCCAGATTTTCAAGTGGTGTAAATTGGCATAAAGTTAATAGACTTCAGTGGAGCTACTCTGATTTGCGGCAGCTAAAAATATGGGCTGAGATTAAAAAAAAACAACCAAAAGCTGCTGCACTGAAATTTGTATATTCCCAACAAGGATGAGAAGTTTAATAAATACACACAATGTTTTTGGGTTTTGTTTTTACTGCATCTTTAGCAATGCTGGTGAGTGCAATATTGATTCAGATGTTTAAATCCAGATGCTTCAAGTTTTTGTGTGAGGAATGCCCACTGCTGGAATAAAGGCTCTAAGTGTGGAGGGCTTGCCAAATCGCTTTGGAATTCCTATGAACTTCAATTGCTTGTAACTTTTTTCACTAAACTAATGTTGGTCAGAATATAGTTATAGAGCAGACTTAAAAAGTGCACTTCCCTTTTTAGGTTGCTGAGAAGCATTGCATTGTAATGCCAAGATGTTTTGTGTGGCTCAGAGTTTACAGTTACGGTAATTTCCATAGTCCCCTGCAGAGAGTTGAACTTATTAATGTCCTTTACTATATTAATAGATTTCATAGATTTGCTACATATTAGGGCTGGAAGGTACCTCAAGAGATCATTGGGTCTAGCCCCCCAGCCATAGGCGGGAAGTCAGCTGGGATCAAATGACCCCAGCAAGAAATATATCCACCTATTTTTTGAAGGAGACCAGAGTAGGAGCTTGCACTACCTCTGGGGGGAGTTTGTTCCAGACCCTGTACCAATGCACCATAAAAAACATTTTTGTAATATCCAGTCTAAATTGGCCTTCCTGGAGTTTGTGGCTGTTAGACCTTGTTATCCCTTGGGGAGCTCTGGTGAACAAGTGTTCTCCCAGGTCGTGATGTACCCCTCTGATGAAGTTGTAGGCTGCCCCCAAGTCCCCCCTGAGCCTTCTCTTCTCCAGACTGAAGAGTCCCAAGTCCCTCAGCCTCTCCTTGTACGGCCTTTCCTCCAGGCCTTGGATCATATGAGTGGCTCTCCTTGGATTCTCTCAAGCTTCTCCACATCTGTCCTGAAGCAGGGGGCCCAATACCGGATGCAGTACTCCAGCTGCAGTCTCACCAGGGCTGAGTAAAGTGGGAGGGTGACTTCCCTGGTTTTGCTTGAGATGCATCGGTGGATACACGCAAGAGTTTGGTTAGCTTTGCCTGCCACCGCATCACATTGGTGGCTTATATTCATCTTGTAATCAACCAAGACCCCCAAGTCCCTTTCGGTTATGGTGCTAGCAAGCGTAGCACTGCTGAGCCTGTAAGTATGCTGAGGGTTCTTCCTACTGAGGTGCAGCACCTTGCACTTCTCTGTATTAAAGGCCATCTGGTTTTGGTCAGCCCACCTTGAGAGTGTGTCCAGGTTGGCCTATATCCCCAGCCTGTCCTTCAGTGTGACGGCCCTCCCCCATAATTTGGTATCATCTGTGAACTTGGCAAATATATCATATTGAAGAACCTGAATAACTTCACTATTGTGACCTAACAGGAGAAGACATGTAGCTTGCATAAATGCCCCCTTTTCAAACATAGAATACTCATTGACATCAGTATAGCAAATGGACCTTAATTTTTCACGGTAGTAGGAAATATAGAAGTATTGGTCAGTTCTTCTAAGCCTTGCTATAGTCTTCAGAACTGTTGTAGAAATGAGTTCAAGTGTCATACCCCCTATTTCCTTCATTTTGCTGCCATAGCAGAACAAATTGCTGAATGTTTCTATTAGTATAAATTGATTTCATGCAATTATAAAGGGTTCGCTTTCAGAATGGTGTGCCAGGACCTGCACAACCATCATGTACATCCTTAGGAGTTGCGTACATTACTCATCACGCTAGGAACAAACTCATGGGGTCTGATCTGCAATGCGGATTTCTGATCTGCATTGCAGATATTTATTGCATACACAGTCTACACAGAAATGCCACTTGGAACTCCCACTGACGTCAGAATGCAGTAGACATCCGCAGTGCAGATCCAAGAATGGGATTTTTCCCTGGAGTATTTACCCATCTGTGTTTTCAAAACCATCACAATCACCTGTTTAACTTTCTTTTATAGAAATTGCATTTTTGAAAATTGAATCTAATAAAAGGCAAGCTTAGTTCCTCAGTCACTTAAGGATTGTGGCACTTAGTTTACAGCTTGTACTTAGATGGAAAAGAAGAAACTCGTGGAAATGAAATAGCAGTACAGTGTTTTTAATCTAATTTAAATATGTCTGAATAAACTATTTCAAATTTGGGATAGGAGGAGTTGCTGTGAACCATTTAAAAAAAATACCCAGAGAGAGAGAGAGAGAGAGAGAGAGAGAGCCTTTCCCCCATCAGGGCCTATCCTGAGCCTTTCTTGAAAAGCATCACAACTTGCGTGTTTGGTTTTTGCTAAGTTAGTTGTTTTGCTTACAATCTGGGAGTAACTTTGAGTTCATTTCTTGTATCGCTCACTTTGATTTGTGTTACATGAGATTGTGATTACATAAATTACTCGTTCTTGTTTTTGCATTTCTAGCATAGCCAATGTTCGGTATAAGTTTTTCAAAAATTACTTCATATATAATAGTGTAACTTGGGGTGGGCCAATGGGGCCCTAGCCCCAGGCATCAACTTAGTAGTGGAACCAGAATTGTGCCCCACCCTCTTAGAGTCCACATCCCAGAAGCAGTGGCAGCTCCATGGTGTTACTCGTGCAGCAGCAGCTGGGTGCACAGACACCAGGCTGTTGCTATAGGAGCAACAGCCAGGAAGGGCAGACCACACTATGGCTGGCAGTGATAACAATAGCAGCAGCTGGGGGACTATTTTTTGAGTCCCGGGTGTAGGCAAGATTGCCATGTCTCCCTCCTTCCCCCACCTTCCTCAGCTGTTGGAACCCCACGGCACCTCAACAGCATCTCCCTGCTCCTCTCTATTCCCTTGTTCTCCTGACTTCCTGCAGGATTTGTCCATGGTGCAAACCCTGCTTGTTATTCCTCTGTTCATAAATATTTCAGTAAAGATACTGGGCTATATTGTGCCATCTGATTTTTAAGGAGGACTCTGCATAATGCTGATTTAAGAGGAGAACTCCATTCAGAATTCTATATCTTACAATATGGAAGATAGTCAAATGCATCTTTGTACTGTCCAGATACATTAAAATGATGACAAAGAAGATAAGTGCACTTCCTTTTTAAACTTTAAATGACTATTTTCGTACTTTCTGGCCGTGTCTAGACATTGTTTTAATGCACAATAGCCTATATTAATTCTCATTAAAGCATCACAAAAAAGATGTAGCCATTTTTACATGTTCTCTGGGAGTAGTGTTTTAATTAGAGCGGCTCCAAGAGCTGCTCCAATAAAACTCAGCTGAGTGTCCTGTGTCAGTGTCCCCATTCTTAAAAATGGTGGTGGAGGCACTTGAACTAAGTGCTTGTTCAGTGAGCTTTAGTTCAAGTGCCCCCGTCAGCATTTTTAAGCACAGGGATGCTGATACATAAGACACAGGAGGCTGCTGGGTCATGGCAATTACAGTGCAACTGAACAATTCTAGTGTGTTGGAGCAGCCTCAGTGCTTGTGTATAGGCACCCTGTGCTATTTACTTAATGTGCATTAAAATAGGCTAATGCGCATAAAGTAAATAGTGCATTACTATTTACTTAATGTAAATAGTGTAAAGTTTTACATTACTGTAAAAAGTACTGTAGTGTCACTTAAAAACCATACTCTTTAGTTAATATGTAATCAGACAGGCTAATGTGCATTTTCCTAATACCTCACAATGGAGGGCTCTGGGAGTGTGCTCTGGGAGTGCGTATGTGTGTGTGTGTTTGGGGGGGGTACTTTAATTAGAGCGGGTCCAAACTTTTAGGTAGAATCAGCAGTGGGACATTTTTATTTCTTTTCTTTTTTTTTTATTGTGAAGAGAAAGATGTGGGAAGCTCTGTGAGAGATATATATCACTGGTTTACCTTCTATATAAATGTGATGGATCAAATGCTGGCCCTTTTTACTCCTGGAAGAACTCAAATGCATTCATTTAAAATTCTTGCTGATAGATATATCTAGAATTACAGAAACTATAAAATAGCTATGCCAACCCAAGCGTACATTTAAAAGCATGCAAAGTTATATTTCCATAGCAAAACTAGATAAGAAGTAGAGCTGTTGAAAAATAAACAAAATAGCTAAATTTGTGAAACATTTTGTAGTCATTTTCATTTTAAGGGTTTGGAACAGACCCATTTAATTTTTTCCCCACAATTGCAATTAAAATAATAATGAAAACCATCATAATGTTTTGATATAGTTTTGTAAAAAAAAAATGTGGAACTCTACCGTTGGTGTTTATGAAACATTTTCATGGAGCGCAACTCTGTGTAGCTGGTTTTTCAGGAAACCCACTTTACAACACCCTAATGTATGTATGTCTACTGTTTTGAGAGGAGAGGACTAGTGACCTGTTATGCATTTTTGATAGAGTGCAGGCCTGCTTCCCTTATTAGTGTCTTTGGGCATCTTTTACAGTGGCTAGATAAGTTATAATGATTTTGGTTGACCCTCTGAACACATTGGAATACCTTAGCCAATCAGGGACCTGAAAAAATATGATAGGGCCAAACCCAAAAAATATAGCCTGAAATATGAAAAGGCACCATAGAAGCTACACTGAAACGTTCACAGATTTTCAGATGGCAAGGAGGATGTGAGAGGAGGTGATGTGCTGCAAACACAGATAGGAAGAGAGGGGTGCTCAAAGCAGGGGACGGAAAAATTCTTACCTGATTCAGAGAATTAAAAGAAGTCCCCACCTCCTGCTCCTGTGGCATGATCTGCCCTTCAGGACCTAAAGGGACAGGCTGGGAACAGGGTGTGCAGCCACCCCTGCAGTGGGGGTCACTGCTTCTGCAGCACCTTTTTAATATTCTGGGGATCTGCACATTAAATGCAATTTTCCACACTTACGTTCAACTTGTGATTCAGCAGCTGCACTCAGGTAAATCCTGAAATTTTGGATGGAGGAAGATATTTCTGCCTTCTAGTTCTATAGCCAAGTGGCGAAGGCACTCTAGTTTTAACTCTGCCCCCTCCCCACATCCAGAGGTGATTTGGACCTACATTTCCTCCTTCCCAGAAACATACACTAACTATCAGGCTACAGGGTAGGCATTGAACAGTAGGCCTGTGCAAAGTGGTAAGTATTCGATTCAGATTTGGATTTGGCCAATTCGGAGGGACAGTGATTTGATTTGGTGATTTGAATCACTGTCCCAATTCGATTTGGCCAATTCAGATCTGAAGATTTGGTGCCGATTTGGAGATTCGGCCATAGACTAAACAGGCACAGCTTCCTCCAGCTGGTGTGTTGTGGTGAGCAGAGAGGAGATGGAAGGGGTATGGGGGGGCCAATGCCACCACAGTGAGGGAGGGATTGGGGCTGGGACAAACTGCCCAGCTGGGGTGGGGGGCGTGGGACTCGGGGAGAGGGACTCCTGCCACTGTGTGCTGCCAGTCCAGGAGGGCATGGGAGCAGGCGTGTGGCCCCAGATCTGCTCATGGTAGGCTGGGCCAGGCTGCACTCCGGATGGGTGGTGGAAGGTGCTGGGAGCGGGAGCTATGTCCTCCTGCCGTTTGCTCATCCTCCCTGTGCCTCCTGGACAAGCTGTGGCTTCAACCTGGCTGGGTGTGCAGTGGCAGTGAATGGGGGTGGGCTCATGCACCCTGGCAGGGGCTATGGGGAATTTTAGGGTGGCTGCAGCTCCACCACAGACCCCACTCCACTGTGCTCTATGGGGCAGGCAGAGCCAGGGCTGTGCTCTGGGCTGTGGCTGGGACTAGTTGCCTGGAGTATAGTCCTGGTTCCACCTGCCCCATGGAGCACAGCCCGGTGGGGGGCAGCTGGGGCTAACCTCCCAGAGCACAGCCCACCTCACGCAGATCCAGGGGCACATGCCTGCTCCAGTGCCTTCCCAGACTGGTGGTGCGCAGTGGTGTGCAGTGACAGGGGCTCCCCTCCCTGACTCTGGCTAGGCAGCTTACCCCAGCCCCTGCCCCAATCCCTCTCTTGCTGTGGGGGTGTTGATCTGCCCCCCATGTCCCTTCCCTCACCCCTCCACCCACCACAACAGACTTACCAAGTGGAGGCAGCTGTGTCCAGCATGGTCAAAGACTGCTGCCAAACCTCCAAATATTTGGATCGGCATCAAATCTTTTCTGAATCGATTCAGAGGCTTCTGATTCGATTCAGACCTTTTAATGGGTCTCCCGATTTGATTCATATTTGGAGATTTGGCCACCGAATCAGGCCAAATCTCCTCCAAATCAAAACACTCCTCTAGCCTTTCTCTTGAAGCTGACCTGGTGGGCAGCAGAAGGGGAGATATGTGGAACCAAGAGAAAAGCAACAAGCTGAAGAGTCTCTGAGCTGGGTGCTATTCTGGGAGGGAAGAGACCAGGGTTTTATCTTGGACTCCTGCTCTCAGTGGGGCAGAAACTTTCCCAATAATGTTTATCCATTTTACGCCACCAAAATTAAATACAAATTGCAGTAGAACCATTAAGAAGCAGGAGATAAAAGTTCAAACCTCCTCTGGGTGAGAGCATCCTAGAACCAAGGTCTGTTCTCTGGCTAAATGCCCAAACCACTAGAATAGTGGATTAAAACATAAGAGGGTCCTCCTCCTTTTTTTTTTTTTTTTACTTCTACCAGGTCTGGCTGTGTATATGCCATTTAGGCACATAAAATGAAACAGGACTTAGCCCTATGTTTTTACAGGCCATCTGTGACTGTTAAAACAATTTGTATCTTTTCTAAGTCACATAGTTTCAGAGCACATTATAAACCTTTAATATTTAAATAATCAACTTCTTATGTTGTCAATGTGGTTTCCGTAGCAGTGCAGTATTTGTATAAACCTGCTTAATGATTCTCTGTTAATTGAACCAGTGGAACTGCCCCTTCAACTCACTGAATAGAAGCCAGTGATTCTGACATGAAAGGTCATTCCCAAATTCTCTTCCACATATCATAGGCTTTTGATTAGCTGATGAGTGACTATGGTCTTGGTTTACGTATGCAGCAGGGGATAATTATAAACTGTTCTGCCACTGCCCTAAAGAAGCAGTAGACAAGAGTACCCAATGACAGAGAACTGATAACTGTGATAAACCAGTCTTGTTTGCAATGCCTAATTTTAGTATTTATCTGACTACTGAATAAGAGAAAGTGTAGACAAATAGCAGATAAAACCTAAAGCACACACATTGTGTTTATCTTCTGTCATTACTGTGGAAAGTCATGGGGCAGGCATACAGAGGTCTATTTTTGTTCTCCTGTTGCTCAGTCCAAGGATAAATAAAAAACCCCAAGCGTGTCTACACATGCATTAATGCACCTTTTCTAATGCACATTAAATTTAGTACTTCCAATGTGAGGGTGCCTGTAGATGAGTGTGGAGGCTGCCCCAACACACTGTAATTACAGTGCGTTGGAACAGACTTGATTAATTGAGCAGTCTGCTGGAGCATGGCAATTACTTTGCTCCAGCAACCTCCTGCATCTCATATATCAGCATCCCTGTACTTAAAAATGGTGGTGGGGGTGCTTCAGCTAAGCTTGTTGAATGAGTTTTAGCTCAAGTGTCCCCGCTACCATTTTTAGGTGCAGCGGTGCTTTAATTAAAGCGCCCCTCCACCCCTGGATCATGTGTAAAAGGGCCCTGAGGTACTAAATTAATGCGCATAAGCTGTGCTAATGTATAGTAGTACATTTGCATACTTTTTACGCTAATAAGCAGTAAAATAACCTATTGCACATTAAGCATTACTAATGTCACAGTTTTTTATGCTACACTTTAAAACACAGTAAATTAGTCTACTGTGCATAATAGTTCAAGTGTAGATGCGCCCTCCATGTATGTCAGCTCAATACCATGTACTTGAGATTCAAATCAGGGTCAGAGATTCTGAAAGATCCCTTCACAGTGGTTTAAATATCAGTTTAGTTAAACTAGTGGCCACATTTAAAGAGTTTATACCTGACTTAAATCTGGCTCAATTCATCACTTTTTCTGTGTCTTCCTTCCCTTCTAGTTCACCCCAATGAAGTGAGGAATAATTAAGCATATCCCTTTTAGATATATAAAAAGGCAATGAAAGAAGGGAGAAAAGACGGGATCCTGAATGCATTATTTGTTGTTATTGTATATAGTTGAATTATTTAATTCAGGAGTGTCAAACATATGCCCTGCAGGCTGGATACAACCTGCAGAGCTGGGTCTTCTGGCCCACAGCCGTGATGGGGGACCTTCCCTAACTGAGCAGGATCCATGGTGCTGGAGCCCCAGTAGCACCTCATCTTGTTCCTGTGGTGACAGCTAATTCGCTGGGATGCTGAACTTCTTTCCAGTGGTGTTGCTGGAACTCCAGTGGTGCGGTTCTTATTTGTGTGTTTGGCAGCCAACCCAGCAAGAGCCATGGCACTGAAGCCTCAGCAGCACAGTGAGAAACCCAGCACCCTGACTTGTTCTGACAGCTGCAGCCAAGCACTGGGGGTGCCGGGTCTCTTCCTGCTGGATCCCAGAGCAGCCAGAGGAGCTGTGTACAGTTGATCTAGCATGGCGGTAGGAGATTGAGGGCATAATTGGCCTGTGGGGCTGGCCCTGTGACATTCATCCAGTCTGTGGACCAACTCTGCACTACTCTTCAGATGAATTTGACACCTATGGTTTAATGTATAAAATATAATAGTAGCAAATACTATATGCAAGATCTCTCCTATACTCTCTTCTTCCATTTCTTTTTACATATAAGAGATGAGTAGCTGAAATGGAAAAGCCAGTAGCACCATCTTTCTGAGCTATATTTCCCTATTTAAAATCTTTAAGCCCAGCTCCATATTGCACTGGAACTTCCCATCATCAGAGCCATCCAGTGATTTGGGTTTGTCTTTTCTATCACACATAGCTGCCCTATTATTACCTCATGATGCAATGTCAAATTTTCTGGTCTTCAACATGGCTGTCCTACTAATTGGTTGTTGTCCTAGCTGGCTGTCCTGCTAATGTTAGGTTGGCTGAATGGTATGAACACTGGATTGAGTGCACATTAATGCTCTCACTCTTCACTTGCCCCAGTTGGCTTTTCTAAGCCTTGGGCATAGCATATAGTCATCATTGTGCTTTAGGTAATCGTTTCAAAATCCTACACAGCATTTGTCATTAATATCATTACAGATAGCAAAGAAAGAATGAGCAAACAGTGCAGCGAGAGAAAGAATTAAGTCCTTGTCAGATCATATATAATGGACTGAATTTTTCATACAGAATTAAATTGTTGAACTCTTTTTTGTTTCATTTCTTGGAAGTCATTCTGCTATCAGCACTGAAGCCAAAAAACAATTGGACTTCATCACTTTCCAGAGAAAATGTAGCGCTAGAGCAGTGGGGGATGGTTTAAAACATCCAGCTTCAAGCTCAGTTGTCTGGTATTGATAGATCAGGATCTCAGAGCAGCACAGGCATTCTGCTTTATAATAATAGTGCCCATATGGTACCTGCTGCTATGCACTGCTATATTGTTACAGAATTGCTATATTATAATAGCAATATTATAAAATTGCACTCAGCTACCAGTATGAGTTTGCTGCAGAGCTGATCTATCCTTCTGATGTTTAGCATTAACCATGGAAGAAGCCCTGGCTTGCTATGATATACTGAATCAAGTGCAAGGTGTTGAATCAATATCTGAAGAAAATCACCTGAAGTCACAAAATGAGGAGCATGGCTCTCAGTTTTGCTCTACCAGCATGGTGAAACTTTACTTTGAGGGCAAAAGTTATCTTTTCAGAAGATTAAAATTGTTCTGGTTTCCAGTGTCTAGTTTTTGAGAGAAAATACCTTACATTTTTGTAGGAAAAAAAAGCATATGCAAACAAACATTTTCTGACTTACTGAATTGCAGTGACTCTTAGGCAAACATTCAGCTTTGCCTGCATTTTTAACACACAACCCCCCCTACCCTCCCTCCCACCCCGCCCCCCAAAAAAACAACCAAAAACCCAACAAAAAACAAACCAACCCAGCAATCCTTCCCAGGATCCAGGAAGAGAAAAGAAGTTTGCCAAATATTGGCCCAGCTTTACTGCAACTTGGTCCAAGTTCATTTGAACTTTTGGTCCCGAGTTACTCAAAAGATTTACAACCCTCAACAAACCATTTGGGAGAACTGGGTAACTTCAGGCAATTTAAAGCCAAGAATGTTCCACATACTTTCAATTTCCACAGCAAAGGGTTTAGCCACTGCTATTTGGATTCTTGAAACACTGAATGGTCTAATGAGCAATGCTAATTGAAGAGCTTTCTATATTTATTATTAATATGTCCATATAACAATGTGACAGAAAACTAGATGTTTTATTACATTTGTAAAACATTTTTTTAAAAAGAGGCCCAAGTGGGGAAAATAAATCAGCAGTGAATCATTTTGATTTTGATAAATTGCTCTCATTCTATCTGCAAAATGCATAGTTCTGGATTAAATATTCAGAAAGACAACTGCAGTAGTAACAGGCGAACTGCCACCCACCTACCTACCATGTCATTTCTTCCTCCTAATGAACAGTAAATGATGCAGCTGTTTTGCAAGCTTGAGAGTATTCATCTACAGTAGTAGGGAGACAGCAATTGAGAGCTATAATATGGCTATGTGATGAGCTCTCCTTATTCTACAAAGACTTTTTGGATGTTATTGTGTTATCATGTTTTCAATAAGGGCTATTTTTAGTCAATATGCAGGGTAGACATGTAGGTCAAATTTAAAAGAATATCTTTATGACACTGTCATTTTGAAAAGTTTCATCTAATACCTGTATTTGAGAGCACAAAATAACAGGTCATTACAAACATAGGGCCAAATCACATTTGCTATCCTTGGGTTTATAATTAACTTGATTGATAAGGAAGTATTCATGTAAGCAATGTGAGGAGGATTCAACCTTTAAACCTTTATCTTGACTGCTATCATTCACACAGGTCTTACATTTCCTGACCATGTTATCCAACAATGGCATGACAGTTTGGGGAAGCCTTGACGGTGCCCTTATAGGGCAGCACTTTCATAGCTTCGTCCTTTCCATCTTCAGTTTTGTTTGTCTCCTCACAACCTTTTAGTTTGCTTCTTGATTCGCTTTATAACCTTTCTGTCTACCATTTTGGAGGGCCAAAGGTACTGGTACTAGGCATAAGGACTTGTCAGAGTTGTAGATCTCTTTCTAGACCTGAAGAGAGTCAAGATTGGACTCAACCTAATTCCTTACATTTAGCTTTCTCACAACCGGAGTCCTGCTAGAGAAAATCTTTCACCTGTACTCTTCAGAAATGAGTAACTCACTTTTCTTTGTTTAAATTATGCTAAGGCTCAGATAAAAGTGATAGGCAGATACATAGGGTGCCTATATGTTCTGTAGTCAGTGTTTTATCTGTCAGGACAGAAAAAACTGGCATGCTAAAACTACTTAGTTTTATGTAAGTATTCGGGGTGTTTGCAATCACACAAAGAGAATCCCTACCTCTGTGTTTGTTCTAGAATCCCCATTGCCAACTTTCATAGATTTAATAGATATTTGGGCTGGAAGGGACCCCAGAAGATCATTGAGTCCAGCCCCCCCACCCCAGGGGCAGGAAGTCAGCAGGGATCATAAGATCCCAACAAGATAAGCATCCAAATGCATTTTGAAGGCGTTCAAAGTGGGTGCTTGAACCGCCTCCGGTGGCAGTCTATTCCAAACCTTGGGGGCCTGGACAGTGACGAAATTCTTTCTTCTGTCCAGCCTGAACTGGTCACAGTGGAGTTTGTGACTGTTCGATCTTGTCATCCCTTGGGGGAATGATGAACAGTCATTCCCCCAGATCCTGATGAGCACCCCTGATAAACTTAGTGGTGGCCACCAGATCACACCTGAGCCTGTGCTTTTCCAGGCTGAATAGCCCCATTGCTCTCAGCCTCTCATCATAAGGTCTGTTTTCCTGGCCTCTGATCATGTGCATGGCTGTCCTCTGCACCCTCTCAAGCTTCTCCACGTCCTTTTTGAATTG
>NW_017729006.1:25507769-25509786 GCF_001723915.1 Gavialis gangeticus | reverse complement strand
CTACTTTCCTCCCTTTCTTGAAGATAGGCATGACACTGGCCCTCTTCCAATCATTGGGCACTTCACCAGAGCGCCAAGAGCTCTCAAAGATCCATGCCAGGGGCTGAGCTATGAGGCTCGCCAACTCCCCGAGTACCCTTGGGTGTAACCCATCAGGGCCGGCTGACTTGAAGGTATCCAGCCTGTCGAGGTGTTCCTTCATGAGGTCAGCTTCGATGGAGGGCAAGGAATCTCCCTCGCCTGGGCCTCCCTGACCCATAGTGGGCAGGGCCATCTCATGGGGGTGATGAGAAACTGACCCAGCTCCTTTTCACTAAAACCACTGCAATAAGGGAGAGGGAATTTTTGGAGCATTTTCTGGAGCAGTGGGTGGGCACCAAATCCACTTGCCTAAGGGGACAGCTATACCTTGGGACTGTCCTTCTTTTCATGCAGTGTCTATTATGACATAATGTGTTTTGCAGCCAAGGTTTTGTTTTGCTATTGGTGTGTCAAAGCTCACAGCAGTGTGGTATATTAGCCAATGAACACCCAGTTATTTAGCAACAGGCATTCAAATATGTGCACAAAAACCTATGCCTCAGCCTGTAAAATGCTTTGGTCAGTATAAAGAGTTATCATATCACCTCTCTCAAAACTGGGAGTTAAGGAGGCCATCTCCCATTGACTTAAGTACTTTTTAATAATCCTAGACCTTTATTTGTACTTCTCACTATCTCAGTCCCTCTATATGCCTGATCCCATCTGAAAACCTATACCTTGGAGTTAAAGTTGCACTAAGAGGACATAATAGAGCTCCCTCACATTAGCTTTAGTGTAGATGTGCTGTGACTGCTGCGTAATCCATTAATTGTGATTGTCTCTATGTTAGCTTTTGTCTCAGTGGTACCCTCTTGTACTATCCCCATCTGTTTATCTGTCATTATGTTTAGGTTGTAAATTTGTTGTGTGATCATTGTTTTATATGTGGGATATGCAGAGAATAACAACAACAATGCTGAAATTATGGGTGGTTAAAAGTTCTTTTGACTCCTAGTAAAAATGAAAAAAATGGGATCTAGATTCTCATCCAGTCCTCATCAGCCTAGTATCTGCATGGTTTCTAGTAGTGCACTGATGCAGTTAAATGTCACATGTGGTTTTTTTTCTCTCTCATCCTTTGCTTGTGGGGAGAAAAGGGAGTGCATAATACTGTGTTTTTACAGTTGGCAGTTTTGGTGAGGTTGTGGTAGTGGCTTAGTTTTTAATAGGTACAAGCTGCTACATGTGTCAGAGAAAACAGGGTCACAGATGAGTGCCCTGCAGTTGAAGCAGATGTGACCAATGTTTTTGATGGTATTTCATTCCTTTGGGAGTTTTGTCTGTGCAGGTCAGTTATTGAGAATAATAGAAAATATTCAAGTAGCCCTAACGTGGGTTCATTCAAACCTTAAATCACTTTAATCTGTTCATCTCTTATGAGAGGTACATACCTCCAAATGTTCTGAGTCTTTCAGGAAATGTACCCCTTTGGTAATAGTCCTCAGGCCTCCTTTTTTTCCAAGGGCTCCACTACTCTGAGCTGGGGTCCTGGCTTTTCATACCACTGTTTCTCACCATGGCTGTTTTAGTAGGGCTAAAATAATTTAAACTGTATTAGATTTGTAGACCTTTGAGACCCATACACCCAGCAGATGGGATGGGTAGAGTGATGGAGGATGTCTTTTTACAACATAGGGACATAAGAACTGTCATTTACTGGGTTGGATCATAGGTCCATCTTGTCCAGTATCCTGGATCATAGGTCCATCTTGTCCAGTATCCTGAGTCTCACAGTGGCAGATAGTGAATGCTGAAAGGGAGAGCGAACAGCATATGACAAGGCTTTTTTCCACTGTTCCTCTTTCACTTGAGGCCTCCAGTAATAAATGTCTAGGATAGGGGTGGCTAGTTACTCACCCTGGGAGCCACATCTGATCTACCACTGAAGTTGAAGAGCTGGAGAGTGGGGGGGGGGAGGGGGAGGAAAGGAGGGGTG
>NW_017729006.1:25506139-25507591 GCF_001723915.1 Gavialis gangeticus | reverse complement strand
GCCTGGGTGGGGAGGGAGGAGGGTGGACTTGGGGCAGGCTCCCTGTGGGGAAAGCTGGAGTGGCAGGAGGTACTGGGCTATGCTGTCCCCCAGATCCATCGTAGGTATAAGTGGGTGGGGCTTTTCTGCCTCCCTTTGGGTGAAACTCATTAAAAATTAAGATCTAGTTGTTGGTTTTCCATTGTAACTCCATTCATGTTTACAGTTCTTGATAGTTCATTCCTACCATTCACGATCAATGTGCTGTGGTCTATGTGGCCAATGTCTTGTTCTGCTGTCCCAGGAGATAAATTTAACCTCTGCAGTGTAAAAGTGAGTCAGGGAAACTGAGTCACAAACACTTTTTTCATAAAAAAGTTACAATTTCTCCATACTCCAAAAGCACAACAAAACACAAAAGAATAGTGCCATTTTCAATCAAATAAATATATCATTGTCCTTTAGTGGAAAGAACAGAAGAACCAAGATTTGGTGATAAGGCAGAATATTCAAAACTAATACTTTAAAACTTTGTAGCAAATAGTATAATAGAATAATATAAATCTGCCCTGGTGTCATTTGGGTAGATTAATTCCACATTCCTTTTCCATGAATTCCACTGACTCCAAGGGGATTATGCAGGTTGTAACACAAATTGGCACACTTTTATTAATGCAACATGGGAAATTAAGCAATGTGACATTATTAAGGCACATTATTAAGAAATCCACTAATATATGAAGAAAGAACCATATTTTGCTCTCAAGCCAATGTAAAACAGGGGTAAATCTGCAGAAGCCGATGTGTACAAAACTGGTGGAATAGAGATCTTCTGTGATCTGATTTTATAAAATAATGAATAACCAAATGTAATTGAAACACTATAATTCAAAGCATCTTACTTGGCTTCAGCAAAGGGAGTTAAGTACAGCTTTCAGCTCTATAATTTTCTGGGAGTCCACTATTGGATATTCTGTATTTTTTCCTGGCAATTGTGCTACAGGGTTAACATACCAGGAAAAGAACATTTCCCCTTCAAGCAGATTACCTGAAACTTGCCAGGAAGACTGAGGGGAAAACAAAACAAATTAAAATTAGGATGACTTTACTCGATACTACTTTTCTTCTTGTGCAGAAGTATTCTTTGCTGTCTTATAGTTAGGTCTGGGGTATATAGATAATTTTTACCAATTAGTAAAATAACTTTTCTTTTGGACACTGTTATGACTTCAGTACAGGTGCCCAAATCTCTTCCCTTTGATGGGAAACTTCCCCTTTTTTGGAAAAGTTGTGAGATAAACATCATAGTATTTCCTGTACCCTTTGATTCTATTTTTTAGATTTTAACATAGGGGCAGGGACAGTATGGGCTAGAATCACAGAAAGTATATAATTTTCACATAACTCATATCAATCAATAATATCATATCAATATCAAAAAGGAGGCTTACTCCCAGTGGAAAGGAGGGGTCA
>NW_017729006.1:25505373-25506128 GCF_001723915.1 Gavialis gangeticus | reverse complement strand
AACTATGAAACAATGTAACTATAAATCCTAGTTTTTGGTTAGGCAGGATGATATACTGTAAACAGGGTAGATAAAGTGTTAGTAAACTGGCTTCCTATTTTGTCTTAATTTTCTATATTAACAGCCCAATTGTTTTAAATGTATGCACGTTAGCTAGTAGGCTTGTGGGAAACAGCTGGTATTCACTTCATATTTGGATTTGGTTGATTGGGAGACAATGATTTGATTTTTTTTTTTAAAGAACTGGGAGCTGGCTTCAGGTGGGGCAGCTATTGATGGGGCTGGGAGAGCTGGTGGGGGATGGAAAGGAGGGGCCATCATCAGGGATGACTATACTGCAGTTGCTCGGGGATGTAGGGGGGCAGTTAGGAAGGCCAAGGCAGAGATGGAACTGGGACTAGCTTCCCGGATTAAGGACATAAAGAAGTCCTTTTTTAAAAACATAGGGGGTAAAAAGAAGGTTCCGGGTAATGTGGAGCCCCTGCAGGACACGTTAGGAAATTTGGTCGTCGCACCAGACGACAAAGCCAACATATTTAATGATTTCTTTGCCTCCATTTTCCTAAGCAAGGACCGGAATAGTAACCTGCTTCTGCTGGGCCCCCCTCAGGCCCCAGGGGAGGTACATGTGGCCAAGGGTTAGTGAGGAACTAGTTAGGGAACTTCTGGAGGGACTGGATGTATTCATGTCAACTGGTCCAGATGATCTCCACCCTAGAGTACTGAGGGAATTGGCTGAGGTCATTGTGGGACCC
>NW_017729006.1:25490460-25504501 GCF_001723915.1 Gavialis gangeticus | reverse complement strand
CCTCCGGTGTTGTGCTGTGACGGGACTACCCAGATTTACAAGCCTGCATCAGCGGCTAAAGGGAGGCCGCTAAGTGCACTGGCAGACACAGGACCAGTGACGTACACCTTGCTGGGGTTGTTTGACCGCAGTACTCTTTCCTGCCATGGCAGGGGGTCAGACTAGATGATCTACTCAGGTCCCTTCTGATCCTAGAAACTATGAAACTATGGGGTCTCGTGGCAGAGCCCCTCACACAGTGGCGGGCAGTGGGGGGCAGTGGGGGTCATCCCCCTGCCTGGCAGTAGCTGGTGAGTGCGGGGCTATTTTTTTTTTTTTAAGTGCTGGGATGCTGGGGCTGGGCGGGGCAGCCATTGACGGGGCTGGGAGAGTGGGCAGGGGTCAGGGGGTGCTCAGAGGGGCTGGGGCCTACATACCGGCATAGAGTCCAGCTCCAACTCCCTGCAGCGGTGAGTGGGGACTGCCCGAATCTCCAAAACTTTCTGAATCTTTTCTGGTTTGATTTGGAGAGCTTTGAATTGATTTGGACCCTTTTATTGGTCTCCCAATTCAATTGGGATTCATAGACTTGGCCAGCGAATCGGGTCAAATCTCCTCCAGATCGAATCAGCACCCGAAGCTTTGCACAGCCCTAATAGCTAGTGTTGCTGAATGAAAAGCCCATGTTGTGCAGTGAAGATGATTTCTTGGGATTGCCACATTTCCCTACGGGTGGCCAGAAGCTTTGCAAGATTAAAGAGAGTATTAAGAACATCTAGGATGTTATTAATACCTGATTATCCTAAAGTATTACAGAGCTGTGGGAAATTATGTGAGCTCCATGTATAGTTGAACTGGTTATTAAAGAGAGAAATATAATACTTCTGTTGTCCTTCATGTTTATAAAGATAGTCCTCCTGATCTCTTTGGCTTGTATTAGAATGAATTCAAATGAACTCCACTGAACTCTAGAATTACTTCAGCATGAAACCAGTGTGTGGGAGAATCATGTCCATTGTTTTTTATGTCTCAAAATAAGCTGTTGGATTTTGCCTGCCTGTCAAGAAAGTTTCTCTTACAGCTCTAATAGGCTTCAGGAAGAATCCTATTTCACTGAATGCACCCCAGCGGCAGTTATACAGCCACATAACTGTGATTTGTGGCACTTGGGCCCTGTCTGTGATCTTACTTCATGTGTAGTGTAGATGCATAGGTACCCACACATCTACTGAGAATACACAGTAGGCTGCATGCTGGCTGAGCCGGTCCATGGCTCCATACATGCACATGCTGGGCAGGGTAGCCCTGCCACATTTTAGCACAAGAGCCAAGTGTCCCAGGAAGCAGGAGACCCAGGTTTTAAGTCCCCACCACACCTAGAGGGAGTTTGAACCTCTATCATCTTGGCACAGTGCTGTAATCATCAGGCCTCAGGTTAGGTATTATGCAGATCCCACTCCAATTCTTTTTGAAACTGGCCTCCTGGGCAGCCAAGAAATGGAGGTATGTGGGGTCCGGAAGAAGATCGCCTGTTGCTAAAGGGTGTTTGGCTCAGTGTGCTGACTACTATCTTGGAAAGGAGCAGCACCTGTGTTCTAGACTGCAACCTTGCTCCCAATGGGGAAGAAATTTTCCTGCTGCTCTCCAGACAATAGCTATTAAATACAGAAGGGCTGGATAAGTTAAGACTAATCCTGAGTTTGTGGTTTAGTGGTTCACTGTCTATGCTAGGAAGTTAGAGAAATGCAGGCTCAAGCCCTCTCTAGGTAAGGAGAGCCTTGACTCTCAGTCTTCTGCTTCCTGAGCTAGTGCCCTAATCACTTGATTCTTCAACTAAAACATAGGAGGTACTCCTCCTTGGTTCTTGCCAGGCCACAGTTTTGGACATGAGTCTCGCCCAGAGTACAGGCAACTATTCATCTTCAGTCATAATGGTTGGTCACTTATACATTCATATTGATCATGAAATAGGGTAAAAAACTTTGCCAAAAACGTTACACAGCTGGCATGTAAAATAGGATTCTGCTTTGTCTTTTTGGTCAAGTTTTGAATTGTGGAGCCTTTTACTAAGTAATGTTGATTACAGTCTCCAGTCTCAGTGAAAGTTTTAATTACAGGTCCAATATAAAAAAAATCATGTTAAAAGATTAGTTAATATTGGCCATAGTTTTAGAGTACAGAATTGTAATTGCAAAATCAAAATCTTTAGAACAGATCTTATATACTTGGTATTCCTTCCATGCAAGTTTGGGGGATTGTGCATATTAATATGGTGTTGATTCACTTATGTGTGCATTCTCTGGCTAATTTCCACTCTGTTACACTTGTGGAATCTCACTGGGATGTCACAGGTATAGATGAGAGTAGAATCTGTGTCAAACAATAAATTCTGAGATCTCTTGGCTTGTCCTAATTTTTCATGCTGCCTTTGGCTTACTGTTTCATTATTATTTTTTTTCATGAAAAGCTTATACAGACTCTAAACACTAAATTCTGGGTGAGCTGGCTAGGCATTTTACACCATCAGTCAGAGAAGTATTCAGACTATAATTCCTGATCCCAGTGCCTAGTCCTTGATGGCCCCAATTGTGATGTGCCTGTGGGTAGTCCCTCCACGGATTTAGATGAAACCAGCATTGGCGGTGTGGGGGAAGTATCTACTCCACAGCTGTAGTTCTTTAGTTGACTTTTCTTGCTGGTAACTGTAGGCAGAATACTGCCAGAATTTAGCTTCCTCACTTTTTTTATTTGTATTGTTTTACATTGGCCCAGAATTTCCATTGGCATTGAAACACCTTTACAGCTCCCTGGCAGTGTAAAGGAATATTCTTATGGGAACTGATTTGCTTTAGACCCACTTTAACACCCCTTTTATCCATTTTATTTTAAAGAGTTTAAAGAGGCTTCAGTATAAATGAGAATCAGGCCAAATATATTACAAATAAGCAACATTTTAGTTATTCATGCATCTGGATTTATATTACAGAGCACAAGTGGTGCTTAAAGCTGAACATCAATAAATCTGTGTCACCAGACAGTCATTGAGGCAAGAGTTCGCTGAATATCAGAGTAGGCAACCACATCCTTCCCCATAAGCATACCTCAATCTACCTAGGAGTCGCATTAGACTGTTTCCTCACCTATACACATCACAGTCGGAAGATCAGCAGTAAAGTCTCTGCATGGGTAGCTGCCTTAAGATGCTCACCCAGCATGACATGGGATGCCAGCTTCAAAGTGTTCAGAACCACCACACTTGCAATGGTACATGCCTCAGCAGAATATTGTGCTCCTGTATTGTCCGGAAGTTGTCACACTAAAAAGCTCAACGCTGTACTTAACAGTACACAGAGACTCATAACAGGCTGTACAACTTACACACACAGACGTACTTCCTGTAAGCTCGGGCATTAAACTAAGTTATATGAGACAACAGATCCTAACATCGTTACTGGCAATAGAGGCAAGAGATGTCAAAAATCACCTGCTTCACCAACTGTTAACTGAAGACACAAACAGATGGAGGCTTAAGAGGTTTAAAAGTGGTAAACTGTTTGTACATGAAGCCCACAAATTCCCAGAAGAGAGTGGGGATGCTGAACCAAACCTATGGGCAAAAACAGAGTGGGCCAGTCACCGGGTATAGGTCCGACCTTTCCAATAGTGATCAAGTCCCCCATTGGGCACAACCTTGGCAGAGAAGCATGTGTCAAACTGAACAGACTGAGATCTGGATATGGACACTTCAGAAGAACACTTCATAAGATTAAGATCTTGAACTCTGTGTGAATGAGTGTCCAGCAAACAGCAAAGCACCTAATCAAAAGTGTCTATAAATGCCCAGACAGGTAGAATGGGCAGACAAGGTTCTTCGGGTAAATCTGACAGCCTTCATTAGATCAACTCAAATAGCTGGAAAAATTCTTAGCAAGTGACAGGGTAGATGAAATTCGCATATTGAGCAAGAATACCAGACAGTGGCTCATAGATTTGGAAATTACTATCTGATGCCATACATGAGAGAGAGAGAGAGAGAGAGAGCGAACATCAAAAAAAGGAAAGAAAAAGTTATAGTCAGTGGTTGATTCTAGTGGTTCCTCATCTTTAAAATAACAAGCAGGAAAGTAGATTTGTGTAAAAGAGTCTGAATTACCAAAGCAATACAATACAGCTAAGTGAAGAATCTCAGCAACAATCTAATTTGTTAATGAAAGAGATTCAGAGATAAAAATAAAGTTGTAAATTAACCTATTAGCACAGAGTTTGGAGTGTGAAGGAGGCAAATGACTGTGAGCTACCGATGCTGATTCACATTCTGAATTATTCATGTATATAAATCCACACTCTCTAGAGTGAATAAGAGGTGATCAGCTTTCCAAATCACTCTACATAATCTTTGTATTAACCTCAGTGATAAATTCAAGTAACAACACTCTAGTACATGAAAATAATAATGGAGCTTACTGTTACTGTTTCCATGTTTTCTCCCAGAAATAAACTAAAATATAAGGTAGGATGGAGTAAGACCTATGTCCAGCTGGGTGAGTAGGTGTATAATAGTTTTCTCACATTAAAATATGTTTCTATGGATATCAGAACAACTGAGTATTTGAAATGAATACGTATGCATACACTTGCATGCTCACTCTATGAGATACCTAAGACTACCATGCTCAGTACTGTGCTCATGGATATCAGCTCAATGATATTATACAACAGGTAGCATTATTGTAATTCAGCTAGAATTATTATTATGACAATTAATTTCCACCATCCATTATGATTTGAAATACAGAAAAAAATAATAAAAAGGAAGTATTTTTGAGACTCAGGTACATGAGTGTTTTGTTCCTTTGGAGGTGGAGTTCAAATACTGGATTAGCACTTTAATATGATTTGAGCTGCAGTAGAATTTTTATCTGTCAGGCGTTACCAGATACCAGACTAAAGAGATGATCCCCATGTAGACGTGTCAGGCAGTGGTCAGGTGTGTTGTTCAAAAATCAGTCAGTGCCAAGAAGTCTGATAGAGATCTGCCTCATTCTGTGTCTAAATTCTAACTGCTCAGTACTTTGTAACATGAGCCTCTGTGCAACAATGCCTGGTAAACTAAGACTTGCAAGAGCCTGTTTTAGATACAATTCTGTACATCTTTCTTCCAGAGCTAAAAGTCACAATAACAATTAACAATCAATGTTAACATAATACAGAATTTCAAATACATGTAAACAGTATACTAAGTTCAGCTAGTCCCTAAAGTGTTCTGTCCTGTTGTAGAGAACTGTGGGTCTCTCCAGGGACCTGCTTTATGTGTAACTTCTGTCCGTAGCCTAAGGATTAATATTGTTTCTTGCCTCATAGCTCTATCTTGTCATTAGGGGGCTGGTGAGCAGGGCCATGGCTAGGACCCAGGACACCTAGGCTTTGGGTCGGGAGGGGGCGTGTTGGAAGTGGTGCATCCTGGGATGCTGGAAGACTGCACAGTGCTCACTTTATCTCTGTGGAGTAGACTGGAGTTACCTACCATGAATTAGGTAGCATGGCCCAGAGTCAATCCTCACCTGAAGTGGTGTAACTTTGAGACACTCAGAGGCCACTTAATATGAATTAATGAACTTTAACATGCGGATGCTTATGTTTTAAGCTCCCTTATCATAATCTAAATCAAGGACATCAAACATACATCCTGGGAGGCCAGATCCAGCTCATGAAGCCCTGTTTTCTGCCTGCCGCCCCAGTCTGAACTGACCTGGAGCAGCTTGACAGGTACAGTTTGGGATGTCTGCCACACTCAGTGCCTGTTCTGGCCACTCTGGGAACCATGCCACATGCAGTGCCCATCCTGGGCACTCCCAAAGGCATGACCAGCCACTAGGAGTGCTGTGTACAGTGTGGATGTACACAGCACTCACCCCTGCTGCTCTGGGATTTGTGTCACAAGTGGGGCTTACCCCAGCTGCTCCAGGACTCATACCTCATGCAGCTAGATCCTGGAGAAGACAGAGTGGGTGCCATAAGTGCTGGATCTAGCGTGAGTGGTGGAGGTCCAGCATCTGTGGGTCTGATCCAGCTGGTAGACCAGCTGTACTCTAGTTTGACACCTCTGGTCTAAGTGTAAATGTAACTTCACTCTTACTGCTGTAATACCAAGAAGTCTCCCTTAAATTAATCATTAGGATTGAGAACATACTGTCTAGTACTCCTGTGCTAATAGCCTTAATTTCCTTCTGCATGTCTCATCCTCAGAAGTAGCTCTGGCAATCAGAATCTATATTTTGTACAGTGTTGTTTTTAGAAAAAATGAAATTGGCATGTACGTAGTCATCAGGGATCTTAGTAGGTAGCCCTGCCTGGGCTGATCGTCTAGCCAATCACACCTGTCTGTGGCTGGCAAACTCTGCCCCAGATAAATTAACCATCCTGGTTGGGTCCTGGGAGCTCAGTCTCCCCATTTAGTCCCAGTGATTCTGCTTTGTCAAGCCTCCTGGTCCCCACGCTTTCTGGCTTTCCTTGTTCCTGACTCTGGTTTTGGCTCCTTTCCTGGGCTCTGGCTTTGGATTTCCTCATGGATCTGTTTCCTAGCTTCCTGACCCTGCTTGGCTCTGTTCTTGGGCTTCAATGTATGAATGATCCCTTGGACTTAGTAACTTGGCACCTAATTTCCAGACCCTGCCCCTGACCTGTGTTGTGGACTCTGCCCCCTGGATTTCCCTTCGGATTTGTAAGTTGGATCCTGAACTCTGACCCAGCCCCTGTTCCCTGCCTTCCTTCTGTGGCCTATTCATTAGGGCTGACCAGCTATGATTTAGTTAGTAATAGTAGTTTAATTCTGGATTTTGATTAACTTCCCTTCTGCCAAATATGCTGGAGAGTGTCTACAACATCAGATCTTTTCCAAGTTTATAATCAATTTGCAATTCATACATTAAATAATGAAAGAATAAGCTCCCTGTTCTCAGGTTATTTTCCAGGCCCCTTTTGGCTAAGGCAATAAGTGGTTTATATTTGGTTTCATCTATGACTAGCCTGTTGTAAATAGACACATGAAACTTCTCACATTTATTGGATGAAGCCTAAGCTTCCTTCTTTGTTGAACACATCAACACACACCGGTCTCCTGTTTTGACCAAACTGTTGTAAGAAGACTGCATCAATCCTTTCTTTGGACACATCTTAGTATTATGGATAACTTACTATTATGCTTACTGTTATCACACCTGATACCGTTTTAAATAACTCAAGCACTTTATTAGATTTCACTGTCACATACGCTGGCTATCTTTGCACGGCAGTGTTCTGAGGTTAATTTGGAAAGCTTGATTAAGTACAGATTTCTTTGCATAGTTCACCATTTCAAGGAAACTTTTACCCCTTCTTTTTCTGTTGGCTGATAGCAGGTTGAGGGATGGAGGCTAGATTTTTCAGCTGCCTTCCCATCTCCTTCCAAAATACTTCCTCCTGATATTTTTTGTATCCTTGCTGGGCTACACTGCCACCAGATATACCCCAGGAGTTCTTTAGCTTACCTACAACCATGCTCCCCTCTATCTACAATAAAATCTCTGTTATCTGTCATCCCCAGGGTAAAGAGATTGCCAGTAATGTAAAAACTCCAGTTATCTGAAATAACCCAACCAGGGTTTTCAGATAATGTGGAGCGGGTGTCTGAAGTGTCTTTAGGGGAAGAGCACACACCAACTGCTGAAGCTTCCTTAGCCTGACGAAGGGTTTTTGAACCTGAAAGCTTGCTTAATAATTGTTTTCCAACTATTTAAGTTGGTCTAATAAAAGATATCAGATTCACGCAAAGAACCTTGTCTGAAGTGTCTTCAGACACTTTCTAGCAAAGTGTCTGAAGATGAGAACCTGTAAGAATTGAAGAAAGAGGAGACTTATTGACTACCACCTACAAAAACAATTTTTGAAGCATGAATTCTTGATTCTTGCAGACCAGTTGTAGAAGATTAATTTTTCCCCTTAGCTTACCATCCATGCTTATCAATTTACCCTCTGTTGTCTAATCTTCAGTTTGCTCTTCTATGATTTTTCTGTCTTACCCTTTAATATGCTAGCTAGATCTTTCAAAGCTGATGTATACAAAAAGGATTCAATGTTTGACTGGGCATTTTTGACCCTTAAGTGTCAGGGCCTTATTGTCAGATTATGTGTGAAATAAAACAAGTAATCATCCAATACAACAGACTTAAAATACTCAGATATTCTTGGTGTTGACAATAGCAAAGTTTTCAGAGAAGGGTGGAATGTAAAATAGTCTTAACAAGATACACTGCAGCATATCTGCACATGGATATAAATGAATGACTCCATATATGTTTTTATAAGTAACATAAACAAGCACAAGCAGGGGGCTTTTTATATCTAGAATACATCATGTCTTAGAATATACCTCAGGAAGCTGTAACTTAGATAACTTTGCCAGAGTCATCATTGCCAAATCAGACTGGTTTCTCATTCCTTCTAGAAAAATAATTTTGTGTTGATACAATTGCCAAGTTTCTGATTAATTTTATAAGTTATGATTTCTAAATTGAATATGTGGTCAAACTAAAGAAAACAGGGCTTAATCTATGACTATTTACCTTCAGTTATTTGATGATACTTTCTGTAGCAGATTTTATGGCATCAAATTTAATTATGGAACAGCTGTGGTTTAGGCTGTACTATATCCTGACTTAAAATCAGTTTTACATCAACAGGACAACTTTTGGAATACTGATATAGATACCCATTTGCTCCATTTATGGTGTTTATTTAAACATCGCAAAGACAACATGCCTGTGAAATATCAGTCACCAAAGGACATTTGTCACCTGTGCTTATGCTGAGTCACGTACAGCAAACATTTCTGCTGATTTCCATGAATCTACTGATAGAATGAGGTATTACTGAACATGAGTAAGAATGGCAAAATCTGACCCAAGTTAAATTTGATACAGAGCCCTTTCAGGTCCAGATTCTGTTCCATCTATTCAGCACGTAGGTGGATTTAGGCATCTAACTGTGATTCTGTTCCAAACTGCTCAAGTCCCTGAAAAACTTTTAATACATAAAAAGCACAGATCCTCCTCACTGCTGATTTTTTTTCATGACTGAATCCTAAGGGTCAGATGGCAATGTGTTACAGAAGTCGATGCATTCATTTTCAGGCACATGAGCAGGGTGAAGTAGAACCACATTTAGGTGCCAAAGTCCATTCAAATGCTTAATAGGTGGCACAGAATCTAGCACACTGTAATTCAGCCAAGTTCAGTGGAGTTACACCAGGAATAGATTTTGTGCTGTGGTGTTTAATATAGCAAAAGGGAATTTCTCTTTTCTTTTTAACAGGCTATTATTACTTTTTTCAAAAGTAGGCATTTTTTCTACTAATGGCAGGAAGTATCTTCCCCTAGATGCTTTGAAATGGTTCTGGAAATGGGCTATTTGTAAAAATTTTCCCTCTGAGATGCACATACCAATGCAGTATGTCCATAAGATGGTATAAAATGAAATCTCAGATACTGCATCATGTGCAACATACATCACTACAGGTTATAGATATTGGCAACTTTTTTGTGACCCTATTCAGGACTTAATGTGTCTTGAATGCATTTCAGTGTGGGTTTCTTGACTTGTGTAGTTTGTGTACATGCCTTATTTCTTATCTGGTGACCTCATAACAGATTTACATCCCTTTTAGAAATGCTGCAGAATGTTGTTTTCATCACTTTTAGCTTGCCAGGGATGCAGTAGCATATCTGTTCGCTGTTCATATATGCCAGCTCTACCTTTTTTTATACTGTCTGCTTACAAGTGTCAAATTAATTTAAATGGGCACTGTTGATCTCTTCTGGTGAGCTCTGAGGCATACCCTGTGGATCCATGACTTTCCAGTCACCAGTCCACTCTCAGCTGCTGCTGAGATTTCAGCAAGCAGAGAATTTGCTGCAGTTCTGTGATTTCAGTAGCACTAAAGCATTGGGAATGAAAATGCTGTGAGTCATGAGGGCACATAAGTGACGTAATGCCTTGGTAAATCATTTTAAATTGCTATAATTTTAATTTGAGTTTTTCAAGGATGTGGGAAGAAGCCCAAGAGGACGTTCTCAATATGAGTTGGCAACGTACATTTCTAGGTTTCAGGGCACAGCAGAATAAATTTGGCTACGAAGCACAAGTATCAACTCTGTTATTCAAGACTTCTCTCCCCACTTAAGCCTTTCTTGGGGGAAAAGCAAAACCATACAATTCCACCAGGATACTGTTTCACCAGATATTCATTTGGGCCTAATTTTCCACCTTTACATGGCTTGATTAGTACCTTCCTGCATGATTAGGCCTATTGAAATTAATGGAATTACTTTAAAAAGAAAATACCAACTCACCTAAGTAAATGTAATGGACTCTATCCCTTTATAGACCCTATGAGGCCTCACCTTAAAAAGCACAATGACATGTATTCTTGTCAGACACTTTCTTTGTGTGGTCTATTTATTAAAAATGATCTGAACTATGCTCTGTCAAAAATAGATTAACATCCATATGTAAATGAAGACCCCTGAAATTTGATATTTTTTATGTGAGTGTGATTGCCTGCTCACCAGCTGTTGTACTGAATTCTGACTCAGGAGAACATGCAAAGGGGAAAGCTATCACTAGATTAAATAATGAAAAAGCAAATAAAAGCATCAATAACTTCCTAGTGTAATATTTAGCTCCCTGCCATCTTTCAGAATTCATATTGTGTAATACTCTCATTCATCACCTGCTCTGGCTGAAGACACACTATTATATTAAAATAATATGGAGAGTATAGTTTTAAAAATAAAAAATGGCATACAATTGTTAAATATGTAACACCTTTACCTATAACACCTATAACAATCAGAAGCACTTCACAAAGAGAGTGTGTACACACGCGCCATTTTAATATGTACACATAATAGCAGTAATTTCACCCACTCTGAAATAAAGGCAAATTTTGGATAATAAGGGTTTGGCTTAAAGCCCATTGAAGTCATTGGTGTTCCTTTGACATTGAATTAGCTCCTAAACATGGCATTTTCATATCAGCATGGTACAATGGTATAGAATAAGAAGTGAAGAGCATTATTTTCTTTTAGACCCACAGAGTGATTTTTAGGTAGGCAGAAAATAATAACCAAATCGGAATTTGGCCTAGGCACCAGTGTTAGTCCCCCCCATCTTTTCACTTCACTTTTCACTTTATTGATATAGACACTAATATGTCTTGAGCAAGGGATACAAACAATGTTTGTTTTTGGAAAATAGGGGGTTGGAAGAAAGGATGGATAAATATGATGCTTTTTAGATCCATTTCTGTGCAGCTTTCAAAAAGTATCTATCCGCAGTTGTGTTATCAAGCCAAAGAGTGCATACTAAAGATTCCATTATGTCCCAGTTTTATTCTTAACATTAATAAAAAAGGCAAGAAAAATACATGTTTTTAACTTTTGTTCTCTCAGCACAACCTGTTTTATATTTCACTTTACATAGACCCATCTCAGTTCATACCAGTACAGCCAATGAAAGCTACCTCAGCAGCCTGGTATTCCACTTTCTAATGCCTTTCTGTGCTTCTGTGTGTGTACAATGTAGGACATCCCTAGGCTAGTGACATTTGCATCAGTAGTAGCAGAATGTGTAGTACAAGCCTGATCATACCAGTTTTGTTTGGGGCTCCTTTGGTGCTCATACTCAAACCCCCTTTACATGGTACACTTACAGCACGATTAGCCAGTTAATCACACCTGGCTACACATTAACTCAATTAAAGGTGTGTTAAGAAGAGGAACAAACTACAAAATTATTCCACAAAATATGTGTAATGAATTTGTCCTTGCTTTCTCTCATGCCATTAATTGAACATGTTGCCGGGGCCCCTGTGGCTGGGTGCCCCATCAGCTGATCAGAGCTCCCAGCTGGGGAGGCCATGTGCACTCCTGAGCCTGGGAGCTTCCAGCTGATGGGGCTCCCAGCCATGGGGAGCCCCACATCCCCCTGCAGTTGGGAGACTGCTGTTGATATGATCTTCCAGACACGGGGGGAGGCATGCCCCTTCACACCACTGTGACTGAGAGACCACAGCTACTGAGCTTTTCTAGCCTTGGGGTGTATGGAGCCCCCCTATGGCTGAGGGATCACAGCAACTATACTCTCCTTGCTGCAGCAACCCCTGGTGTGTCCCTGCAGCTGGGAGACCATGTTGCATGGCAGAAGGTGCAATTGTGTGACTCACACATTGGATCCCATTGCACCTTTTACCTGCTAGTGTAGAGGGGTCCTCAATAAAGGATAGGGTGACACTCTTAGCTCTGAGTTTTTCTCACTTTTATTTAGTGAAACTTTAATACTAAAAGTCCATTAATACTTTTACTAGTTTTAATGGACTTTCACATCTGTACGAGAGTATGACCAAAGACATACAGGCAGTCCTCGGATTTACAACATAGTTGGTTCCTGAAAACTGCGTCTTAAGTTGAAATGCTGTAACTCGGGATCGATTTTTCCATACGAAACAATGTTATAAATCGGGGATCGGTTCCTGAACCAAGGCCCAATACCCTATTTTCACCAAAAAATAACCCAGAATTTTGTACTCAATTATAGATGAGTAATATAGCTACATTCATGTATATATATTGTAAATAGCAATCTTATTGTTTTGGAAGGACTTCTTTGAGGTGACTTTGCTGGACTTTTTGAAGGGTTCTTGGCTGGAGTCTTCTCTGTAGTCTTAGCTGCAGGTTCTTCTGGAGTCTTGTCTGCTTTCTTAAAGAAAGTATTCAAGGAAGTTTGGACAGATGTTCTCCAGGGAGACGGGTGACACAGCAAACTTGTTCGCTGGCATGGCATCGTATCGGATCATGCGTTGTAAAGTTGAAACTGATGTCAGAAAGTTGAAACAGGGAGTCAATTTATAAATGTTGTAAGTGTGAAACATTGTAACTTGAAACGTAAGTTGAGGACTGCCTGTAGTTAATATAGTAGGTGAAAGGACTTTTGAAAGATAAGATGCACGTTTCCTGGTAGTTTATTTCATAGGAGAGCCTTTTGTGAGTTCCTTTTCCTTTTGCTGAGCTTCCTTTTTAACCAAAGGCCTAGTCTTATGGGCACAGACTGTCCTTACTGTGGACAAGTACTACTGCACTACTTCTTATGGCTTCCCTCCCCAACACACACTTCTTTTCTTTATAGACTTTAAAATCACATAGCTCTCTTGTCCAATAGCTTCTTGGGCAGATCTTGATAGAATACACTAGTACTGCCTTGCAGACAACAATATTGCTGTGTCTTTTCAATCCCTCATCCATTTCAGGGTGCTATATACATACCTATTTACGGAGGGTATGGTGTGCAGTTGTTTGGGACTGATGTATTGAATTGCACAGTTCTACTACCAAAAAGACTTGTCTTTATTCCCAAATGGGAGAAAAATGATTTTAGGCCACAGACCAGATCCTCAGCTGAGGTAAATTGACATGGCTCCCTTGAATGTAATGGATCTATGTCAGGTTACAGCAGTGAAGGATTTAAACCAATATAAACAGCATTTGTTCCAGAACTGATGCAGTATAAGAAAGCATCAAAAGACTGATGTACATTCTCGATCATATGAATAGCCTAGGTAGAGCTATCAGCTACAGAGACCTGATCATCTGTGGTTCCTTGTCTCAAGCACTGTTCTTTTAAGCAAGTTGCTTCAAATTGTAGTAGAAAGGCTGTGTCCACACAGCATGGATGTTTGGTTCCCGAGGGACAAGTAGCAGTGGGACGCTTTGTGCTGCCCCTACTTGTCCCCAGGAAATGCCTGGGCCACGTGCCCTCTGGCACATGGCAGGTTACCTTGGGTGGGGTAGGAGATGCTGGCCCCAGCAACCTTACCTGGGGTCCTGGGGGATTTCTGGGGCTGCAGCAGTGGTGATCCAGCTGCTCAGAGCCTGGGTGCAGCTAGAGTGTGGCTCTGGCTGGCTAGGCTCTGCTTTTGAGTGGTGCGTGCTGCATCCTCATGCGCCACTCTGCTTTTTTTTTTTTTTTTGCA
>NW_017729006.1:25482771-25485460 GCF_001723915.1 Gavialis gangeticus | reverse complement strand
CAGCTGCTCAGAGCCTGGGTGCAGCTAGAGTGTGGCTCTGGCTGGCTAGGCTCTGCTTTTGAGTGGTGCGTGCTGCATCCTCATGCGCCACTCTGCTTTTTTTTTTTTTTTGCATGGGATTTTTTGACCCCTGGATATCCAGGGGTCAGACTTCTCCCCCACACTGCTCCCTTGCAGGATGGAGAATGGCTGACTGTACCACACAGCTGTGCTTGTCTGGATGCAGCCAAACTGGCAACTGGAGAATTCAGCAGAAGAATCCTGTAAGTTAGCTGAGAATGTATGATGCTTTCCTGTGATGGGGGTCTATTAACATTTTGTTATCCTGGTGAACAGGGATGTGTAATGAAGTTCACTTTCCTCCCAGCATGTCTGCATGTTCTGTACTTAGAGTGGTAGATGAAAATTCTTCAGCTCTTTATGGATCATGGAGACAACGGGTATTTACCCTTGTCCATCAATGTTATGCTTCATCGTATTTTATAAAACTAAAGCTTACTTTATTGTTTCCTCTCCCAGCCTTAACACTTTGTCAGCTGAGTGAGGACTGCTAAAAGGGCATTCAGATAACATCGTGTACCTAATGTCAACACCTAGCTGGGTTAGATGGGAATGCCATGTGTGATCAAGTTATTAGCCTGAGCCTGCGCTAGGGGTTGGCCAGAGGTATTTCATCTGTGTAAGGCTGACACAGATATTGTTGCACGTCTTTCTCAGTGGATGTGCCCCAGAGCATGTATAATCTAAGAGGGAGCATCTGGCTGTATTCCTAAAGCACAAATATAAGCCTTATATAGTTGCATAAAGACTGTGCAATTGTACATTGCCTAGGCAGAACTGTTGTTTCTAAAAGGAGAAAAACTTAGCTCAACTCCCTGAGCAATAAAAATTCCAGCCAAATGCAGAACCAAAGCTAGTGTGTTCCAAGATACTAAAAATTAGAAGCACACAGGAAACCCATACATTAAAATAATTAAACGGGTGTGTGTGTGTAATGGGAAGACAATGGCAGGGTGAACATGGGAAGAGGTTGTGTTTCAGGGACTTCTGTGGAAGGAAGGTTAAAGACTGAAGAAATAGCTTTGTTTCTCATTTCCTTGTACACCTGTTAAATTGGCATGCCTTGAAACAGTGGAAGCTGCCCTGAATCAGCATGGTCTGGTCGCATATAATTCCAAAATGATTCAGGAGGTCTGATACTGATAAAATGAACTGCAGTTCTAGAATGGCCCAGTTTTCATTATTTCAATAGCATTATTAAATGCTGTGATCATGGGTGAAAGGGATCAGGGCACCACTATTACCCAGGTCCTGGTGGCAGATTGTCTCCCATCTTATATATCTTCCAAAATTTTAGGGCCAAGATGTTCATTATATCTCAGGGACATTGTGGTTTTATTTCAAGCTTCAAAGCCAGAGGCTCTTTTTATTAACTGCTCAGTTCCCAGAAAACAAACTGATAATTGGACAGAAATTTAGGTCAATATTTCCAAGTAGTGCAGTCTCTGCAACTATTGAGGGATTTTTCAATAAAACAATTCTGCTTGGAAAATATAGGATGTTACCAGTTACGATTGAAGTTCATCCAAGAAAGCATTTTCTACAGGCAGGATGGAATTCTAGTGAAAACCAGGAAGACATCTCCACTATCACGTGGTTATTACAGTACTCAGTGCTCTGCTATTCTCTTATAGTCCATGTGAAAGTGTCAGTTATACATATGTTCTAAGCTTCATCACTATCAGTATTTCCTGTTCCATTTTATAAATAATTAAATACTTGATGGTTCTGGGACCCAACTGGGGGTGGGGGGTCTCATGTTCCAGATGATTGCTTTACTTGTTGGGCTATATAATCAGTTTCTTTCTCTTTTTTCCAGCATAATGAATATTTAATTACTGAAAAAACATGGACAAGCTGCAACAAGAGCTATTAAGAGTGTCTTTCTTCCCACCCCCAAAGTAGCTAATAGTCTAACAGAGCACTCTCTAGAGATGTGAGGGAATGGCATAGCATGGATATCTCTGATACAGAATAATATCTTAGCCACCAGGCTAGTGGTTATTCTGGACTTAATTTCTTTAATTTTTTGTGGAATATTTTAAGGGGAACACTTTCCATTCCATTGCTATATGGACCAAGAAAATGTTTGTACTTTCAAAAATTTTTACAGGTTAGGAAGAACATTTCTCATTTACCTAGAATCCTCTTATTCCCATATGTTGAATATGAAATGCGTTACCTCCAGGTATGCTATTTGGAGCTATTGATAATCTGTAAATTATGGTATATGGCACTTACAATATGCTACATTTCTTTTATTGTGGCCAGGAATCAGGATGTAGGAGACTACCTAATTGTGTCTTCCCATTTCTAATTTCTGTTGTATAACAGATATTGCATACATGAGTCATAGAGATCAGGTAGTGAAGATGCTGGTCCAAAGTTACCTCCTAGCTGTTGCAAAATAAAGTCTTTTCCTTCTTTTTTCTGTATCTATAGGGGATTAGAACAAATTTAAGACTGATAAACATGTAGTATTTAAGCAAAAATATTCACAGAGATAAGAGCATCACTGTTGCTTTTGAGGAAATTATTATTTCAAGAGATGTGTCAAATGCAGAATGGTCATTGCATACTGTATTTTTTTTTTCTAGGAAACTACTCTATTACTCTGAAGCTCTTGGAA
>NW_017729006.1:25473296-25477771 GCF_001723915.1 Gavialis gangeticus | reverse complement strand
ATTATTTCAAGAGATGTGTCAAATGCAGAATGGTCATTGCATACTGTATTTTTTTTTTCTAGGAAACTACTCTATTACTCTGGTTTTCTTTCGGTAAAGGTGGAACAAAGGGTGTTGGAAGGGCTCTTTTTACAGATTGTACCATTAATGAGGATGCAATGACATTCAGTGCTTTACATCATCCAGCTGTGAAGTATTATTAAATTAGTTTGACAGATAAGGAAATGGAGGGAGAAATGTAACCTGAAGTCAGTGCAACATTACTTTGCTGAAACTACTAGTGAAATTGTCTATCTGTGCTTGTTTTTTCGCAGAGCTGTCACTTGACATATGAAAGGCTACATGGGAACTAAGTGAAGGAGCTGGGATTTAAGCTCAGCAACAGGCTGAATGATTTTTTGGTGAATATTTGTTGAAAAATGCAGATTTGATCACCCACAAAGTACTTACAACTTTGGTTAGAATTTGGTTAAAAAAACTTTTCCCAAATTGAGCTAAAATGAAGCCAAAATATCAGAAATGTTGATACGGTTAATTCCAGGTCTCCAGGGGGAAAACAAACCAAAACAGACTAGACTTAAAATAATTATGTATATATATTTGATGAATCAAAACCATTTCTGGAGAATTGACCCCAGGTTTTATTCGGCCTGAAGTGAATTTTATATATATATATATAGAGAGAGAGAGCGATAAAATAAGGCAGTGAAATATATATTTTATAAAACAGTGAAACAGAGATCATATTAGAAAAAAAGAGAGAGAATGATTTATAGCCTGGTAGCTTAGGGTACTTACCTGAGATGTGGGATTCCAGTCCCTGCCGCAATAAACATCTAAGTAAAGTAGAACATGAGAGACTGAGGGGGCGTCATCCCAGACTACCCTCTCCTGGGAAGGGATAGTCTTTGCCTCTACTGAATCAAACAGAGGTCAGATTCGAATCTAGGTGCCAAACTACTATCCTACCTATCGTGTTAACAGGTACAAGATGAGGAAAGTACTGATACCTTCTACTTGCTACTTTTATCAATCTAGCTATTTACTTTTATTTAAAATGCCTAAAGTTAAACAAAACAGTTCATTTCAGGCTGAATAAAACCTGGCATCAATTCTCCAAAAATGGTTTTGATTTATCAAATATTCAAATAAAAAAGCTGATTTATTAAAAATATTTTTGTCTATTCACCAAACTAAAAAATAATCAATATTCACATATCACTTGTACAGGAGTTTCTGGTTCATAGTCCTGTGTGTCATTGGCTAGGACTGCTTTCTTCTCTAAAAACCATCTTTTTTCTCCCTGTGTATCTCTTTCTAGCGGAAAGAGCAATCTCTTTTGTGTTCCTTGGAAAGCTGGCAAGGTTCTTTGGCTAAATGTGATATCTTTTATTAGACCAACTAAATAGCTGGAAAAATTGTCCTTTGTAAGCTTTCGGGCACAAATGCCCTTCTTCAGGCATAGGGAAAGAACAGCTTTCCAGCTGTTTAGTTGGTTTAATAAAAGAGATCACATTTACCCAAAGAACCTTGTCTGCCTATGTCCTTAGACCAACATGGCTACAGCCAACAACCCTAAAGCTTGGAAAGATGGGACAGTGTTTATAACTTGTCTTTATTAATATTCCTGGAGGATTAACATTTTCAGAGAAATACTGATCCATCTGGATTTTTCAGTTCACCCTCTTAAGTTTGCCCTCACCTTTCTAAGCTAAGTTTGTGATGAAGATGAAAAATCCAAACCCAAATACTCTTGGTTCTGACTTGAACTGGAGATGCAGAAGACAGGGAAGAGTGGCCTCTTAAAGACTTAGTAGTTCATAGAGGCATAAACTTTCATAAGCAATAGCTTATGAAAAACAATTTGTCAGATGCTATGAAACAAAGACTTTTTCAAATTGTACATGACCCTTTACTCAGCCTTAGTTTATGAGAGAGAGGTAACTTTCAGCAATATCTGATTACTGTAAGAATGTAAGAATTTTAGAGCAATTACTGTAAGAATGTACTGTAAAAACAAGGAATTTTATTTTAATGATCTGAAGCTGGAGATGTAGTGCAGCTTCCATCTGTTATTTAAGCATAGTGTAGAGCATTGAATTAGAGTGGAAATGAAGTCAAAGAATGATATGATTGTGGTGAGAGATAAGCCTAGGGGAAGGACACAAGGGAGGAAAGCTAACTTGAACTACAACAAGACAGCCGTGATTTTTGTGAATGTAGCAAATCAGCTTCCAACATCATTTTTCTGGACAGCTCAGATGAAATCCTTTTAAACTAAAGGGATAAACTGGTCTTCAATTCCTATTTGTTAAAAAATAAATTGTGGGTGTAAACCAGTAGGCTAACTCTCGGGTATTGCTTTGTAGCAGCTGTGGTTAAATGTCGATTTTTTCAGGGGTTACCATTAATGTGCCAATTTGAAACTATAATCTAAGTGCTGGATCCCAAGGCTCAGATTTTTTAACTGTAAAAAGACTTGTAATTTACAGTAAAAAGTATAAAAGAGAAAACTCCCACCCAAAACAGTGCTTAAAGAACTTTTGCTCATGGATATCTCAACAGTTCTACCATCATAGTTTTACCATCTACCATCCTCTCCATGTTAAGAGAGAAGACACCTTTAAGCATGCTTCCTTATGATCAGTACAGTTTCCCAGAGGTTGGTCATGGCCCTACCATTAAGTAGGTTAACATAATCAGTTTCCAACAGTCATTGAATAAAAGATAATTTGTTCCGGGAGGATGGACTGAAGACCAGATATCTCCCTATTTCTGGAGGGTGAATGCCCTAATAACTAGGCTACAGAATTATTTTTTTCTCATTCTTTTGCTTAATGATGCTTGACTTATTTTCTGCATAGTAGAATAGTTTAATCAGCAAAGATAAAGAGTACTACATACCTGTACTCTGCTAGGAAGAGCCTTCTCCAGGGAAGTGAAGGATGTGAATTCAAACCCCCTGTCCAGAAGAAGGGAATTAACACCCATGTTGCTTTTCTGTTGGAGTAAATTCAGTCTAGTGCTGAGGTAAGTAGAGGATCAGTAAATATTTTAAATGTGCTGCTTAAACCTTCTTTTAACACCTTTGTGAAGGGGGTGATTTTCACCTTTACTGAATAGAACTAGGCAAGTGATTTCTGCTTGAAGGTTAAGGCCGTAAAGTTTTCTTTCTAAAGACAGTGTGATATATTGCACACTTTCCCCCTACAGCCTTGGAAACATTAGGCTGGGGGCTAGCCAAGAGATTTAAAAAGACCCTTATTTTGTCATATTTAAAGTCAAAGGGCATTGAAAATATGTCTGAAAATGTTTATAACTTTTTTTATTACAGTCACCTTTATCTTTCATTTTCCTCCAGAATTACGGAAAGCATTGAGGTTTTTTGTGAACCACATGGCCTGTGTTCTTTTAAAATTACTTTTCTTACTTCTAAAGAAACATAAATTTGCCTTTTAAATCTTCTGTTTTTGTTACTGCTTGTGCAGTAACACAAGGGCTCCAGCACTGGGTGGCAGTGACTCAGAGTCGACATTCCCACTGGGGCCAGTGGCCTCTCTCCCATATCCAGATGCCAACCCTGCAGAGGCAAGAGACAGAAGCCTTTTGTGAGAATTTGTAACATTTAAAAAATAAGATGCTCTGCAGTGGGGGCAGTGTGCTGCCTAGCCTCAGATAGGGGTTTGGCCATGCATGGGTGGCCAGGGACCATGGTAAGACTGACCGGGCAGGCCCAGACAGCCACTGGCTGAGCCCCCTATCCCTGCTTGCTCCTTTGGGTCCAGTGGGCCACTGGGTGCTGGTCGCAGGCAGCCTGCCTCCCCTGCCCCCTTCTCAGGGTGGGGCAGGCCGGGACCCCACTTCCCCATCTTTCCCCCTGCAAGTGAGCCACTCTGCTGTGCTGCCTCCCAGTCCATGATGTGTGGGTTTGGGGCATGTGGGGCTCCCAGACAACTGGGGTGAGGGGCTGGCCATGAACCTATCCTCCCCAGTGGGGGGCCTCTCTGGGGAGGCACCCCGGGGCTGATCCCCCCCACACCACCGCTGCACCCTGAGTGTGCCCCTGCTTCAGGTGTCCTGGGTGGTGTGCGATGAGCTGTTTCTGCAGGCTGAGGGGTGCCTGAGCCACTACGCCCTTCTGCTGCTGATCCTCCTGGAGCCCTGGGTGCACCTGTACTCCTGGTTTGGGACCCTGAGCTATGACAGCATGGAGGGCAAGTCTGGGCTTCCCTGCAACCTCCACCACTGCCTGGAGGGTTACTGTGGTAGCACTACATGTCTTTGCCCCCTGCTACTGAGGAGGACATCGCCACTGGCATCAACAATTTCCTTGAGGTGTGAGAGGCCTGTACCCACCCAGCAGTGGGAACATGGGCTGCTGAGTAAAGTTTTGAAGTGTGTCCCACCTCTCTGCATTCTGTGGGGGGCAACTCAGGGCCAGGAGAGTGTGGGCAGGGCTGGGGGGCAGGGGCTGG
>NW_017729006.1:25468040-25473135 GCF_001723915.1 Gavialis gangeticus | reverse complement strand
GGGGCAGGGGTGGGTGCTGGGAGGGCCCGCTCCCCAGTGTGGGGCTTACCATGTGGCTCGGGTTGGTGTGGCTGGCAGCTGGGTGCAGGTCTCCCTGTCGGTGACAGCATCCAGTTACACCTAGTGTCTTTGGCCCACGGTGTGCAATGGGCTGGGACCCAGCCAGGGTTGTGTCCAAGGAGGAACTGGTGGTGTTGATGGCTGGTGGTGATATGGCTAGCTGATCCTTGTGGCAGGATCTGGGGCTATACAAGGGCCAAGTTAGACCTGGGCTGCCGGAGGTGCTAGTGCATATAACTGCTATGGAGGTGGGAAGGGTGGGGCACTGAGTGCGCGAGGGCCCCTCCTCTGGTGACGTGTCAGTAGAGGGGTCAGGGTGGAGCTGGGGCTCAGGCAGACTGCCCCTGATGGTGAAAACTTAAGGGTTGTGGCCTGGGTCCTGGGGTGCTAAAATCTGGTCAACTGTCACATAAAGGGCAAGGTCTTGTGGGTACAACCAGACCGATGATTGTGGTTTGTCATGGCCGCCCACTGTGCTGGTAAAGTCTTGACCTTCATGCAGCACTGCCACACCGACTGGTTGTACCCTTGCATCCCTCATGACATGGCCTCATAAATGTGGGTGTTCAACTTCCTGCCCCACTCAAACTGCCTCTGGACCTCTGCATTGCCTCAGAGCACCACAAGGTCCCCCTTGTTCCATCTGGGGTCCTGGGTGAATGGCATGGATGGGCTCACATGGGCAGAGCTGGGCTTCAACAGGGAGGATGCAGATGACATCATGCATCCTGTACCAGTTTTCTGGGCCCCCGCTCACCTGTCCCCATGTTCCTGGACTTGGGTAGCTGCCAGCAGCACCCAGTGCAGGGGCATGGCAAGGGACTGGGAGCTGGACAGCAGAGGCTATGCCTTACAGTGCTTGCAGGTGCAGGGCAGGCTGCTCAGGGTGAGCAGCAGTGAACTGGTGTTGGCCCTGCTGCCAGAGGTAGCCAGCAATCAGCCCTGTAAAGCTGTCAGGGCTGGGCAGGGGGTTCAGCAGGCTGCAGCCCTTTTCAGCACCCACCTGACCTAATAGGGGTGCCCTGGCAGCTGTGTGGCCCTGCAGTACCCAAGCAGTAGCTTTGGCTTCTAGACAAGCAGGCAGAGGCAGACTATTTCCTGTCTAGGGGGGCACACAAAGCCTATAGTGCTGTTGTGGAGTGTACAGGCTCCTTTAGGCTCCTGGTGTATGTGCCCCTGGGCACAAAGTGGCTGCTGGCTTTTATAGAGTCAGCTCAGAGGCAGCCCAGCCCCAGGGCAGGAGAAGCTCTGAGCCAGGGGACCTGGGTCTGGGCTCAGGTCAGCCCCCCAATGGTAGGGCAAACCCAGCACTAAACAGTGCTGGGTTGTGTCAACATGTGTGTTACTGTATATTAACTAATTGCGCCTAAATTTGATACCTGTATCAAATTTAGGCACAATTAGTCATTTTTACTGTGCAGTACAGACATTCATGTGCAGACATGCGCCCATACTATGCAGTAAATGAAGCTAATGCTCAGTAACACATCTCATGTAGATACACCTAATAATGCTGAATTTAAAACATTTGTGATGAGTTAGGGTGGAAGTGAAATCTTTATGTATGACCCTTCTTTCCAACGAATAAAGAAGAGCTGTCTTAACAGACTGCATATTGTTTAGGTTGATTCTTAAAGCTCACATGAGATAAAAATAACCATCTTTAAAAATTTACAGAAGTGGAAATATGACATTGAGCTCATTTCTCAAAGACAATCTCTTGCATGTTTTGTTTCCTCTGTTTCTGGTCAAATTTTTTTTGTTAATCAGGGCTTGCTTCTAGTATTATATTTACTTATGTTTGACTTTTATAGATTCATAGATTGTAGAGTTGGAAGGGACCCAGAAGCATCATCGTATCCAACCCCCTGTCCCAGGCAGGAAAAGGACCAAGGTTAGATGACCCCAGCCAGGTGCCTATCTAGCCTCCTCTTGAAGACCTCCAAGTTAGGTGATAGTACCACCTCTCTTGGCAGCCCATTCCAGCTTCTGGCCACCCTTACTGTGAAAAATTTCTTCCTAATGTCTAACTTGAATCTACTTTCCACTAGTTTGTACCCATTATTCCTAGTTACTCCTAGGCGTGTCCTGGTAAATAGTGCATCTCCAACTCTCTGTTGTCCTCCCTTGATTAACTTATAGGCTGCTACAAGGTCTCCCTTCTGACATCTCTTGTGAAGGCTGAAGAGATCCAGATCTCTCAACCTCCCCTTGTAGGGCTTTGTATGGAGGCCACTAATCATACAAGTGGCCCTCCTCTGGACCCTCTCCAGATTCTCTGCATCTCTCTTGAAGTGTGGCATCCAGAACTGGGCACAGTACTCCAACTGCAGCCTGGCCAGTGCTGCATAGAGGGGGGAGAATTACCTCCCTCGATCTGTTGGTCATGCATCTGCTAATTCACGATAAGGTGCGATTGCCTTTGTTGATGGCTTCGTTACACTGTTGGCTCACGTTCGTCTTGGAGTCAACTATGACTCCAAGATCCCTCTCAGCCACTGAGCTGCTGAGGAGGTCATCCCCCAACCTATAGGTGTGCTGGGGATTCTTCCTTCCTAGGTGGAGTACTTTGCATTTGTCTTTGTTGAATTGCATCCTGTTTCATTCTGCCCATTGACACAATCTGTCCAGATTGGTGTGTATCTGCTCTCTGCCCTCTGGTGTGTTAACTTTGCCCCATAACTTGGTGTCATCTGTGAACTTGGACAGGGTGCTCTCCACACCCTCGTCCAAATTGCTGATGAAGATATTAAATAACACTGGTCCAAGGACTGACCCCTGTGGGACACCACTGCCTACCTCCTTCCAGGTCAAAAATGACGCATCCACCACGACTCTCTGGGTGCGGTTCCTAAGCCAGTTTGCCACCCACCTGGCTGTCAGCCTTCACTCCACAGCCTGCTATCTTCCTTATGAGAATAGGATGCAAAACAGTATCAAAGGCCTTCTTAAAGTACAGGTAGATGACATCTGCCTTCTGCCTGCATCAATCCCCTCCCTCCGCTTATTGCCAGACCCTGCTCTCCTTGAGCACATGGAAGCGAGGAGCAAATTTGAGAACACTGACTTTGAAATATGTGTAACTGTAGTAATTTGCATATAGTACCTATAGACTTCGCTAATCTAGAACTGATGCATTTTGCCTTTTTTGAAACTGCTCCACTTTTTAGCACAGGTACTCCATAAACACTTAAGTAGCACTGTTGTTCCTACTTGTATATAGGGACCTACTAAAATCATGATTTTGTGAAGTTCACAGAAACTGTGAAATCGGGCAATCCCTGTGAAATCTGCACCCCCACCCCAAAAAAACCCCAAACCCTCAAACTTTCTGCAAATAAATCAGAGGGGTGTGTGTGGTGGGGTGGGGGCAATGTGGTCAGCCTGCAAAAATGGCAGTTGGCACCATGATCTCCCTGTGAGATTAGCTGGCCACCTCCTCAAATTGGGTAGAACTCTACTTATATCTAGTACAAGTTATGCATGATATTAGTCCAAAACTAAAAGGCTCATGATTTACCATATAGTTCATTGGGCAGGGCCCCAGCAGAGTCAGCAGTGTTTAAATCCATGGTGACCCCACACCTCAGCACTGCCCAGCACTGCTTCAGATACCTCCCACAAAGGTTCCATATGTTAATTACTGCTCTCCCCCCAACTCATGACTGGAACTGGGTTTTCTTGTTATGAGTCCTAGGATACTCCAAAAAATTTATATGCAGATGAGGTGTAGGGCAACCTGGTTTGGGTCTACCTCATAGAAGGAAGAGCCACACTAATCATGTATACCAGGCTAAGAGAGGGATTCTGGATGAATTGTTTGGGGCCTCATCTGATGATGTCTGCCAGACATTTAAGGCTGGTGAAGAAACAGGAATAATTGAAAATGGGGAAGGAAGGCACAGTTCAGCTCATGGAGTAAAGAGGAAGTTGAAATGCATGCAGTGTAGTGGCTCACCATGACTTGAAAAAGGGTCATTGCTGAGGAGGACTGGACTCAATAGGTACTGTCATATATCTTATTTATATGGGCTGCACAAACCTTTCCTTGTTGTAGGTGCCCATCAACATATTGCTTTTTCGCTTCTTGTGGGCTCAGATCAAGCATGGCAGCCTGGCACAAGCCCGACTGCTGCCCTGAAACCTTTGTTGATGACCCAAGAGGCAGGAGTAGAGAGCAGCGATATGGTGGTGGCCATGAATGCTGGTGAGCTGAGAGTAGAGAAGCAAAGATTGGAGGAGAGAAGAGACCAGATGAAGTAGAGTCACCAATATGGAAAATCAGACTGAGAGCTGGAATCTGGTTGGTAGCTGGTGCAGTGATAAATGAAGATGAAAGCAAAAGTAGCTGAAACTGCACAGGGAAGAGCAAGCCAGAAGAAGAGAGACAGGAAGAAGATGGAGAGCAGCCAGACTGCAGAAAGCAGCAGCAGGAACCAGAGAGCTGAAGAAGAACAGAGAGGAGGAGCCAGACAACGGAATCTAGAAGAGGAAGGTGAATGGAGCTGGGACAATGGGGACAAGGAGCCCAGTGAGACTTTGAGGCTGATCATGCAACAATGACTAGAAAAAAGGCACAGGAGAGATGAACTAAGGGGAGGAATGACTTTTTTGACTGGATTTTGATCAATATTTTGAAAGTGAATCCCGAGTACTTACAGTACATAATGGTCTACCCAAATGGGAGGTCATGGGGTTTCATCTTCTGGCACAGAAGGGCCTATGAGCAGTTCTAGAGAAACTACAAGGAAATGGAGGAGAAGGAAGAACTGCTAGGACTGATTTTTGCCACAGAACCGTAAAAAGGTGCCCATCAGCATTTTTTTGTACTGGGGAGGCTGTCCAAGCTTGCTTTGGCCTCTCTGAATACAAGCCTGGCATGTCAGTACCTCCAGGCACAGGGCTCATTTCCTCTAGGGGAGAAACTGCTTTTTTTTAAATTTATTTATTTTTTATAAGGAACACACACACACACACACACACACACACACACACACACACACACACACACACACACACACACACACACACACAC
>NW_017729006.1:25448681-25467975 GCF_001723915.1 Gavialis gangeticus | reverse complement strand
CACACACACACACACACACACACACACACACACACACACACACACACACACACAGCTTCCCATCAGCATGTTTGTCCAGTATGGGCCACAAATTTTATAATAATGCTCAGTGCTGGCTGCATTTGATGAACTCCATCGTTGGTTTCCATTACTGAGCGCATAATGCTTTTGGCGGCAGTTTAATGATAGATAATGCATTTAATGAGGTTTACTTGTAAGCAAATGTAAGATGAGGAGCTCTTTTCCCTACCTTGATTGTGGAAAAAAATATGTATTTTGTATTCAAGCAAATATGGTATATTTGAGGAAATCCCTTGTCACTCAGAGTGTATCATTCAGCTGCAGCAGACCCCAATTTCATAATAGAGTGCTTCATTATGTGAACTTCCATGACAAAAGATTCTTTTGTTCATAAAAGGACCAAATATTTTAGTTCAAGTATTGCGGGTTCCTATGGCCTTCCTCCCTTATTCAACACAATTTGCAGTTACAAATAGCTGTATTGAGCTTATGAAAACTACTCATATGATTAAGTATTGACAATTATATAGTATATTTTAAGCTCTTTGCAGACAGAGTTGGCATTTCCTCAGTGTTCTAGGTAGTGCAAATGAGATGGTGGGGGAATCAACAGTATGAAGAGGACACTGTTGATCTCCGTATTAGGCTAATCTTTCCTTCTTTGTGATCACACTGGTAAAAAAAAAAGTGAAGGGTGCTATACCATGTGAACAAAATGAAAAGAACCTCTGCAAACCTTTGATCATGAATATTTGAGGAAATCTTGTCCTTTTTTCTGCTTCATGAGTTCTTGAGGCTAATCATTAAAACAGTTGGATTCTGAATTCTTCTTGTCCTTTGTCTAGTTATTTATTGGTGGTGTAATTCTGTGAAGTACAGAGGAGGCAGGTCAATTACTGTAAGTGAAACTGACAGAGTAATGCCTGGAGCAGGAAGAGAAAAAGTGCTTAATAAACTGCTAGATTTGAGAAGATGTGACACTGATGTAATAGGGGAGACAAAAGAAAATGTAAATGTTACAGAATGTGTTTTTTTGGATGTAGAGTATACTTTTAATGGTACATTAATTCTTGTTGATTGACAATGGATTTTTTTCTGAAAAGCATGTGGCATACAAATGAAGGCAAAATTAACTGCAGTCATTGTTTCTACTCTGAATATGCAGTCAATTAATAATAATACTAAAACTCAGCACTTCACTGTTGATCTAAAAGCAATGTTCAGAAATGGGTATATTTTACTAATTTCATTTTACAGATGGGTGAAACACCTTGCTCAAGGTCACACGTAAGACACTGACAGAGCAGTGAATAGAACTCAGCTCTCCTGCCTTCTTGTCTAGTGCCCTTTGTACTGGACCATTATTATTTCAGCTCTTAGAGTAAGAAAATGTTCTGGAAATACATTGTTGTAGAATTCTTGACTGACTTTATGTTGCAGACTAATCAAACCTCTCCAGTATAAAAAGATCTCAATAAAACAGATTGACTTTAGTTTGTACAGTACTCTCTGTTCCCTTTGCAACTTTGTAACCAGCAGAAAAATAGTCATCAATCAGTGCCAGATTTTCTTATTTATTTCCTACTTTTAAAATGATTTTTGTAGCAGCTAACATGATTGCAGTACATCATTATTACTAAATAGAGCTTTTAAGTCAGAGAAGAAAAAGATAAATGAGAGAGTCTGTTCCATGGTGGCTATGAAAATGATACAAATATGAATTACAGCTTGTAACAGAACTCATGTAAGAGTATGTTCATTCAGTTCTTTACTTTGAGGATAGTCACGATGTATGTCTATCTCCAATAGGTGTTCAGTGAAGTGAAAGGTACATGAGGTTACATTCTGATAGAATGAGGTGTCATTAGCATCAAGTTTGTTTTGCTGGAGAATTTGGAAGCCAGAGAAGAAAGAGAAGGTCCTGCTTGTGAAGATACACCATTTTGTTGTATGCTGCAAGGAAAATAACTTGAGAGATTTATACTGTGGGTCTTTTCTGGTTATGTCATCAGGATATACAAAGAAAACACTCATGAATATATAGGAAGAAGAATATCTTATTCTGTGGAACCTATTAGCTTATTCACTGTTAACTTGTATTTCTATGTTTGTACAAAGTCTAGAACAATGGGGTTGTGGTCCATGGTGGAATTTCACAATGCATACAAACAAGAACAGAAATAACAATAATGAATTCTAGAACACATTTCTAGGCTTGGTTTGTCTTTCTTTTTTTTCTTGGAAGTGCATTCCTTTTTAAAAATGTATTACAAAGCTGTTCCTGAAAACTAGAAACTGTTAATGACACACCGAACAAATTTCTTCTTCTTATTCATTAGTTTTCATTACAGTAAAACTAGATGCCCCAAAGCAACAGGAGCCCAGGTGCTGTAGGTGTGGTAGAGATGCATCAACAAAGCCATTATTTTACCATATATGTCAGCAGAATGGCCTGAATTTCGTAGACATAGATATTAGGGCTGGAAGGGACCTCACAAGATTATCGGGTCCAGCCCTCTGCCCAAGGGGCACAAATGGTTTGTGACTATTAGATTGTGTCTTCCCTTTGGGTGTCCTCATAAATGGCATGTGCCCCTGGCAGCTGGGGGGGCACGGCTGCACTGGTGGCATTGGGAGCCTGGTGGCAGCAGCGGGAGCCCAGTGGCAGTAAGTGCGGAGCTCCTGCAGATGCTGCCAGCACTGTTGGTAGTGGGGGGGGAGCACTGACCAGGGGTCGGCGACAACCCGCAGATGCTGCAGGCAGTGTTGGCAGCGGGCAGCAGCAATTGTGAACTGTCCACAGATGACACTAAGATGTGGGGGGAAATGGGCTCGGTAGAAGGGAGGAATAGGCTGCAATCAGACCTAGACCAGTTACAGGGGTGGGCAGATGAGAACAGGATGGGATTCAACACTGACAAGTGCAAGGTGCTGCACCTAGGGAGGAAGAGCCAGCAGCATACCTACAGGCTGGGGAACTCCCTTCTTGTCAGTGCAGGGAGTCATCTTGGAGTCATCATTGATGCCAAAATGAACATGGGCCGGCAGTGTGGGGATGCAGTCAGGAAGGCCAACCGTACCTTGTCATGCATCCACAGATGCATCTCGAGCAGGTCCAAGGAGGTGATCCTCCCCCTCTATGCGGCACTGGTCAGGCCACAGCTGGAGTACTGTGTCTATTTCTGGGCGTCGCACTTCAAGAGGGATGTGGACAACATGGAGAGGGTCCAGAGGAGGGCCACTTGCATGATCAGGAGTCAGCAGGGCAGGCCCTATGAGGAGAGGCTACAGGACCTGAACCTGTTCAGCCTCCACAAGAGAAGGCTGAGGGGGGATCTAGTGGCCTGTTACAAACTAGTCAGGGGGGACCAGCAGGCATTGAGGGAGTCCCTGTTCCCCTGAGCACTACCAGGAGTGACTAGAAATAACGGTCACAAGCTGGCAGAGGGTAAATTCAGATAAGACATCAGGAGGTGCTACTTCACTGTCAGGGCGGCTAGGATCTGGAACCAACTTCCAAGAGAAGTGGTGCTGGCTCCTACCCTGGGGGTCTTTAAGAGGAGGCTACTTGAACACCTTGCTGGGGTCATTTGATCCCAGTACTTTTTCCTGTCTTGGCAGGCAGTCAGACTTGATGATCTGCTCAGGTCCCTTCTGACCCAACAAACTATGAAACTATGAAACCTCCGGCAGTGTTGACAGTGGGGTGGCGAGTGGCGGCCACCTGCAGGCACCGACGACAGTGTTGGTGCCCCTTTTTTGCAGGGGTTGCACTGCCACACTCAGTGGGTGCATGTGCACCCACATCCACCTCCTACACGTTGCCCCTGGGTGTCCTGGTGAACAAATGTTCTCACAGTTCCTGATACACACCCCTTGTATACTTATAGGCTGCCACCAAGTCACCCCAGAGCCTTCACTTCTTTAGGCTGAAGAGTCCTGTGCCTGTCAGCCTCTCCTCATAAGACCTGCTCTCTTGACCTCTAATCATGTGTATGGCTTACACTTGCTTTTAGGTTATTTCTGCCTTGCACACTCACTTCCAATTTTGTTTTGTTTACAATTTTGACAACATAGCAATTTTTTGTTGGGTTGATTTCATGTGCTTTTAATATGAAAACCAATTTTATTTGTATTTTGGCATCCTTTGCTTGGAAACAGTATGCACTGTAATGGAATTTTCTGTGAAAATGAGCCAGAGGGCATCTCCATTTTCCCACATTTTGTCGATTTAACTTTTGAAATCCCATTTCTCCTATGGAAGAAAGTATATCGAACCCCCATACATTCTACTCCCCTGCCCTTTGCTTTCTTCCTTCGCCCTCAAAATAATGCAAATGCAACTATCTAATTTGATAGAATGATTTGCTAAAAGGAGATTATGACCAAAGAACACCTCTATTTTAACTATAAAGTTATAACATAAGAGGAAACTCATGCTCTTCCTAAACATCAGGACCCCGCCTCTGGTAGCTAGAAAGGTGAGAATTCATACTCTTCCTTAGGAAGGCTTTACTCTGTACCTGCCTGGTTACAAGTGAAAACCATGAAGAATTCATTACTTCATTGGACATTTCCCTAACATCTAATAGATTTTTTTTCACAGCATTCTTTTCTGCAGTTGATACTTTAAATTGGGCATAAAGGAAGCATTGCTAAAGCAGCTATTTTGAGGCTGAATGAGACCCACAGACTCCCCTTTGTTTTTATTATCTGTCTGTGTTATGTTTCCTCCTAGTTTTTCCTTGCTTTTCATTTAGGAATGAGATTTTATTTCTTAACGTTGTTGCTTCCGTCATCACTCATCACCACAAAAGGGGGATGATGGCCACACTCTGATCTTTATGGAAAAATTTTATGAGCCAGCAATTTCTTGAAAAAAAGCGTCTTTTCACATTTGTCTGAATCTGCATGAGAAATATTCATACCTTCATCGAAAAATGAAAAGGTGGGCTAGGGAGATAAGATGCATGAAATCACCACAAAAAGACGGAAGGGGGAAAAAAATCATACGAATGTTTGCCGGAGGAACCGGAGAGAGCCCATTTCTTCTCCCTTGTGCTAATTTTACCCAGTTTGCACAGTGAGGAAGGAGCTACAACTTATGCATATTCCCAGCATGCAGATCAGATCTCTTGGAAAATGGCTTTGCTTGATAGATATAATGGTTCAAATTCATCCCTCATATTGCTTTAGGAAAACAATTGGTATTAGATCAGGGACTCTAAGAAAAGTAATCAAGTCATACCAAGGTTGAATTTGGACCAGTGTCTCTAGCTGGAAGCTTGTAATTCTCTTCAAAGTAGTATTTTGCAAATACATAGTTATTGAACTTGCAACTCTTCTCACTCTGGGATGTACTTCAATAATAAGATAGTAAACTTTTCCCTTTTCTTTTTAAGAAGAACATGCAAACTTCTTTTGTTGGGCTATGAGGGCCTGGCAGTGCATAATTATTGTGAAATGTAACCTATATGCTAGGGCCACGGAGACCTAACAGCAGAATCAGATTAATGAAGCCAACAATTCAACAATATTTGTTTCCCAAACTATAACCTGTTTTTTCCAGTTATAAAATAAAATAGATTATCTGCAAAACAGAATATTTAATTTAATTTAAATAAAGATGGTGGACCAGTTGACATAAACTGTCATAGTTACATTGAAGTCGGTGGCCAGCTCTTCAGCCAAAGCAAATTGGCCAGCTCCATTTCCATCTGCAGAGGGTGTAACACAGCATATCACTTCCAATATTTGGGTTGGGCTTTTTTTGAAGCAAACAAACCCTTTGGTATTTAATGTATATATTTTGATTTACCTTTAGGGTGCAGAGAAGATTCATCCCCTTCCCACTCCTTTTTACGCATGGGGGGAGGAGAGGTCTAAAGTAAAGCCATGAAATAATGAAGTATCACTTAATTCAGAAGTTCTGGAGCTGTGGAATGGTTATCTGGAGTTGAAAACGCTTCTTCAAAGAATCACCTGCCACCTGGCAGATAAAGATGAAGAGGAGAATGTGAAGAGGTTTTAGGGTACCTGTACCATTAGAGTACCAGTGTCTTATTGGAATTAGAACATAAAAACATTCCGCTAATCAGAGTACTGATGCTTTTTAAGTCTAGAGACATTTCGTATGAAAAGTTTTAATAAAAAGCATGCTCCTGTGTTATCCTCTTACCCACCATCCTGATAATTGTATCGATTTTGCTGAACCCGGCATTTTGCTGGACAGAGGCCAAATCCTGAAACATTTTTGTGAGCAGATTTTTTTTGTTGCACTTGTAATGCTCCTAGTTTTTGATTGTTGTAACATTCAGCTATTTTCTTTTCTCTTTTATTTTTACAGTCGGACTTCAGCTACTCCTTTGTATTTACTTGTTGATTTTTTTATTCTAGAAAATAATAGTTTCATAAAGAAAATAGATACCTACCTAAGAGTGGGATGCTAGCATATATTACTTTATGGTGTATTACAATACTGTATGTATTTTGTGATCAAAGTGGTTGAAGTGAGTAAAAATAACTAGAGCTGTTTTATTCTGGCTTGTTTGTGAATGGTTTGTGCAAATAATGGGTCTCAGTTTCTCTCTTGTTGACATAAGTATGGGTTTCCCACTGAATTCAATAGAAATAAGATCATGCTCTATTTTTGCATTGTGTTCAGATGCATTTACAAGAGCTGGATTTCCCCATCTTTCCCTCCCTCCTGTACCTCCTTTGCTTTGCAACTCCATAGAAAAATAAAATGCATTTTTACAATCCCAGGCAGGCATCCATTTTGATTTCTATATTGATTTTACTGACGTAAGAAGTGGAGCAGACTTTGCACTGGGACATCACCTTAGGAACTGCATGAATGTAATTTCTATTAATCTCTTGGTCAGAGTTGAATGACTGATGCAATCTAAAACATTAATTCCAAACAGAGAACTACAGAAATGCTTGCCATGAACCTTTCCTACCTAGAAAAATGATTTGGGAGAACTCAGGAAATGTGGAAAATGTAAAAATTAATGGGCACAGTACTGTACCACATAAAGAGACTTTCTAAGAATACATCTGCTTCCCCATAACATTTTTGGAAGAATAGTATTATTCTAAGGTGTCAGCACTCATGCACAGCAACTACACAGTGATAAATTACCACTACGTCTTCCCAAGAATAAAGAAATACCATGATATTTTTTGCCATGATTACTGTTGAGTTTTTATATAAATATATACAGGTTTCCAAAAGATCAGTAGATATACATATAATCTCTCTCACATCTATCTAGCTATCTTTTGGAAATGGTATGTAAACTTCCACCCTAAATGTGTAATAAAAGCATAAACTGCATGTAAGTGCCAAAAATGCTACTTGTGTAACTGTAAAACAGCTACTTGGGCATGTAAAATGAATTATACATTTTTCCTTTGTTGTTTCTTCTCTTCCGCATAGTGAAGAGAATGAAGAGTAAGTTGAATATCTACAGCAGAACCACAGGAACTGAAACAGGTTTTGGGATGTGATTGGTGGAACTGCTTAGTCTTGGGTTCATTGTTTGATTTGTGATGGAGTAGGGAACAATGTTCTCTAACATTTTTTTTGCAAGCAGTTCCCCTGCTTATGGTTACTGTAGATTTATTGCTGTGGTAGGATGAAAAGTAACTGCAATATCCCAAGGGCAAACATTCTCCCTTTAGTACACATGTATAACCCTTATTCATGCTATAAAATTTTAAAGAGTGATAAAAGTTGCTCTCATTTCTGTCCTAGTTTTTTGGAGAACCTTGATACACTTGATTGAAAACACACATTTTATTCTGTATCATTGTGCTCTGGCAAGTTTCTTTCCTTCAAATGTTCTAGATGCAAAAGTGAGAGAGAGACTGTGGAGAAGAGAATGCATTTGATATTGCTGGCTATGTTAATGGACGTTTACACCTATGGCAACCACTTTTAGGGCAAAATACAATGGTACTAGTTTACAAATAATGGAGGGATGAAGAAAGAAACTCACAGTAATCCCCCTTTCTGCTGGGTTCTGGGGGAAAAGGGAATGGACAACAAACAGCTAGTTTTTTTAAGTGTCCACCATTCATTATTTTAAGAGCAGCCACTTATACGGGGTCTAATGTTACACTTCTCGTACCATGATAATACAAGATTGTTCTGTATCCTGTATTTCAGCATCTTTGTGTGTATGATATACTGTGCAGCTAAACTAATGACTTTTGTATGACAAGAAAAGCCTGGAGAGCAAGGCCTCTTCCTTAATTGAGGTTATGCTCTATTTTTTATACAGCTATCCTTTCTCTCTTTAAAGTGGCCATCCTATCTACCTGCCTACTTTTCTTTCTAAACTCTGTGTGAAATGTCAATCTTTTAAATTATTTTTTAATGATGACCATTGCAGCGCTAACTACAGATAGCTAAGTCCTTGGAAACCTCCTGACGGTTCTGCCCAATGCCCTTGTGATCTGACCTTGCTGTTGCAGTCTTTGACACTCTCTAATAGAAAGTACTAATCATACCAATGTGAGTGTTAGTTTCTATCCATTGTGTGGAAATTTAACTTCAAATCAGTTGCAAGTAAAAGCAGCATTGGACCCCTGGCCTGTGGACATAGTGATGCATTCTCACTCCGTATGCCAATGGCTGTCCCTTTAAATGTGAATTAGTGTAACGTTGTCTTGTAATACACCTGGGCTCCAGTCATGCTATTCAGTATTAGTGCTGAACGGTATTCTACATTCTTTTTAAAAAATGGACCTAAGCAATTTTCTTTTGAGGTGGAAGAAGTGTATTTTTGGCTGTGATCCATTTAATTTTGGATACCGCTGGGTATATTATTAGAAAACTATTCTGCTTAACGTCAATCTCTTACATTTTCTGTCAGCCCACTTAGACAAACAAAACATTACAGAGATAACCACTGAGCCATTGTTCTCATTCTTATACAAATAGCATAAATAAAATGCAATCACATGGGTTGCAATAGTTTTCTTCTTATGTACCGTTACCTGTTCAAATTTGAGTCCAAAAGCAGGCGCATACTATAGCTCAGTCTGGACCACCTATCTTGTCGTATTAACACATTGTTACTATAAAGAAAAATGTCAAAATCTCTCTTATATCATTGCACTTGCCCCAGTTCTCAGCACCAATCTGCACATCCTGGAGTCTTACCTAGAAAGGAGATGGAATACTCAAGGCTAGAAAAATGAAAGGGCATACAGTTAATAGTGATGGTAAAAAGGTGAGAAGATTAATCAGTATGACACTCCTACCCTGCTTCATCTCAACAACTTTGTCTTCTTTTATTCCAGGATACAATTTAAAATGAGGGAAGTTGAGGCACTCCACAGTTTTGCTGTGTCCTATGTCAGTGAAATATCACCTGCCTGTTATTTCACACTCAGTCAATACTTGTTTTTCTCTAGCTCTCCATTACATTATTATTTATTGGCTCTAAACCTGTGCCTCTGGTCTCTTATTGGTGAAGAAGTTTCTTCGTCTTCAGGTCCTATGGATTATGGCAGTGTTCTTTCATCTCCTTGCCTTTTAATTTTAATCTGTTACAAATCTCATCTTTTCTTTGCTTACATCACAAAATAGCTGATTGGGCATTTTCCATCTAAAAGTTTGGTTCCCCCATGCTCACGCCAATGATTCATGTAGCTCTTGTATGTGCGCGACTCCCCTTTCACATTTTTCCCCTTGGGTTGATTCAAGCTAAACTCTTTGGCTTGTCAAACTGAATCAAAATATTTTGTTTTAGGTCAGTTTGATATTTAATCTTTATCTGCCTGAGGTATCGCTGTGCTTAAGAAGACTTTGCTTTAATAATGTCAGGGGTACAACTGAAATGTAGGCAGCTGAGGTCTGACCCTAGAGGGTCACAACCCAGGGGATCAGAGAACAGATAAGGTCAGGGAAGCAAGTGTCCCAATTAGTTGGGGCCAGCAGGCTGGGGAGCTGAGGTTTGTAAGGCACTGACATAGGCAGTCACCCTGTGTAGAACCACACACCTGAAGATGGAAGGAGGGTGTTTAGGAAGAGGGAGCAGGAGTCCAGACAAGAGTCATCAGCCAGGGGATCTGGAGCAGTCATATAGCTGTATGAGATCTGGAACACAAACAATTTCCAAAGTAAGCCATGATCCATGGGCTGGCTGTTGGATGCAACACAATATTTTTCTTTGACCTACTTTAGTGCCTATTGTGAGTCCCACAATTGTAGCTGTTGTCCTTGTCCTGCAAATGGTTTCATAGGTGTTTAACTTAAAGTATACAAGTAGTTTCATTCAAATCAATGGGGACTCTTGCACACTTAAAGGTAACTGCATGAATAAATGCTTGAAATAAATTAAGAGGCTGTGACTTAAATGTTTACACGGTCTGGTGGATGGCAAATTGGCTTGGGGGTTGCACCCAGAAAGTGGTAATAGACGGGTTGGTATCGACTTGGAAGGATGTGGGTAGCGGGGTCCTGCAGGGCTTGGTCCTTGGACCTGTACTCTTCAATTGCTTCATTAATGACTTGAATGTGGGTGTGAAGTGTACTTTGTCCAAGTTTGTGGATGATACTAAATTGTGGGTGAAGTGAACACTCTGGAGGGTTAGGAATGATTGCAGGCAGACCTGGACAGGTTGGAAAAGTGTGCAGAACACAACAGGATGCAGTACAACAAGGACAAGTGCAGAGTGCTGCGCCTAGGGCGTAAGAATTTCCAGCACACCTACTGGCTAGGAAATGACCCTCTCAGCAGCACTGAAGTAGAAAGGGAACTTGGAGTCATAGTGGACTCCAAGATGAATGTGAGTTGTCAGTGTGACAAAATCATTAGCAAAGCTAACTGCACTTTATCATGCATCAGCAGATGCATGAAAAATTGAACCAAAGAGGTGATACTTCCCCTCTATGCAGCATTGGCTAGACCACAGTTGGAATACTATATCCAGTTTTGGGCGCCATACTTGAAGAAGGATGTGGATAGCCTCAAGAAGGTCCAGAGGAGGGCCACTCATATGGTTAAGGGTTTATAGGCCAAGCCCTATGAGGAGAGCCTAAGGGACCTGGACCTCTTCAGCCTCCACAAGAGAAGGCTGACAGGTGAACTTGTGGCCACCTATGAATCCATTAGTGGGGCACAGCAAGGTATTGGAGATGCTCTGTTTACCAGGGCGCCTCTTGGGGTACCAAGGAACAGTGGCCAAACTGACAGAGAGCGGATTTAAGCTAGACTTCAGGAAAAAACTTTGTGGTAAGGGTGGCCAGAATTTGGAATGGGCTTTCAAGGGAGGTGTTGCTATCCCCTACCTTGGGGGTCTTTAAGAGAAAGCTGGATAGGCATCTGACTGGGGTCATCTGACTTCAGCACTCTTTCCTGCCCAGGTAGGGGGTCAGACTCGATGATCTGTTGAGGTCCCTTCCGACCCTAGCATCTGTGAATAAATGCATGCATAAGTGCCAGGCCTACATTAGCAATAAATATATTCATCATAACTAGTGTCATGGTATGGGGTCCTCAAGGATGGCTCTGATACCCCTAGGGCTCCTTGACCATGCTAATCCAGCTCCATGCAATCCCTCTCTCTCCTGCCACGTCTTGCTGGTAATTCTAATAGATCAGGAAGCTGGCCTCAAGCTTGTATTCTGCACACGGTCTTGATGGAGCCCACTGAACCCTGTGGGTTCTTAAACCCCTTTTGGGTCCTGCTTCAAAATGGATGCCTCACAGGACACCCTCAACCTTATGGGATAGATGAGTGGCTTCAAACCTACCCCTTTACTATGCCCCAAGCCTTGCAGATGGTAAACATCATCTCCCCTGGGGCCTTGCTATAGCTTGACCTCTTGTCCTCACCACGCTCTCCACAGCCCCATCTCTGAGCCCCACACTGGCACTGGGCTCTCTGCAGCCCCTTTGGCAGTGCACCCCCTGGCTCTGGGGTCTGCTCATCCCCTTGTCACTGAGCCCTTCTCTGGTGCTGGGGTTCCCACACTGTAGCGGGCCCCCAATGAGGCCTCCTCCTTCCCCAACAGCCTCAACCCAATCCACTGGTGTATAAACAGCAACTAAAATATGAGCCCCTGGGCTATAACATAATACAAGGAATTCAGGGTGTGCTTTGTCCATTATCTATCTATCTATCTATCTATCTATCTATCTATCTATCTATCTATCTATCTCAAACTTCCCCCAGCACTAAGTGCCTTGTAGGCCAGGAGCCCCTTAATTCTACCTGGGGTAGAGGCCTCTCTGGTAAGCTTCTTTGAGAGCTCCTTCCCCCTTGGCTGCTGACAGAGAACTAAGCCTCTAGTCCCAGCCCTGGGGTTTATATATGGCCAGGGTCCTGCCTCTTCCAGTCAGCTGACTGAGCTAATTTACTCATTAGCCTGTTGCCATAGTAGCTTGCACCTGTGGGCTTCTGTCTGTCTCTTAGGGCCCTCTCCTTAGGCAGTTTCTGCTCTTAAAGGAGCAGGCACCTTAGTGCCCTGCGACAACTGGTACAATGAGCTGTAACTTTTGTATCACTCTAATTTTATTATATTTTGTGCTCTGTGATTTCTCTAGAACTTAAACTAATGGCAATGACTCTCAGCATTGCCTTGCAACCATGTTTGAAGTTTGTCTAACATTTACAAAATGTGTAATCTGGGAGTAATTCTGAGTTCCAATCACAAGCTTTTTCTTTCAGTTTGCCCTTAGGTTTAAATCACCATAGAGAAATCTCCATGTTCTATGTACTCCTTGAATTTAGGAAGACCTTGACATTTATTTTCCTTAAACCTATATACTAGATCACATGACATTTGTGAGTTCTGCAGAATAGGCAAGAATTTGGTATTGTTTCCTATGTGAGTGTTAACCTTCAACATGTTTGGGATTGTTAATGGTTCTTTGTGAATGAAAAATCACTTATTTTGACTTCTTTTCTTTAGCTGACCTTCTCAAGTCACTGTTATGCGTGGGTTGGGTTGTTTTTTTAAAATAGCAAGATAATATATGGGAACACATCTGAGGTAACCTTGAAAACTAAAGGCATGCTGATTTCTTCCCTATCCTGTTGTTTTTAATGAGTTTCTCTTTCAAGTGAAGGGATTTTTTTGCCTAAATGCAGTTTTCAAAAGGGCAGTTTTAAAAGCATTTGGGGACATTGAAGCATTTGGGGTTATTGAAGAGAAATGTTTTAAGTGGATACTTCAAAAATCACTTGTTTACATTCAAAAATTTTGCCACAAAGTGGCGAACAATGCCCATAAAGGTGGCAATCACTCTGTCATTATAAGAGGCACCACTATTTATGAGACACTTCTGACATCTTGGAAAATGAAATTAATTTTCTTAATGTATCTTTTTTCTTATTAAAGAAAACTCATTATTTGTTGTCTCACCAGTCTTATACTTTAGACATCTAATTAATCAAATGTACAGTAGATTTGCTTCTTGGGCTGAGCCTGTAGTTAAGTTCCTTTTCTTTCCATTATTAATAGCTCACATGGCACATCTATCCCCTACTTTATTACCCTTTAAGGCATGCAAATTTTATATATTATGCAAATTTTATACATACAGAAATGTATATCAACTAAGTGTAGTAGGATATGTTGTGACGTGTAATAGAGCCCCCCAGTGACCACTGGATTCCTATTTAAGTGGTTCCTGGGTTCTTTTCTCTCCTTTGCCTGTCATACTTTTGATGTCACCTGTGGGAAAGCAGTCATTGAGAGGATGCCTCGGACCCTAGGGGAACCACTTATTCTGCCTACATATCTGTCCCTCCTGGCTAATTCCTTCCCAGAGGGCTTATAGGGTATGTTCCTTCACCCTCAAAGCATCAGTAGCCTTGATGACTGTTCATGGCTTCCAACCTCAAATCCTCCTGCAGACCTGCTATCTCTACCTCCATGGACTCATCAGTCCCTTCTCTGGACCCATTAACCTTCCTTCTCCTCCCTTCCCCTCCCTTCTCTCCCACTCACCCCAATTAATGTAGATCATGCTCCATGCACCAGCAAATGTGTATATATGCAAGACCTGATCTACAATCATACGGCTTAAAGTGCGCTGCATGACTGTACATCAGGTCCTGAGAATGGGTATACATGTTCCCAGTGCAGCCCCAGGGCTGGGAAAGCCCACCTGCTTTCTCTAGGCCTGGGGCTGCTCTTTTCCCCCCACCTTTCACCCTGAGGGGGATATTTTTATTCCTTTGACACTCTTACCCTGGGCAAGCAATCCCTCCGCAGACCCATGAACCCCAGCTCAGGACCTGCCAGCCCCCCTGATTCCACCTGGAACCCAACAACCCCCACAACCTTGCTAGCTGCCCCATCTTAGACCTGCCACCACCCCCTCTAGGGGCCCATTAGCCCCCGCTAATCCCATCCACCCCAATTTACTTAAATCAGGTTCCCAGTAAACATCTGTATATCCAGATCCCAATCTAAAGTAAACTACGTGATTGCAGATTGGATCCTGGGAATATCTCTAGGCACTAGCCTTGATTTCATTTTTAGTTTGCATTGTTCAGTAAAGCATTTGATATAAAACTTGAGGATTTTGAAAAAGGGTTTCAGTTAAAGTGGCCTTTAACTGAAAATTGAGCTGCTGACTTTGGAGTAGAATTTGATCACTGCCTAATTTGTTTTTTATTTGCTACTATAACATGGAAACATGTAATTCCTTATAAAGTTGCTGAGTTTGCTCCCTCTGGGTTACTAAAATATTTTTGGAGTAAAGAGTTACAATAATGTCTGAGTAGACTAATCTCTTTGGACTGTGTACTTGTCTCAGCTTCCTGCTTAGCTCTCACTGACATCAGAAGAAATCCCACTGCAATATATAAACCTTGGGTAGTGTCATCTATTCGGATTTGGAGAACCATACAAACTCTGATTCTTCCAAATTCAAAACTTGTGGCAGATTGAGAGTTTAAATGAGTTCAGATTTGTGAGGTCTATTGGAAATACAGTGCCAATTATGAACTCTGTTTCATTCTGTGAAATGAGTAACTCATGGGGTGAATTCAGTTGTAACATGTGTTACCCATTTTATTCCTTGCTTAGACTTCTAAAAACTTTTAAACATTTTTTCCAGAGCTTTAAATGTGTCAGAGACATATTTCATAAATGTTGCTTGCTTGCTTTCTTTGTTTCAAAAATGGCCACCAACAGGTGTGTTTGCTCAGAACTCTGAGAGCTTCTCCCTGTTCAGTGAGTCTTTCTCCTTTTCTTGCTTTGCTACCCCTCCTCGGACAGTCTGACCCCTTTCCCACCATAGCCCCCATTTTTCATTACTTTTTCCTGCCCTTTTTCACCTTTTTAAAGCCCTTTCTCCTACAGTAACCCAGTCCCCCTCCTTTCTCCCTCCCTCTGGGTTTATTTTACTTTTCTCCCTCCCACTGTAGCTGCTCTGCTGCTTATTCTTCTCCCTTCTCCTCCCAGGCATATTACTCACCTTTCTCCCCTCCCCTGGTTTTTGTTTGTTTGTTTGTTTTCCAGGTTCTTTGTTCCCTGCCCCAGAGGGCTGCCCATCCCCCAGCCCTCTGGGTCCTTCCAGGGTTAACCCTTTTTTTGCTGGAATGGCTGAAGGCAGCTCTCAGCGGTTTACTGCTGGGGCTTCTGCCCCTCTTGACCAGAGTTTTGGTCTCTGGGTTTATGCCCCTCCCTCCATTTGAGTGGAGGAGTGTGCTGCTGCTGTGGGGGCACTGGTGGGCTACACAAATTTCCTTTATGCTGCCTGGATGAGTTTAGTCCCTATCGTTTCCCTTAGCTCCCCTGCTTTGGTGCTTGAGGTCATGGTAGCAGGTGTGTCTGTCAGGGGTGCTTTTTCCCTCGTGATGCCCTTAGATACATTGGCCATTCAGGTGTTGGCCTCTAATGTCCTCCCATTTCTCTCGGACAACAAGCTCACCAACTGCCTGAGCCCTTATGGCATGGTGATGGGCCCAGTCCATAGACTGATGCTTGGCAGCAAGATCCCTCAGCTCTGGCATGTCCTGTTTTTTAAACGACAGATGTTCATGCTTCTTGACAGGGAGGGTTGGGGTTTACCCCGCTCCATGTCCTTCCTGATTGATGGGCAACAGTACAAGGTTTATCTTACCATTGGGGACACCTCGAGCTTTCGCTGTAGTAGCAGGTGCCATCTGGCTACCCGGTGCCTGAAGAAGAAGTCAGCCACAGTGGAGCGACTTGTGGCTGTGCCTGATGGTGGCTTGTCTGGCTCTGGTGTGGCAGCTTTATTGAGTGGTGGGGATGGGCTTTCCTCCTAGCCACTCCCAGCTTTGTCAGAGTCAGCTGGCTCCAGAGCAATGGACCTGGGTCCCCCTTTTCCTCCCCCCACAGGGGAGGTTTTGGCTCCTTCTGCTGGGAAGGGGAAGTCCCAGAAACAGGAAGGGTCTCCTAAACAGGCCTCATCACCCGCTCAAGACCACCGCACCACGTCAAGAGGAGCTGAAGTTAGTGAGCAGGAACCCCTGCCTCTGCCTGCCTCCTCAGCCCTCCTTCCCAGGCCTTGTAGTGGTCAGGGGTTACCTGAGGTCAAGGGCGGTGGCAGAGGGGTCCTCTGGCCCTCCCCCTGCTTCTCAGCTCCCTGACACTGATGAGGTTGACAAGGAGGTTGTGCCCTCTGGGAGCCACAAACAACTCCAGGAGCAAGAGTGCCCGAGCCAGCAGAATGCCCCTCCCAAGAAATTGGGGACTGATATCCCCTCCCAAGACCCCTTGGAGGATGTTGCTTCCACAGGGCCTGATGCTGAGATTCCTGGTGAAGGGGCAAGTCCCCCTGCCCCAGGCCTCAGTGGCTCTCGATGCAGGAAGTGTACAACTCCTCCTCCTTGGGTTCAGATTTTGATTCTGCCTCTGAGGATGCATTGATGGAAGTCCTGCCTCCAGAGGTGGCATCCCCTGATGTGGCTACAGTGCCCTCTTCCTTGGGGAAGGACCCCACCCCAGAGGCAGAACCTGTTCCTGCTTCTGTGGAACCTCCCTGTGCTGGTTACTCTGTTGAATGCCTTATTGAGTTTCTTGATCAAACCAAACACCACTAGAAGGTTTCACAGAGCATTCACAAATGGTTCCCAGAACCTGAGATATTTGTGCTTTCTGCCAAGGCTACAGCAACGGTGCTGCACTCCACTCTAGAGATGCAGCATTATAGTTTTTGCCTGAGCAAGCTTGTGGGCGATGTTGGGTGCTTGCTGCATGCTGCACAGGCTGGTGGGCTGTAGGCCCAATTTCTCCCTTTCCTGCATGCTTACTCCTCTCTGGTGTTCCTGCCTGTTCTTTTGGCTTGCCTGTTCCCCTTTCTACAACCCTTATGTATGCCTGTATGGGCTTTGGCTGCCAAGGCCCTGTGATGCAGACAGCTTTCTTGGATTTCCTGTACCAGAGCCAACCAGATGGTACCTTTCTGCATGAACTGCATGCTGCTGCAGCTGATCAAACCAGCTGGCATGCCACTTGGTGAAGCCATCTGTATCTGGGTCATACACCTCCCTCAGCACAGGGGTCATGATTCTGTTGTTGCTGCAGCTGACATCTGACTTGGCAGTTGCCCAAGAGGTCGTTCCTGACCATGTGCTCACTGTTTGTATCTTGTTGGCACTACATTGCCTCCTCCTCATTACCATCTCTGTGCCTGATGTTGGGTGGGAATGGCTTGCCCTCTTTTCGACCCAGGCTGATTTTTTACAGAGTGCAGCTGATGGCAATGACCTTCTCCTTCTCGGTGAGGACCTTAATTCTCACAATCAATGAACAGCTTGGCTAGAATGGGCCGGACCCCCATCCGTCCTTGGCCCAGCAGCTGCAGACTGGTTGACTTTCTGTTTGGCTAGGCTGAGATGGCCATCCTCCAGAGCTGAAGGAGTTCGCTCACTTGGGCCGGTATTGATGCTGCCCTGTGACTCTTCCGGTTTTTGGTCTGGGCACACTTGTCACTGCAGTTCTCACCTGCAGTTCTCCAGAGGACAGTACCTGTCTTCCAGGCATATTGGGCCATTTAGAGGGGGCTCTGCAGCATTGCGGGTGCCCATTTGGCTCTCATGCTGTGACACTACCACCCCCGCCCACACACACTCCTCCTGGGGTACTGGCACAAGCCCTAGTGGATTTCTGTGCTGCTGGATGTTTTTGTCTTTGTTTTTGCCTGCGAGGGCAGGCCTTGAGGACTAGCCCCAGGCTTTGTCCTCTGCACCTGGGTCCCTTTGTGGGCTGTCCTTTGTTGTTTTGCTGTATTGTCCCCTCCTTTCCCCTAATAAACATTTTTAAAAAGTCTGTCTGTCTGTCTTTTGTATCATAGATCTTGCCATTCTGCTTAATTTTGGCAAGGCTTTATGGCACGTTATTCTTTAATTCCATAGAATCATAGAATCAATGAGTCAGAAGGGACCTAGACAGATCATCGAGTCCGACCCCCTGCCATGGGCAGCAAGGAGCACTGGGGGTGGCAGGGGTCATAAGACCCCAGCCAGGTGCCTATCCAGTCTCCTCTTGAAGATTTCCAGGGAAGGTGAGAGCACCACCTCTCTGGGAAGCCTATTCCAGGCTCTGGCCACCCTTACAGTGAAGTAGTTCTTCCTAATATCTAACCTAAACCTATCCTCCCTCAGCTTGTGGCCATTGTTCCTAGTGACTCCAAGGGGGGCTCTGGTGACCAGACTTTCCCTGAGTCCCTGCTGCTGGCCCCTGATAAAAAAAGAGGAAAAGGTTAGGAGAGTGGAAAGAGATTAAAAGTTGGGTTGGTCACATCCTTATCCTCCTGCTGCATACAGTCTTGTGGCAGTTTAGGTGGTGATGGCAGAGGTCCTGAGGTTAGCTCCAGAGTCCAAGAGGCATGTCATGGTTTCATTCAATAATTCTGACTTGGAACAGGGCAAGACTGAATGAAAACTAATATGACATTCCAATTCTTTTCTTTTAAATATTTTTATTACATATGATAACAGCCAAGCACCTTAAGAGAGCTCAGAGTAGTAACTCTCTTTAATACCTCTATGGTCTATGTCTGAGCACATTTTATGAGGCTTGATCTGGTCATAAAATAAGGTTAAAGCAAGTATGCAAAGAAATGCCAATGATAACCATAATAAAATAGTTTAATTGCCTGCTTATGTTTTAACTAGTGAATTGCCTGTCAAGAATGATGGGGGGGGGTGGGCAGGGACAGAGCGCCACTACCCACCACCCCATGCCACTGCCTGCTCTCAGGAGTTGTTGGGGGGAGGCAGCTTGCACACAGCAGCCACTGTGCCACCATTCACCACCCTGTGCTGCTGC
>NW_017729006.1:25440826-25448318 GCF_001723915.1 Gavialis gangeticus | reverse complement strand
ATATATATAATGATATGTTATGTTATGTTAACTGCATAATTAAAGATGAAGGGACCTCACAGCTGGCAAGACAGTGCTCCTTGTTCTGCTTAGTCTCATGTTTGGGAGGTTAGAAACATAAAGGGATAGCGTTCTAGTTTCAGGATTAATTCTGTTAACGTCTTTCGTATTCAAACAAATCCTCCATTGATTTGCCTCAGGAGGAGCAAATTATTAGCCCAGTCATACAAAGCTCTGCAGCAGGCTTAATCCCATTTGAACAGACTGGGTTTATTCTCTGTGTTAGATATTATATCTGGTATCTATTACTTTTTCTAGGATCAGCCCCTATGGGGAAATAAGTGCTACAGAAATAAGAAGTTAATTTTTATGTAGTAAGCGTATTATATAACAACTGTTTCCAGGAAAGTTTGTATTCTGCCACACCAGCAAAGAAAAATATTGCTCATGTTTCTACAGAAAATTAAATTTCACAATTTTCTGAGTTGACAAAGGAATTTTTAAAAAAAATGCTCCCCATCAGTAAAATGTGCCTCAACCCTAATATTGGACTATATCAAAACTGCAAACACCAATTGTTTTGTATTGTTCACATGTAATCAATTGCTACTGGATTATGCAATCTCTTCTGAAAATTTATTCCCTTCCTTTTGTCCTCTTACTTCACTCGCAAGATGAAATGTTGCAGTAAAACATTTCTCAGCTCTGATTAAGAGTATGAGTCATAGTTTGTCAGGTCATGTGAGTTGTTATTGCTGTTATGGTTGAGACTTGCTTAGTCTCTCAACCATACAATTTCAGGACACATAATATTGAACTCTTTTAGTTCCTAAAATGAAGTCACAACTAGTAAATAGGATTTTTCTGCTTCCCTTTCCTCCCCCCCAAGTCCTTTCCATTCCTGAAAATTCACTTTAAGTGGCTCTAGCTATCTATACATTATACAAAGGATGGATTAGGTATGTTAGGTTAATAAGACCTGACACAAATGGCATGTTTGGGGCACTTCATGGTTTCTGCAGTATCTTTACTGTGTTTTGAGTTGATTAGGGCAATTTGAATTAAGCCTTTAAATACTGAACTTTTATGTATAGAAGGTGGTTTTACAAAGCATGAAATTATGGTGAATTTAAGTTATTATCGCAAGGCAATAACATTTTGGGGTTTTATGGTAAACACCTTTCTAAAATATTTCAGGATCCAGAGATGAAAAGTGCAGGTAAGAATTATTAATTCAATAGCATGAGCAGATGCTATTTTTTTTCCACTGGGTTTTTATTTTTCACTTGTATGCATTAGATCACTATTTCTCAGGGAATAACTCAGGGTTGGATAGTAAAAAAGGCAGTTGCTGGTAAGACATCTCTTACCCCCTTTCTTCGTATATGTTGCAGAAGCTGAAAGGTGTGTTGTGAATGAGTAAGATGTGAGGGATCACAGAAAAACAAAGGGAGGTGCCATTGTTAATAAAGTTGGCATAGTTGTGTAACGTGAATGTAATGTGTGTAGGAGCAGAAGAAACCAGGGAGCAGTCTGCACAAGTGTGGTGACCCTTAATTTGGACTAGAACTCCCAGAAACCCCTAGGGGCTGGGACCTATGTTGCCAAGTCCACTTACAATAAGCAAAATTGGGCTTGTTTTTTTTTCAAGTCGCTTTAATTTTTTCAGAGTCACAGGTTGATAAGTACCCCTTTTTCCCTCTCTTTGAAATGAGTAGGGCTTGTTTTGGGCTTGTTTTTAAAGGCAATGATGCTTTTTTTTCTTGCAAGACTTGGCAACACTGGCTGGGGGGGCAAGGGAAAAAGGAAGAAGAACCGTGAGGTTACAGTGAGGGGAAGAGAGAGTAGCATGCACATGAAACCTGGTTAGCCCAACACAGAGGAGTGCACAGTGGAGCTGGAGAGCTCACTGGCTCAGGCAGCCAGGACTGTGGACTGAAGGAGCTGGACTCAGATTTGGAGGCAACTGCAGGCATGAATGGTGCATGCCTCCAGTGGCTCGGGCCACATAGCGGTGGTGGGAGTGCGGTGGCAGCAGCGGGAGCACAGCAGCAGTAAGCAGTGAGCACCTGCAGACACTGACTGGTGGTGTCGGCGGTGGGGGGAGGGAGGGAGTGGCAAGCAGCACTTGTAGGGGTTGTACCGCCCCGCTCAGGGGGTGCATGTGCGCCTGCGTGCACCCCCTACTCGTTGCCAGTGGCTGCAGGCTGCTGTCTGAGTGCTCTAGGGACTAAAGGCTTGTTTGGAGGCACCTGTGGAGTTGATGAGGGTATGTGGGGATTAAGGTGCTGAGTATATGTTACGACAGTACTGACGTTTCTTTATCTTTTACTTGTTCCCTCCCTTTGGCCTGTTGGCTTGTGACCCTAACCCCTATGACTTTCTTTCTAGAAGTGGGAACTCCCCCTTGCTTGTGCTAGTTTTTGCAGGGTTAGCACAGCTGGCATTTATTCCTGTCTCTTCTACAGAGTTAATGTGTAATGCTAGACTAGTCACTTAAAGCAAACTCTTTATACCCAGTCTATTTTTATGCTATTTATTTCCTGAATGCCCAATCTGAGACACCTGGAGTTGGAGTTTCAGAGCAGCTGGGTATTCATGACTGCAAGTGAAGTGAGTTGGAGCTATGCTTTAAAGATTAACATTTGTGAAGCACTAGAATGGTGAGTGCCATAAAAGAGACCATTATAATTCATTTCTTCCATACAATCCAAACCTTGCATTGAATGTGACATCACAGTTAAATATTTTCCCCTCTTTTTATCTATTCTGAATTGGGAAAAACTAAAGTTGTACAAGCATCCTTAATTCAGGCATTTCCTAATTTTTAGTGCTAGATTTTGCTACCTTATTATTCTTAACATCACAAATTTGATATTTACAAGTATAAGTAGTTTACTGGTCATTAAGTTTCCCACCTTCCCAATCTATAGAGGATGAATATAGGGCTATTTAAACTCTTGGCTACTCTGTTATGGCTGAACTTTCTAGAGAGCTTGTTGACACATGCTCAGTGCATCCCTGAAGCAATTTTACTTGGTAGGTAGTACAAATGGAGTGGGTGTGTAGAGTTTCAGTCTGGTGCCTCTTGGCTCTGAATTTGAGTGGTACAGAATTACCCAGATCAGCTCTTAAATTCAAGCAGTAGAAATTTCCACTCTTGACTGTGGAGGTCTCTGTTTTAATTCTCTGTTCAGGCCGGTGGGGTTGTCTTGCAGTAGTGTACAAAAAAAGTGCATTTATCATTTTAACTTTTGCACAGATGGTTGCATCTGACACACAGAAAAATGATGATTCTAAACTAGATAAACACTTAAAGCCATGGGAATTCAAAAGCAATAATAATCCTTTTAGGAAATGCTCAGGAGTGAATTATTATGGTGGCAGATGCTTAATGCATTTAAATCAAATATTACCAAAGAATGAGTTGATTGCTGTTGATTATGTATTTTAAAAATGTAGGTAGTAGTGAGAAGATGTCATTTATTAGTGTGTATTAAGAAGTCTATTGGATTTTCTGCATTGTTCTAAGCAGATTCTTTTTTGCAGGCATATATTTGATTTGTTTGGTGTAGCCTGTTCCCCAGACAAAATAACCAAGGTCTCTAATACTGGCTATTCCATTTTTACCAAACAAAAACATAGTTGAAAGAATTTCTTTCCTGATGAAAGCTAAAGTCTTTTTATCTGTAACTTCCTAAAATATTAAAATTGTATGCAAGGATGATCATTTTTTGTACCTTGAGGAAATAAAAGATATTGCAAAAATAATTCTTGGGCATTACCTACATATGCAATTCCATATGGTACTTACAGAACATACCATAAATCATTATGTAGAATAGCTCTTCCAAATAATCCAAAAGATTTATTTTGTTTTTCTTATAAACCAGCTCCTCCCTTCCTGGTCAGAGTACTTCTGCTTATATGAAAGACAGAACTCTCAACTTTCAGTAGGGCATATATTTATAGACCTGACAAAGGATGAATCTGAAATTTAAATGTCTATAGGGCATATATGCAATATTTATCATCCAATTGAGTATGTGCACAGAGCTTAGTTGACATTTTCTATTTGTTTCATTGACCTACACAGTTGATTTGCCCTAGTCCTGCAATTCCTACATGCTCCGCTGTGGCCTCGGGGGAACCTCATGAAATCACCGTGGTTCCACATGGTGCACCAAATGTCAGGATCGGGATAACTTTGTGTATGTGCATGTATGTTCCCTTCTTTCCAGTGGCATTAAAAAAACATGGCTCTAAGTTCAGTTTCTTTCAAGTGGTGCAATGTAGTATAAATCTATCCGCTTCATAAATCTGTCTACTAAAGAGAAAGAGAATGACATGGGAAAGAAAGAGGGGAAGATGAAAATGGTTAGACTGGGAATTACTGATAAAGAGTAACTTTCAGTTTAGGGGCAAGCAACAGGTATAATTCAGTTGAGGACAGCAAGGGTTGGGTCTGTTTCTTTTAGTTAGGATTTGGCCTGATGTGTCACTGCAAATTTTGAGCTGTTCGCAATTTCTGGTCCTGCTAATGAGATGCTGTAATGCAATGGCAAATACTTGTAAAGTGGTGATTTCACTGAAGTGCTCCTGAAGGACCATTTAGAAGATTGGTGGGGCTGGGAGAGAACAAAGTAATGTGTTTTATGCATGCACGTTATAGTGCTAAATAACCTACAACAAATAGTGAGAGCGTAATACCACAAAGAGTTGGTCTTGATTTCAGTAGGACTATGTCCAGCCTGGAGCCCGTAGTATTAGGGAAATGGCAAAGAAAAGGGAGGTGGTGGGTTGAAAATCCCCAGTCAACAAAGACGTTTTGTTGTTATTTACAGTGTCAGGGTTTCATGTCCACTAATGTTATGATGTTCTCTTTAATGTTTATATTTTTTCATGTGTTTGTCCAAAAAACTTAAGTATTAGAATGAGGTGTGGGGGAAGGTTGGGAGAGAACTGTACACATCTGATATGTATTCTGTCCCATAATATGATTGAGTTGTGTCCATCCAGTCTATTTATACAAGTCTTCATGGAGAGACACACTGCTGCAAAACATTGGTCAAAGGAGTAACGTTTTCCTGAATGTTTAATTGTTAAGGGTAATCTGTTTGCTTGCAGAAAGATGGAGAGTGAGTTGCAAACAAAAGTGTGTTTCCACCAGATGTTGCTGATGCTATTAGTTATAGGGCTCTAAAACCTGTTTTTAATATTGCAGTGTTTTAGACTCTTTCAAGAATCAATAAAGACCAAGAGGAATGAAAGCTATTTCTCTGTGGTGGATTAGCAGAACTGCTGATAAAAGGAGGTGACCAGGTTTTGTTTTTCACCTGACTATCAGGTAAAAGTGTGGCTACCATAGCCTTCCCTGATAGTTTTATGTAGATTATATCAGTATCCAGTGATTCTGGGAACAGTGTAATGTCTGAATATAAATGGTAGCTCTACTGCAGGGTTGAGCAATTATTTGCTCCTGAGGGTCACTTAGGCAGTTTTGGTAAGCTGTCACAAGCCGGGTCAGCACCCCCTCTCTGCAACAGTTCACCACAACTCCTTCAATGGCCGGGTGGATGAAATGGGGCCATGGGCAAGTGGAGAGAGGCATCTGGGGGTGGGATAGGTGGGCGGGGTGGGACTGGGATTGGGGGATGGTGACAGTGCAGAGCCTGTGTCTGGGGCAGAGCTGTGATCTACTCCCTGCGTGTCCCTGCCATGGGTGCTGGTTCTGTAGGCATGGGTGTGCAGGGAGCGGATCGTGGCTCTGCTCTGGCCCCTGGCCCCATGCTGGTACTGCTATGATCCTGGGGTCTCCATGGAGACTGGCTGGGACCCATGCAAGCAGGTTGCACAGCCAGGTGGATGGGATGGGGCTATGAGTGGGCAAGGAGCATCTGGCGTCACCCCCCAGCAGGACCAGCTGCACACGCCATGGCCTGGGCTGCCCCCTGCACCTGGCTGGGCAGGGCTGAAGGACCCATTGTGGGCCAGACAAAATGCCTTGGTGGGCCAGATCCAGTCCATGGGCTGTATTTTTCGCAGTCCTTACCCATTTTTCAGTTCCTGTAGTGAGTCTTGTCTTCTCTTAACTCATAATTTCTCATATGGCACCATATCAAATACCTTGTGGAATTCTAACAATAGATGATGTGCCACATTTCTGTCGTCTAGAAAATTAGGTCTCAGATTGGTCTGACCGATCTTTTGATAAACTGATGTGGTATTTATCCAATTTTCCATTTACTTTGTATCTTTGACTATTCTATGCTTCAACACTCGTTTTAAAGTTCTGCATACTACATAGGGTAGACTAATGGACCTCTAGGTGCCCATGCCAGTTATTTCCTTTATTAAATAAATCCACCATGTTTGCTTTTCTTCACTCATACCACCTCCATCTTGATAGATTAACTATAAATCTTTGCTACTGTGATTTCACGTCCTTGTGATTTCATGTGCCAGTTTTTCCAGAATTCTGAAAAGGAAATGATCTGTCCCCCTGAGTGAATGAATCTCTGTAAATTCCTGCCAGCCATCTTCCTTTCCCTACATTTTTAATGTGACCAACAATATGGAACATGGTGACAAAATATTCATTTCATATAGAATGTATAGGATGGTTTGGATAGGGATGATCCTGCAACAGGCAGGGGGTTGGACCTAATGACCACTGGCTTCTTTCCAGCCCTTTTTCTTCTATGATTGTTTTTGAGTCATGCATATATCTTCACTTCTACCTCAGCCTCACCATATAGAGATCTTCCTTCTGTTTTCTGTTTATTTACATAGCTGAATCCTTTTTTTTATTCACTTTATTTGCAAGATTTAATTATCTATCTGACTTTTGACAGTTCTTACTATATTCCTATACTTCCTGACCTCTCAGGATATGTCTGTCGCATGATGTAAAGTCTATCTCTGAACCAAGTAGCTGGGTGAGCACTGGGAGTGCTCTTTCTATGCAGTCCTGTACTGAATTGGATGTTCTGTTTCTGATACTTTAACTAGCTTGTTCAGGGATAGCTTGGGTATTTCTTGATACAGAGGTGGGCAAAATACAACCTGCGGGACACATCCAGCCCACCAGGCACTTTCATTCAGCCTACAGGCACCCACCAAGAAATTGTAACCTGCTCAGCCCTTCCACCCACAAGGGTGGGAGTGAGACGCCCACATATACACCCCCTCAACATACCCCATTGCACCTCACTTCCACCCTCATGGGAAGAAGGGCTCAGCTCAGCCAGCAGCAGCTTCTGGGTGGGGCTGCTGCCACCATTGCTGCAGAAACCATGGTGGGACCTGCTTGGGTTCCCTGGTGTCCTGCTTGCTCCGTGCAGCCAGTAGGGAAGTGGGAGAGGCAGAGGGGGGACCTGCAGCTGGGTGGGGGCAAGGAGCGCAGGGCTGGGGCTAGCAGCAGCACGGAGACTACACCCAGGGGGACAGTGGGAACACAGAGCTTGGGTGGGTAGGGTGTGGGGGTGAGGGA
>NW_017729006.1:25438726-25440652 GCF_001723915.1 Gavialis gangeticus | reverse complement strand
CTTGGGTGGGTAGGGTGTGGGGGTGAGGGAGGGTGGGGGTTTGTGTAGGGACCCCCCCCTTGGTGCATAGCCCTCATTGCAGGCAGCAGCAGCAAGTGGGGTGCTTGTGCCCTGCACAGGTGCTGGCACCTGACAGTGTGCCACTCTGGCCAGTGCTGTGTGTGGGGGTGAGGAGCGCAGCCTGCCTAGCCTGCCTCTATCACAGGAGCTCTGGGCAGCACACTTGCAGCTCCCACACTTGTGCAGCACTGGGGGAAGACCTGCGCTGGAAGCTTTGCCTTTCCTATACCCTGCCAAACAGGGACCACGGCTCCCCTCCACTTTGAGCAGAGTCCTGGGACCTGCATGGCATGGGGCAGGGAGGGCAGCTGGCTCCAGTGCAGGGCTTCCTCTGGTGCTGCGCAAGTACGGAAGCTGCAGGCGTGCTGTGGGGAGCCCCTGCAATAGAGGTGGGCCAGGCAGTCTGTGCTCTGTGCCCACATGCCCAGTGCGGGCCTGAGCCGTGTGCCCACAGGCATCAGCACCTATGCAGGGCATGAGTGCTCCCATCTGCTGATGCTGCCTGCCATGGTGTGGCTGCATGCATGCATGTGGCATGTAGGGGGCCCTGGCCAGATATATATATTGGTGACATTATCAGCTGCAACAGCTAACAAAATCTGATAGCTGATAATGTTAATTTTCCTTTTATCGGTGCTAATCAAATCCTCTTTCCCTACCTTGTCCCCATGGGCAGCTTACCAAACAAATTGGAAAGATTACTTTCCAATCCTCCCCCATTCTCAGATTAGTATTGTGAGTAAGCAAACCATAGTCATGTTGAGTGTCTGTTTACACTCTGATCCTCACAAGAAAGAAGTGCTAATGGCTCCTTAAAGAAGCAGCTTTGAAGGTTGGTGAGGGAAAGAGAGGGATGTAAATCATGACATCTCTTTGCTGAGGCACCCTGGGACATCAGATATTTGGAGGAAGGGGTAGATGGGGGTAGGGAGAGCAGTCTACCCTGGGATGTGGAGGATTTGGCCAAATGCTATTACCCTATATGTGACATGCCACACATTGAAGTTAAAGGTTGATAGAAACCAGGTACAAAAATGTTCTACAGTTTTTGAGCAACATATTTGTGGCTAATTGGTTATTTTTATGGCTGGTTGTCCATGTTTATCATGCAATAATTTGCATGTGTAACATGTCTAGTAAATGTAAAGTGTCAGGGTTCTTATCAGCAGTGGAAGCTAAATTAGGTACAGGTAATTCTGTTCATGAATAAACCATGGTCTTAAAGTATGACAAAATTAGTCATAATATTAGATGATCTGGCTGCCTGACTTTTTTGTTTTCTTTGCCCCATGGTTTTCTGTCAATTCCTCATGTTCAGTTAATTTAGAGAATGCTACATATTGTTTTCTTTTCAAGATGTATTACTGTAGCATTGAAGCACTTTGCATTTTATAAAAGTTATGCAAATAAGTGAAAATGAAAGAAATGTCCATTGGTCATTCTTATTTTTTTTTCTGAAGTGTAAACCTCAACAGGAGAAATATCTGACTTTCACTCTGTCAAAAATCTGATATATTGCCAATGTATGAATCTAGAAACCTATTGGATTTTAATATGCAATCATAATCCAGAGCTTTGTAAAGTGGTTGTGGGATACATTTTCAGTATCTATTACTGTAGATATTTTTGCTTGTGTTCATTTGTGCTTAACAAAAAAGGACTCAAAAGTCTTGCTTTTAAAATCTCTTCTAATAAACTTCATGGATCTATGGGAGTTCTGTTTTCCATCAGCCATCCTGCTATAGTTTCATAGTTTCTAGGGTTGGAAGGGACCTGAGCAGATCATCTAGTCCGACCCCCTGCCACGGCAGGAAGAGCACTGGGGTCAAACAACCCCAGTAAGGTGGTCATCCAACCTCCTCTTAA
>NW_017729006.1:25429833-25438628 GCF_001723915.1 Gavialis gangeticus | reverse complement strand
CTTAGTGATGACCCCTCCTTTCCATTGGGAGTAAGCCTCCTTTTTGGCAAGGAGACATTCCCAGATGTTTTTAGTGAGCCATGGAGGCTTATATGCTCTCCTGCCCCCTTTGACCCTCCTGGGGATTACCTTCCTCTGGGCTTGGAGGATTGTCTCCTTAAGGAGCGACCACTCCCCTTGGACACCTGGCTCCCCTCCCCTCTGAGTCTTCAGCTCTTCTCCAACTATCCTCCTTAGCTCGTTGAAGTTCGCCCTCCTAAAATCTAGGGCCACCACCTGACCGCTTGCCTTTGCCACCTTGCGTTGAATGGTGAATTCTATATATTGGAAATATATTCTATATAATAGAAATATATTCTATATTGGAAATATTTTTCTATAACCAGTACAGTGAACTTTACAAATATTACTGCCATTTGTACTTAGTTACGTAGCTTATTTTGTGAATAAATTAGACTCCTATGGAGAGTCTCTCGCTCTCTCTCTCTCAGCTTTTGGTGATACTCCTAGTTGGCACTTCTGACATGAGAGTGATATCAGCAGTTTGGGGGAAATGACATAAGTAGTTCCACTGTTTTGTAGTTAAATGAAGAAAGTGTATGTGAAGGGGAAGGAGGAGGAACCAGTGCTGTGGTCAAGATCTATTTATTTTTTTGAATCCTGCTTCTGCCAGGGTTATCAAATTGGTGGACTTCTGGGCCCCGAGAGTCCCTTTGAAGTCGTGGCAAGGACAGGGCTTACTTATGTAGAGCTGTGCTGGGATTGTCGTTTCATTAAAAAAATTAAAATTACTTAAAAAAAATTAAGTCCTATTTGAACACGGGGCTCTTTAAAAATATTTGGGTGTGGAGTGGATTTTAGGTAGTAGTGTGGAAGGAGGAAGCTTTGTCTGGCTCAGCCCTTCCCTTGCTATTTACTTTATTTAGAGGCAGAAACAAGTAGAATTCCCTTCTGAGTCCTAGCACTAAATGCAGTTTCCTCAGTTATTTCATATAATGTGCATTGGCATAATATATAATTGGTTAGGTGGAATTTGGGTAGCACTGCACCAACCAATTAGGTGTGCAGCACTACGTGTACCACTGTTAAGAGCCATAATATGCTCCCACCACAGAAGCTACCTGCTGAAAATGGCATTGACTGTACCTAAAAGCTCCCATGGGATTGTGCTTGAGTTAGTGCTCTCCCTCACTGTATATCAGCCGCAAGATAATGCAGGTTAAATGATATATATTAGCAACGGGTACTTCTGGAACAGGTTCATAATGTTTAGAGTTGCTTCTTGTAAAGCTAGGCAAATACCACGAGGAATAATTTGATAGGCTGAACAGTTTTCCCAAAGAAAACGAGCAATGAAACACCAAACTTAAAAGCAACTAGTTGTAATACCTTGCATTTATAGTGTGCCATGAACTTTCCCCAAGTGCTTTATAAACCTAACCACAAGCTGACTGATAGACCATTATGCCTTTTTATTTAATTATTTTGCTTGCAACTGAAATGCAGCCACCCATAAAATAGCTATTGTGTTACAGTAGTGCACAGCAACTCTCCACAACAGGAAGCGCTGAAGATGGGAAGTAAGGAATTATATCCATTGGAAACTACAGGAACAACCCAGTGTTATGGGCAGCAAAATACTACCTAATTTGGACACGATTATTTTGGAGTAATGGGTGGGGGGTGAGGGGAGGGTTGCCATGAGATCTCAAAGAAAAGCACATAGTGAAAACCTTTCTATTTTGGTTTCTTCTCTGAAATGGGACCTGCCAACAGCATATTGGTATGGTGCCCAGTAATAGTTGTGGGGAAAAGAGAGCTATTTGTGGAATTTCTGGGCATGTGTAGATGAAATGGGGGCCCTAAATTGAAGCAGTGGGGTTTTTAAAACATGGCTTCAATTTAGGGCGCTTTAATCTCCCGTGTCGTGCACACACCTTACTGACTTACCTGCCTCTCCAGCAGTGGGGAGGGGAGGGTGAGCTGCCGGGGGTAGAGCAGTCCCTGGGCTGCAAGGGGAGGCTGGTGCTTCCCTCCGCAGCAGTGGCAGCTCCCCTAGGAGGCACCCACCTGCAGGCACCTGGCTTGGGCAGTCCTGGGGAGCACTACAGCTGCAGAGGGAAGCACTGGGCCCCCATGCAGCTCAGGCAAGCAGGCAGGCTCCAGGGGGGAAAAAAAATGATCAGGTTTGCCACTTTTCTTGGGTGGAGCCTGCCCTCCCAGGCTGCTGCCAGGCTGCCTATAGGGATTCCTGCACAGCCCCTGAGCTGCACAGAGTCTGGTGCTTCGCTCCAAAGCTGTAGCAGCAGCAAACTAAAACTCCTTGGAGAAATTTTGGTTTGCTGTGCCCCAAGTCATTTAAAGCAAATTACGCCGCCGAATTTCCTACAACAGCTGTAATTAATGTGCAATACACCGCCACCACGTGCAAACACCGACACCATTAAAGCAGTGCAAAAGCATTTATCCCACTTTAAAGTGCCATGCGCGCATGTCCCTAATTTAGTCTATATACGGCCAACACTACTACTTCCTGTAAGGCAAGTTTTCCTTGGATATATTTTGTGTTAACCCAATTCCCTCCTGTCTACACTGGAAGATCATACCAAATCAGACAGCTCATGGTAGTTTGGTCCTAAAAACATAAAATCGTGTTAACAATTGCGTAACATCTCTATGGTAACTACAGCAACTGGAGGAGTAGTACTAGTTTAAAGGCTTTCCTATCTTTAGCTGTCACTGCTACAATTTAACATCTGGAAATGTAGAAGAAAGAACATAAACTGGCTAGTCATATCTCTGCACACTGCTAGATAGTGCTCCCCAGTGACCTCATGGATTACATTTTTGTATTTAAATGGTTAAACTCTTATTAGTTCCATTATGCAGATTAAGGGACATTCTAAAGGTCCAAGGAAGCCTGATTGTGTGAAAGGTTAAGCACTTGCTGTGGGATATAAATACCCAGTTAGACAGAATGCCCTCAGACTCTTCCAGTCCCTTGTTTTCTCCAATTCCATGCCACCACTAACTAGCAGCTGTAGTATACTATCCTGTATTAGTAGCTGTGGAGGAAGAAAGGATATGTTACTACACTGCATTCAGGTGTTTTTTCCCCCCACTCTAAGCACTGGAGAGAAATATTATTCTTGAGAGATCCTGAATGACAACAGGGCTACTTTTTTTCTTAAGATTCTTCTGTACAAACAATAAACAAATGAAGGAATAATAGGAAAGGAAGGAGCGAGAGTCATTGGCTAATAGCTTTATTTCTGAGATTTGAGTGCTGTCTCCAGTCACACCAGGGATCCTCTCCATCCCATGTTGCATGCTACTGCACTAAATCAGGTGGGGACCGCAAGCCATTTCACCAGCTGAATGTATCTCTAAGCTAAAAACAGATGTTAGATTTCGGGACAAAGACAGACCCCAGCAGAAGTCCCATGCCAGTGGAGGAGGGGGCTTAAAGCCCTGTCCCCCCACCTCATTCTGCTGGCCTGGCCCAGGGTGTGGCCATCACCCAGCTCCAGCAGCAAGTGGGGGAAAAGCCTGTGAGGGGCTGCTCTGCTCCTGTGAGGCCAACTCTGGCTGTGGTCCAGAGCCAGGTTTCCTACCCCCATCCCCTTCTCAGCCAGCCAGTGCAGCGACCATGCTCCGGTTGGGGAGTAGAAAGATGGGGCCAACCTTGCTCCACTGGAACAGACAGTACAGCACAGCCCAGGGCTGCAAAGCATCCTGGGATGCTGGGGACTGTGATTTAACTTGAAACAGGAAGGGATTTGGGACAGAAGTTCCATAAATTGGTTTGACCTAAGTCAATTCAGTCTGATACTACATTCAACCAGGTTTATCTTAAATTAGTTTTGGCCTTTTTGAAGGAGGTTTATGTGCACTGAACTTCTGTTTTGTTACAGATTTAAACCAGTGTCTGATCCCTTAAACTAGCTTATGTGTAACTTCTGTCCCTAGCCTGACTGTATATGCTTTATCTTGATTACACCTCTCCTGATAGCTGCATTTTTTTCCCTTGTATCATTGTTGCAGCTCCTTGTTGATCAAATTCACAGTTATCTGCAGGGAGAACCACATTTGACTTCAGTGAGACTTTTGTCTAATGCCTTCTCATTGTGGACCTGGAGCTTTCCTAGCTTCCAGCTTGTTTACTGTATGACTGTTTATTGTACCTAGAATCAACGGTGTTAGGTATGCTACAGTCACATAGGAAGACAGGTGCTGCTTTTTAAGACATTTATAATATTAAAGACCCATTCTCCTCTCCTCTCCAAAACTAAAATATATTGAAGAAAAGTTCTGTCACCCTCATCTGTCTGTGATGTGAGGCTGATAGAAAGTTGAAGTAACCCAATGCCACCATTCACAAGAGGCTCTAAATCAAAATCTTGTTACTTTTAAACATTTGGGTACATTGCCCAGCAGTGGTCCTCATCTCTCTCCCTTCTCTCCGTCTTCCTTTCCTAGTATCTTTAAACTTTTGCCACTGGTATACACAAGATCTCTTATATGCAGCTCCTGCAACCTGGACTATTTTTTCTATGTCTCTTCCCTCTCTAACTCTCTTTTTTTGTGGGGGTGGGGAGAGGAGGGAGGGAAGTTGCTATTTCCCTTACCTTCTCCTTTTTCTTACTTTATCCATTCTTTTCTGTGCTGTACAGTGCTTTCAAGTGCAATTTTTATAAAGGTCAAAGGTATAGAGTAGGATTGGGAGCTTTAAAACCTGGAAGCCATGTGCCTCATCACACTGTTGTTTTTATATAAATGTTAATGTATATTTCCTTCCCAAATTAAAGCTGATATGGAGGTTGATATGACAATTTGCTGGAGGTGCATGTTTTGATGGCATCTTGACAATTCTTTGCTGTTCAGGTAGTGGTAACTTGTAGGAAATGGGATGTAAGAAAACATGGCTAGGTATAGACATTCAGAAACCTCGTGGCAGAATTGATCTAAGTTACTCAGTTTTCTGTGAATAGTGTAGGTTATATTGGTAGTGAACAGAACATATGTTTGCCCTTTGGTGGGGCGAGACATGCATGTTGCCTGCACTAGATGAGGCCATCAGGGTGGAGGCACTCCTGCAAGTCTCCTGGCATGTCCTGTGGGCTCCCCAGATTGTCAGGGACTACCAAGTGCCCAGGCCACCCCTGATTGGCTGCCAGGCATGGGAAGCATGAGCCCCTCCTTCTGCTGTGTCATCTGTCAGCTGCAGGCATATATCAGCTCCAGGCAGGCAGTGGGGTAGGGGGGAAAGAAGGCATCTATGTCCCTGCATGAAACCCATCACGAAGCACCCCACGATGTACATGCAGACCTGACATTGAGCCCAGGAGAACCCCTGCAAGTGGGTGCTGTCCCACGGAGCCTGATGTGACTCCTGTGCACCCACTTACGGACCTCCATGCATCCTGGGAGCGGGTGCAGCACCACAGAGCCTGACCCCATGGAGCCTGGGCATGGGCAAGCATTCCCTTCACACCCTGCCTCTCATTGCCTGCCTGCAGCTGACAGATACTTGTGGCTGAAAGATGATGCAGCAGCGGGAGGAGGGAATGCTTGCCCATGCCCAGCAGCCCAGTCAGGTTTCATGGTGCTGTGCCCATTCATGGGGTTATGGGGGTTCCTGGGTGCGTGTGCAGGAGCCAGGGTCAAGCTCTGTAGGGCTGCACCCACTCACAGGGGTTCATTTGGACTCTGTTTCAGGTCTGTATGTACATTGTTGGGTGTTATGTGATGGGACACAGATGCCTCCTTTCTCCCCTTGTGCTGCCTGCCTGTGGCTGACAGCTAGCCGGAAGTGGGGCTGAAGAAAAGGTCTGTGCCAGAAAGGATCTGTGCTAACTTGGCTCTGTGGCAGCTTGAGGGTGGGGCCCTCTGGGCACTTGGTTGGAGCAGCTAAGCACAGGGCAAGTGCTAGCATGGCTCCTTGTGAGGGGGGGCTAGCGGGTAGCTGCAAAGGAGTCTGGGATGCTGGCAGACAGCGACCTAACTTGAATCAATAGGGGAACCGGTACTGCAGTTCAATGCACCGGTCCCACCTACACTGATTAAGTTTGAGTGCACATAGATCCAGGTCTATCTGAGACTGGATTCCACTGTTTTTAGACCAGTTTGTGTGTGCTGAACTTCTGCTCTGTTATGGGCTTAGACTGGTTTCTGATCACTTAGACCAGTAAAAGTTTAATGTCAGTATCTTGTTCATGTTCCTGTGCAAAGCTGAACTAGAAAAGCATGGTCCTAGTTATCTTTAGATATAGCTTGATGTAAAGTATGGACCACTGTGTTGACAGTGGGTTTGGCCTGGCAGCAATCTTATGAAACCACAGTATAAGTTGCAAGTCCTCAGATACCTTTCTCCTATGTGTTCCTACTTGTGTGTCTGTCCTTGGCTCCTGTGACTTTTGCAGACCTAGAGACAACATCTAGAAGATCTGTGCTAATAGGATTCATATAGCATAAGGTGAGTTTGAGCAAATTTGAGCCCTGAAAAGCAGAATAGTTTCCCTACATTAGGTGTACTTTGAAAATAAGGCCTGTATTAAGTTAAATCAGACATGTAGAGCCTATGTGTTGGACAGATAATGGTCAAATAATATGAAGAAATACCTTGGCTATTTTAGGTAAAGGGGGACAGTGTGAGTTGTTCCCATTTTATTCTTGGGGGAAACTGAGATACAGAAAAGTGAAGGGCTTCCCCAAGCTCACCTAGCTGGCCAGTGTTAGAGGCTGGAGGAGAATCCAAGTATTCTGGGGCACTTGTAAACGTGATAGTTATCATGATGTACACATGATGAAAATGTCATTTGTGCAGCTTAATGGCATCATACATTACACATGCATGAGTTTGGGGGTTTTTAGATGAGTTTGCATAATTGCAGACTAAACTACATCTGAATGTAGTTCAGTTTGCAAGGATGCGTTGCAGCTGTCAGCTTACCCCCCATCCATGGGGAGAGGTGGGCAGGCTACGCAGAAAAAAAGGATTGGGACTCTCACTCCTTATGCTTTCAGTCGGTGCCTGCTGAAGGCAGAAGTGGTGCGGGGCCTGATCCTTTTTTTTTTCATGGAACCTGCCCACCTCTCTCACAGCTGCGGTGGGGGGGAGGGCAAGCTGCCAGTGGGCTGTGTGGGTCCTATGCTGCGGAGGGCCCTGGTCCTTCCCTCCTCAATTGTGGCACACACTGGAGCCACCCAGGCAGGCTGCTAGTGGGTTGCGTACTGCTCCAGCTTGGAGGCAGCACCTGGCCTGATCCAACTGTTCCCCAAGCCTGCCTGCTTGGAAGTCTGCCAGGCGCTGCTCCCCAGGTGAGCTCGGGGACCGGTTGGATCAGGCTGGGTGTTGCCTATCAGCTGGGGCAGCACCCAGCCCACTTGCAGCCCACCCAGTTGGCACTGGGGGTTGCTGCTGCTGCAGAGGGAAGGGCCAGGGCCCCCTGCAGCTCACGGGCCACTCAGCTCACTGGCAGCTTGCCCCCCAGCTGCAGGCAGGCTCTGGCTCTGAGAAAAAAAGGAAAATAAAGGATCGGGCCCCTCGCCATAACATGACAGAAAAATCGAAACGTTGCGTTTCAATTAAAAACCCACTGTTTCAGTTTAGGAGGCATAGAATGACACCCTGAGAACTAAATCCCCATCACATGTACAAGCGCCCCTGAATCCTATCCCAGTGCCTATCCAGTAAGCCACACTGCCTTCATGCACATTTGTACACTAAAATTTATCTGTATAGGTTTGAGTCTGTTCTCTAAAAAAAAGTAACAAAATTGGGGTGCAGGAATGAACCCACATGTTATTGTGTTGGAATGGGATTGAATTAAAGACAGAGAAATTAATTGCATGACTAAGGGCCACTGTGTGATTAAGGGCTTGTGGAATTAGGCTCATTGGTGTATTTTTCATGCTGCAGACTGCTCGAAGTGTAAACTGACAAACTTGTACAACTGTAACAGAGTTGTCATTTACCAGAAAAATTTCAGCGGAGGTTCCTTTCGTACCAATGGCAAGGATGATTTCTCAAAGGGCAGCAGATACCATATCTCTTCATCTGCCATAACCGTTGATGCTGATGCAAAGTTTCAAAGATAATTTCACCTCACTGCAATGTCTCCATCTACATATGCAGAATAAATAAAAATACAAGCTAAAGCATCAGGATTCATAAATCTTCACTCTCGTACAATTTAGAGCTGTCAAATATTGGTATAATTTTAGGGCATTCCTGTCTTAAAGAGAAATATATGAGGTGTGAACTGCAAACAAAAATACTGTATAATAAGTGCCCCAAAACATCTTAAAGCAGGGATCCCATTTCACAATCAGGGCTTTAATCTCTCAGGATTAAAGCTCTTGAAGTTGAGCTATAGTTTCTATTCTGGTTTTTATGCTGCATAATTTATACTATATGTATCAATATTGTTGATGTTTTGTGTACACATATATGTTCATCATTAATATGAATGTTTGAACTTGAAGTATCTTCTTCAGTTAAGTACTTCCCCTTTCCTCTGGTTTTGATGCTTGGTCACCAGCTTTATTTATTTATTTCAAATTAATTTTGCCCAAGTTGAAGCCCTGCAGCTTGTTCTCCGTATCGCTTGCTCGTGAAAGCATGCTGGCTGCACAGAGGCTGTTTCTCAGAAGTGAGTCGTGCATCTACTTTCTTTGATTTTTTCCTTCCTCTTTTATCACAGACAGCCTTTCTCCAGCTGACTGTTCTCTCTCCGTGTGTGTGTGTGTGTGTGTGTGTGTGTGTGTGTGTGTGTGTGTGTGTGTGTGTGTGT
>NW_017729006.1:25404055-25429738 GCF_001723915.1 Gavialis gangeticus | reverse complement strand
TGTGTGTGTGTGTGTGTGTGTGTGTGTGTGTGTGTGTGTGTGTGTGTGTGTGTAGTATTGCCCAGGCTATGCTGACAGACGACTTTTTTCTCAGTTGTCAGTTTTCTTGCCTGTCAGCAGAGCTGCTGGTAAGTGGAAGAAAACAACAGGGCGGGAGGAGTAAGAGACTGAACCGAAGGAGAGTGAGAGGGAGGACCAACACTGGAGGGAGAGAGGGTTGCCATTCGCAGCATGGTGGAGCGAGGACTCTCAGGGTCCAGCGAATAGAGAAGCAGAGAATCAGGATCTGTACAACTCCCCATCCTCCCATTCATACAGCTTAGTTATTATCAAGGGATTTTTCCTGCCCCCCTCTTTCCCCTCTCCTCCCTTGATAAAGACCCTTCAGCTGATATTACTGATCATATCCTTGGCTTATTGTAAAAAAATCTGTGATGGCTTTCAATCTGGAGATCAGCCTCTAATCCCCTCCATCACACTCAGGACCATGGCATGCTGCCACAGCTACCCTCAGTGCGCACCTGGAGTTCTTGCTGGCTACACACACTTCCTCTAATCAAAGTGAGGGGGGAGGCTTAGAGGTGTTTGGAAAAATGTTTGCTGCTCCTGTGCAGTGTTAAAGGTGGAGTGTGTGCATGTGTGGGGGGTGATATCCATACCTCTCTGAGGTTTAACCAAAGCAATCACCTGCAGCTATGGAGTCACCAACTAAGGAAATTGAAGAATTTGAGAGCAACTCTCTGAAATACCTGCAGCCGGAGCAAATAGAGAAAATCTGGCTTCGTCTCAGAGGACTGTAAGTAATACTCTTGGGGTTGTTTTTTTTAGAAAATCCTTTACCCTCATTGTCATAATTATTATAATACTTTATTGTTCTTGTTTTATGTATACCTTTTAAAAATAGCCTAAGAGTTTCCACACCTGCTCTCTGTATACACAGTGACTTCCACTTACTCTTCACAAAAGGACAGTCTGCTTCCTTAAAAGCACTGAAACGGCTTGTTACAGTGAACTAACATTTTCCAATGAGAGTGCGGAAATGTCACTAGATGAGGCATTGTAGCATAGCAGCAGTTACCAAGATGTTAATGATTCTGAGTGCCAGTAGTAGAAAAGTTAATATGTACAAAGTGGTACTTAATTAAAGCCTCCTTTTTTTAAGATTGTTATTAAACTTACACTGCGTGTCACATCTAAATGAATTGCATTTCAGAGACTGGTTCCTGCACTGAAGTAGTTAATACGAACAAATGGAGAAGGAGGCAGAGTTGGAAAATGTTTTAAATAGCAGTGATAATGGCAGGATATCCATGCTCTGTTATTAACACTCATGTCCACAGATTGGATTGGATTTATTAATGTACACATCTATGTTAAGGACAACTTTGCTTTGCAGGGAATAGTACCTTCTCAATAGAAAAGACACTGTCCTTCAAGAAATGTGCTGTGGCTGACGAAAAAGTAAAACTAGACAACCTAGAGATCTAGAGATAGGATGTCTTTCCCCCTCCCCTACTTTGTATGTAATAAAACAATGACTACAAGCAATAAGACCCATTAATGCCCATGTATTACTTACTTGCTCCTCTGTTTCTGATCAAGCCTAAAAGGAATCTGATTGTATTAAGCTGCATCTGTCCATATGTTCAGACCTGATTTTTTTTTCCCCATTTTTGAATGTGGGAGTTGTTTAACATTTCATCCCTCTAGAGAGATGCTAGTGCCAAGTTAACAATGTACAAGCTAATCACTAAAATATAGTCGAAAAGTTTAAATTTGAGTTGTTCTTTGAGCCATATTTTGTGTCAGCACTAATGGCATGTTTTATAAAGCACATCCAATACTTCTGTAATAGCCCTAATAGCCTAAAAGTTACACATGATTTCTTTCAAGGTTTCACTCCAGGAAACCTGTTTTGTGAAGAAACTTAATCAAACTAGATGACAGCTGCCTCATACTCATTCCAAATAAAACAGCTAGAACACATCTTTATTTTCACATCTCTTTTACCATGCTGTAATATTACTAGTCCCTGAATTTGTCTGAAGTCCCTAAATAAGCACACTCCTAGATAATTCTGATAGTTTATTACATCTGAGGTTCAAAGTAGTACACATTTTTCCACAGCATTGTTTTTCAATTGCAGGATGACTGATAGTATGTTATAGTGACCTTATTATGTGGTCAGATTCTAGTTTTATTATACCCCTGAAAAATCAGAGTAACTATATTGACTTCAAAGGAGTTGCCCAAAGTAAGAATTAGGTTGACGATAGTAATTTTTCCCTATATTAATATAGTGTGTGTGTGTGTGTGTGTGTGTGTGTGAGAGAGAGAGAGAGAGAGAGAGAGAAAACACACTGCTTATACATACTCTTGAGAATTTTACTGCATTCTTGCTATAAGAAGAGAGATTTTATAAAGTGGATTTCCCCCCCGCCCTCCTCTCCACCCTGCCCCTGTAAAATGCCTGACTGTAGGACTGTACATAGCAGCTTTTACGTTGAGTTGGTCCAACTAAGATTTTATAGAAAGGTTTCAATTTCTGTTCATTTATAAGCATGACTTTAGAACGTGGAAGAAACATTGGCTGCAAGCTGAGATTTGGCATGCTGCTTTAAATCAGAAATGATTCTTTTAATTTATTCTGTGTGTGTCTGTGTGTGCGCACGCGCGTGCGCATCCATGTGTATATACACTCACAAATGCGTATCTAGGCACACACATCATATATGTGAGTGCATATATTCACACTTATAAAATATACACTTTCAAAGCAAAAGTGTAGATTTTAAAAAATATTTTTAACCTTTACCTAATGTCTTTCATCTCAAAAGGTCATGGGTGCTTTACAAGCCAGATACTGTGATAAATATCGGAATCTATTTCCCCCACCAGTAAAATGCAGACCACTTTATAATACAAGAGTCATTTAGCAGACCCATGAGTTGTACAAAACAGCATAAAAGAGCAATTTAAACAATACTGCCAATTAAAACTGCTATACAAATTTTAGGTTAGCAGAATGCAGTTACCCAAATTGGGTATTTGATCATGACACTGAAAAGGGCCATGGGAATGTTAACGATCACAGATGCTCAGAAAGCACCTGCAGTAACACGGTACCCCTTAATACCATATGGAGTACTTACTCAGTAGTGACTCAGAGGACAGACCAATGTATTGCATCACCACCTCCTGCAGCACCTAGGTTTTCCAGGGAGGTCTATTTAAATTCTCACTATAGTAAGCAGGCTCAGATTGAACATGATGAAAGCCCAGTACTTTTAAAGGCTCCTGTGTATCAAAAATGTATTCTGCTTACACAGAGTAAGAGCAAATCTTGACCTTGTGCAGCTGGTGAGGAGTGTATTTAGTTCAGGATGTTTTGGATTTGGAAGGTCACGCAAAGCATATATGTTCTGTTTGTAGCAAAGTGTTCTGTGGGAGACTGTGTGGGGGGGGAGGCTGTGTAAGCTTGGGACCTGAGTGGGGGGAGGCTGTGTAAGCTTGGGACTGCAGTGTGCATCATCTCTGGGCAGGGGCACACAAGAGCCGTCCAACAGGCTCCCCTTTGTGGACTGTCTTTATCTGTGGAGTCGCTACCCAGTGTTTAGCTCGGTCACTTGGGCAACATACTGGCATGAGGATTTGGTCCATTTACAGTTTAAATCCCCTCTCCATTAGTATTTTAAGAATGAGCTACAATATGTTTTGTTGAATGTTTTTAATTAATGCATACATATTAACATTCTGATATTTGCACAACGTGAAGAAATGTTTAGTCCATGGACCATAGTGGTCTTTCCAGGTTTAAAAGGAAGGCGGGCCTCATTGAGGTTATGGAATCATATCTGGCAACAAGTCACAAATCACCTAACAGGAAACTGTGGTGTAGGTGACTGTCTTGTAGGTTACCTAAATCCATATTCATTTGGTTTCATTTTAATCACAGTCAAAAAAACGCCTTCATGGAATTGTTTGTTAATCAAATGTTTTAAAAATCAATCCCTGAATAACTTATTTCCGGTGACAAAGTGCTGTCGGAGCTGCATGAAATTTTATTTAAGGGTTTTTTTTTCCAGAATTTTTGTTAGCCGCTCTGTCCCTTTGTGCTTGCCTCAGGGAGTCAGGATGAGATTTACTTCCAGATTTTACCCTCTGATTTTACCGGTGTGGGCTTTTATTTATGTACAGTAATCATCACTTGAAAATAGTCTAGCTTCTCTGGCAACAACCTTGCTGGTTTTGCACCTGGCAATAGTGTGTGTGTATGTGTGCGTGCGCCCCAACATTTGTCCCAAAATGAACCCATTCTTGAATCTAATACAATGAAAAAATAAAGGAGTTGACCTGTGAGTAGCTTTAGATTTCTTTATTTCAGACTCAGGCACTAACTATGGTTCCATTCATCCCCCAAGATCCAGGTATAAAGGGTCTCCATAATGTTGTGGATCTTATCCTTCTCTCACATTGGCTAGTGGCCAGCACTGTAGCTCCTGGGCCTAGAGAAAACCTCCACAGTTCTTAGGAATCCAAGTATAGGGGAGCGGATGGCCCAAGCTGGGAAGTGGGGTAGAAGCAATGTTCACTTTTTAGAGCACTAAAGATGAGGGAACGCATTGAGCCTACAGGCTAAGTGGAGCCCAAGAAAGAGGTCAGTGGTCAGCTTTATCCATTTCATGGGGGAATTGCTCACAGCATTTTAAGTTCTTGCATGTGCTGCCCTGTCTTGAGCCAAACTCCTTCCTCGTCCTGCTCAGAGCAAGAAAAAGCAATGCATGTCCCCTGTCTGTGTGCTGCTTCACCATGTTTGTTAGTTGTGGGCTGTCAGCCTGCTACCATTCCAATACATGCAAATTGGGAGGCGGGGGCACATTGCCAAGTGCACTTGCACGCAGCTGGTATCCATGCAGCACTTGTCCTGTTAGGCAATTGACGATCAGTTCTCTTTGATTTCTCCACTGCCACTTGGATGCAGAGCCATCCATTTGTTTCCTCATATGGGGGTCTGCTTTGCACAACTGCCTGTTATTCCTGAAGTGTTCACCCATGGAGACTGACAAGCTTAGACTGCAAGAAACGCCGTTTCTTAAGGACGTGCCAATTGTGTGTTTATGGTTCCTAGCAGCTGCTTGTGAGAGAAATGAGACTTGAAATCTCACGTTTTCAAGCAGGAAGCTTGTACTGTCTCTGCAATATGTATTTCTTCTATAAAGCTCTTCTTCATTCAAATCTGTTTTGCCAAGCTAAGGGCTGTGGCATCTTTTACTTAGCAGTCCTACAAAACCACCAATGTTAACTTTGACACCAACTCATCTGTGTTTTTTGAAAACCACCGAATTAATATAAGTAGCTTTGTAAATGCAAAGATTTGTTCCTCACAAGAGATACAAACTGATTTTAGCATACATAAAACACTGGCAATGGCACAACTTTAAAATGTGATTTGGAAACAAGACCTCTTGCTTTTACAGCTGAGAGAATGGATAATTGTGACCCAATTTTTTCTTCTTTTACTTGAAATATATTCAAATGCCCTGTTCCATAGCTAAACATGCCTATAAATGAACTAAAGAATGGTTGCATTTACTGATGTGCAGAAAATCAGGAGCTGTGTTGAAGCCCTCTCACAAATTAAGATTGAGTGAGTGTTTGCTTAAAAAGCAAAGAGTTGCCTGGTGTCAATCCTGAAAGCTTCATTAGTTTTAGTGGGGCTCTGATGATATATAGTAAGTGAAGATCCAACAGGAAACAGCTTTCAGTTTATGATTTTGGCTGTGCTTCTGTTTTAAAAATAAAGAAGCCCTTAATTTCTAGTTAATCCAGTATTATCTGAATTGTCCAGCAACTGCCTCCCAGCATTTCAGAAAGTAGGGGAAAGTGGACTTTAACCTTCTTCCCCACAGCTAGCATTACAATACTAAATTACTGGGTTCAGATGACACTTGAGGTGCAGACAGAAGTTACATTTTTTGCACAATCAGCTCCCTGAAAGTGCTCTACAGTTGTGCCATGACACACGTGCATGGCTGCAGAGCACTTTTAAAGTGGCCAATCACACAACAAATTAACTCTCGTCACATGAGGGATCAGATAATGGCGCTCCAGTTTAGAGAGCCTTAAGGAACTTGCATTCTCTAGGGTTAATTTGTTGCATGATCAGAGCTGGGCTGATGCAGCCCATCCCCACCTCTAGAGCTGTCAGCAGGAAGGGAGAGGGGAGGGGGAGCAAGCTGCCAGCTGGAGTTGGCCCAGCATGAGCTGGAGCCAGAGACTTTGCAGCCCAGCCCCAGCCCTACCCTCCAGTTCAAGTCAGGCAAACCCCAGCCAACAACTCTCTCCCTGCTCTCTCCCTGGGGTGGGGGAGGGATGGAGCTGGGGGAGAAGGGCAGCTCCTTGGCTGCAGCCAGGTTCCTTGGGCTCCTGCAGACAGGATTGATTTCCACCCCCCATCCCCCGACCCAACAGGAGAATGTCTATTGGGTTGGGGGATGCTCTAACTCATGGTGCTTTATGGCCTGCACATCTGTCAGTGCCCTTGGTGTATATTGCTTTCCCATGCCGCTAAAGATGCAATTACAAACAGAGCATTCCTCACTGACCTGTGACACAATGGGATCCTCCACTTTACCTTCATTTTCTTGCTACCTTTCCCCCTCCCCTACTTTTCTAATTGTGAATTGGAACTGGTGTTAAAAATGGAAAGAAAAATTAAAAAGCTAGATGTACCTTTTAAACTTGCCACTTTTACAGAAGTCACAGGGAGTATTTCAGAAAGTGCAGGAACTCTCTACTTCCTTCAACTGACCCTAGGAAGTATATTGAATTAATCCTGCCAATACTGAGGTGGTTTAATGCAAATACGTGATTATGGTCCAGCTCTGTTCCCACTGGAGTCCAAGTGGTGCAACTGTGTGTGCAGTTTCAGTAGGAGAAGCTTGAAGTTTTTTTGAGACTGACGGCAATGAAACAAGTGTTTAAGTGCCATCACTCAGCATATCCATTTCTCCCCTATATCTGTCTGTGTTCTACGGTAGTTTTAGTGTTTCTTCTTTAAAAATGCAACCTACACAAAAAATAGTTCTCTCAGTGATAGCACTTGTATTTGCTCCATGTTTTATTTTGGCCAGGTACAGATATTACATTTTTACAAGTATAGGTGATCAGAAACTGGTCTATACTCATAACAGAATAGAAATTTGGCACACATGGACTGGTTTAAAAATGGTGGAATCCAGTCTAAGATTTGCTGCCCCCCCAATCAAAGGGTGAATGTGTGTTCTGTTCACTGTTGATCTAAGCCATGCCACTTACTGAAAACCACGTAATTTAGATCAATTCTACCTTGGGCTTTTTGAATCAGAGAATCAGAGAAAATTAGAGTTGGAAGGGACTTCAAGAGGTCATCTAGTCCAACCCCCTGCTCAAAGGAGGACCACCCCCAACTAGATCATGCCAGCCAAAGCTTTGTCTAGCTGGGTCTTAAACAATTCCAAGGATGGAGAGCCATGACCACTCTGGGAAACCTGTTCCAGTGTTTTACTACCCTTCTAATGAGAAAATTAGTCCTAATATCTAACCTAAACTTCCCTTGCTGCAACTTGAGGCCATTGCTCCTTGTCCTGTCATCTGCCACCACTGAGAATAGTTTAGGTCCATCCTCTTTGGAATCACCCTTCAGGGAGTTGAAGGCTGCTATCAAATCCCCCATCAGTCTTCTCTTCTATGGGCTAAATAAGCCCATTTCTCTCAGCCTCTCCTCAGAAGTCATATGTCCCTTACCATTTTTGCTGGACTCTCTCTAATTTGTCCACATTCTTTCTGCAGTGGGAGGCCCAAAACTGAGCACAGTACTCCAGATGTGGCCTCACCAGTGTTGAACAGAGGGGAATAATCACTTGCCTTGACCTGCTGGCAATATACCTACCAACGCAGCTCAGTATGCCATTAACCTTTTTGGCAACAAGGGCACATTGCTGGCTCATATTCAGCTTATTGTCCACCGTAATGCCCAGGTCCTTTTCTGCTGAGCTGCTGACCAGCCAGTCAGCCACCAGCCTGTACTGGTGCATGGGATTGCTCTGTCCTAAGTGCAGAACTTTGCAGTTGTCCTTGTTGAACCTCATGAGATTCTTTTGGCCCAATCCTCCAATTTGCCTAGGTCACTCTGAATCCTAGCCCTACCCTCCAGCATATCTACTGCTTCCCCAGCTTAGTGTCATCTGCAAACTTGCTGAAGGTGAACTCTATATCATCTTCCAGGTCATTGATCAAGACATTGAATAAAACTGGCCCCAGGACTGACCCCTGGGGCACTCCATTTGATATTGGCTGCCAACTAGACATCGAGCCATTGATTACTACCCTCCAAGCCTGATGCTCCAGCCAGCTTTCTGTCCACCTTAGAGTCCATTTATCCAGCCCATACTTCCTTAGCTTGCCTGCAAGAATGTCGTGGGAGACCATATCCAAAGCATTGCTAAAACCAAGGTATATTGTATCCACTGGTCTCCCTGCATCCACAGAGTCAGTCACTTCATCATAGAAGGCAGTCAGGTTGGTCAGACATGACTTGCCCCTGGTGAATCCATGCTGCCTTGTTTCTAATCACCTTCTCCTCCAAGTCCTTGGAAGTTAATTCCTTGAGGATCTGCTCCATGATTTTTCCAGGAACTGAGGTGAGGTTGACAGGTTTGTAGTTCCCCGGATCCTCATTTCCCCCCTTTTTAAATATGGGCACTATGTATGCCCTTTTCCAATTACCTAGGACCTCTCCTGATCACTGTGAATTTTCAAAGATGATGGCCAGTGGCTCTGCAGTCTCATCAGCCAACTCCCTCAGCACCCCTGGGTGTATCCCATCTGGCCCCATGGACTTGTACACTTCCAGCTTTGCTAAATAGTCCCTAACCTGTTCTTTCATCACTGTTGACTGCTCACCTACTCCCCAAACTGTGCTGCATGGTGCAGTAGTCAGGCAGCTGACCTTGGCTGGGAAGACTGAAGTGAAAAAACATTGAGCACCTCAGGGTTTCTGCATCCTCTGTCACAAGATTGCCTCCCCCATTCAGTAAGGGACCCACACTTTCCCTGATCCTCCTCTTGCTACCAACATATTTGTAGAAACCCTTCTTGTCACCCTTCACATCCTTTGCTAACTGCTACTCCAATTGGTCTTTGGCTTTCCTGACTTCATCCCTGCATGCCCAAGCAATGATTTTATATTCTTCCCTAGTTATTTGTCCAAGTTTCCACTTCTTATAAGCTTCCTTTTTGTGATTTATTTTACTGAGGGGTTCCCTGCTAAGCCAAGCTGGTCTTCTGCCATACTTGCTAGTCTTCCTGCACAGTGGGATGGTTTGTTCCTGCAGTCTCAGTAAGGCTTCTTTCAAGTACAGCCAGCTCTCCTGGACTCCTCTCCCCCACAGACTGGTTTCCTAGGGAATCCTGCCCATGAGTTCCCTGAGTGAGTCAAAGTCTGCTTTTCTGAAGTCCAAGGTCCTTACTCTGCTGCTCTCCATCCTTCCTTTCTTCAGTTCATCCTGATCTCAATCATCTCATGGTCACTGCTGCCCAAGTTGCTACCCCCTAATTACATTCCCCACCAATTCATCCCTGTTTGTGAGCAGCAGGTCAAGAAGAGCACAGCTCCTAGTTGGCCGCTCCAACACTTGCACCAGGAAGTTGTCCCCAACACTCTGCAAACATGTCCTGGATTGCTTGTGCACTGCTGTATTGCCTTCCCAGCAGATGTCAGGGTGATTGTCCCCCATGACAACCAGGGCTTTTAATCAGGAAACTTCCATTAGCTGTTTGAAGAAAGCCTCATCCACCACTTCCTCCTGCTCTGTTGGTCTATAGCTGACACCCACTACAACATCAACCTTATTGCTCTCCCTTCTAACCCTAACTCAGAGACTTTCAACAGGTCTATCTCCAGTTTCAGCCTGGAGCTCTGAGCAATCATATGGCTCTTTTACATGAAGCACAGCTCCTCCTCCTCTTCTCCCCTGCCTGTCCTTCCTGAACAGTTTGTACCTACCCGTGACAGTGCTCCGGTCACGCGAGCTATCCCACTAAGTCCCTGTTATTCCAGTCACTTACCTTTCCAGGGCAGGATCTGGTGCCTGGCTTCTCTTTTCCTTCCTCCCACCAATCTGCCTGCAAAGTGCTCACCCTGTTCGCAGTCCCTGTTCGCTGGCTTCTTGGTCATTGTACCTTGGTTGCTGCCTTTGGTTTGCTGAATGTCTCTACCAACTTTAAAGAGTGCTACTAAGCAGGAGAACAGAGGGTTCCCTTTAACTCCTTAAACATTCTCTACACACTGGACTTTGTCCCCAGCTGTTTTAGCTGGCAGCAGATAGTGGAGGCTAAAAAAACAACTCAGAAAGCACCACTTTGTTAGGAAATGTGTAAATCAGTCAGTTTTTGAGTGGAAAATATGAATATGCTAATTCCTTTCTGGCATTGAGAGGCAATTCTGTTGTCTTTTGGTCTTACTTTCAATCTTCCTGAACCTCCCGAGAGCCTGGGTTTAAACTAAGGCCCTGTTCACCCTGGGAGCAAAATACTGCAAGGTCCAATTGCATTTAAATCCAGTTGTTACTACCAAGTTTTTAGTAAGGCTTTGCTGCTGAGTGTGAGTGGGGATTATTTGTCTGCAAGCCTTGTCCTAAACTCTGCTTTCCTTGTTCACCCTAAAGCTCCAGTGACCTTATTACTTTGGGGTACAAAGGGAAAGGAATAGGTTAATCTACGTGGTTTTGGCCATCATGATTCTGGGGTTGGGGGGAGGTCCAAAATCTTGCTGTTGGGCCATCCCATAATGTGAAAAGACAAATCTTTTTGATACTTTTTGAAATGTTATCTCTGAGGGAATGGGAAGGATGTGAAAATCAATGAGGGCAGTTAGTCTGAATGAAAAATAGGCTGAATAGGAAATGTGTTTAATAAATAAAAGCACATCAACTTTGGAAAAAGTTCATTAAAAAGCAATATACTTGGAGGTGGTACTACAGTCCACTATGATAAATTTTGCCTTGACTCTTCATTTAGATGTTCCATCCTGTGATTTTTGTATGAATTTTAAATCAATAAAACAAGTCTTGTAGGGAACAAAAGAAGAAGGCTTATATTTAACACTAAAGTGTTTGCTACGAAATAATACACACTATAGTATTTACCATAATTATATATAAAAAAGGCTTTTACTCTTCTAGATGTGGTACAAATGAATCATATCCACAGTTTAAAAAGTAATTATTTAATACAGCAGTTTATATACAAACACACACAAAGCAAGTATATTCTGCAGTACAGGGAAATGTACACCTTGCTGGGGTCATTTGACTCCAGTACTCTTTCCTGACATGGCAGGAGGTCGGATTCGATGATCTACTCAGGTCCCTTCCAACCCTAGAAACTATGAAACTATGAAAGGGCTCCTTTTGTAAGTACTAAATTCAGTTATTTTTAAATAGCAGTTTTGTGTAAAAAGTTTGCAGTTTTGCATAGAAAACAGGGATATGAAAATTATTCTGGGGAAGATTAATTTAAAACCCAGGCTCAAGTGGTTATTAAGAGTATCTCTATGGACTGCTCTTAAAATCTTGCTGTGGTAGGAGCCTGTACTTTCTGGAATACAGAAATAAAAAGGAGGGGAGGAGCATTCAAAACTACTGTGGGTTGTTATTGTTTAGTTTAGGGTTTTTTAAAGCAGTGGGGTTGGTTCCTTCCTTATCAGTCAGCTTCTGGTGGATTCAAACATCATGACAAAGACTTTTTTTATTTAGAATGTTTTTCTTTATTCCTAAAACTCATTTTGAATGTCCGTATTCCATTTTTCCTGTCTCATTCCTTCAAAAATGTATATCATAACGCTATCCTAGTTAACACTAAAACTAATTGGCCGTTGTCTATTTTTAAGTGGCAGATGAAGTGAGATCCAAGCTGATTCAAGTACTGACCATGCCAAAACATTTAGCAATGGATGGGTGAGATGTTTTCAAGCTCTTCAAATGATGTAGAAGCACAGCTCCCATTGAACATTACTGGGGCTTGGGCTCTAAATCCCATTTTACCGTCAGTTTGGTAGTTTTTGTTGTATGCCCAAAATGAAACAAACTTGAGAAATGTGTATGTTGCTTCACAGCAAAAAAACAAATAAAAACAAGACAACTACCTCCCTCCACATTCCCCTCCCTGCTCTGATAGTCATCTTCTGCCTTTCAACTTGTGTCTGTCTGTCCTGCTCCATATGACCTTCTGATCCACACCACTGAAACTTTCTCTTCCTTACTTCAACCTGCTAGGATGCGATTTGCACAAGCATCTAATTGATTTAAGAGCCCAAGTCCCAGTGAAGTTCAATGGGAGCCATACTTCTAAGTCATTTGAAGAGCTTTTGAAAACTTTCACCCACCCACTACTAAATGTTTCAGCCTAGTCAGTACTTGAATGGGTGACCTTCAAGGAAGAGTTGCATAATGCAGGTACGGTCAATATTTTTGTAGAAGGCAATCTTCATTCTATGTCATATTCAGAAGGATTTCTTCATTCAAACCCTTAATAAGGACACAGTACAATTTCTGAGGACACTTGTTAATATTTTCCTTGGAGTTCTGGTCACATTCTAGGTCGGCTGACTCTATTGTGAATCTGAACTTTCCCTATTGTTTTCATTGAACAAGGCCAGCTGGCATTTGCTACCTTTGCTGCTGCTTCTCTTATTGCATGTCCAGAATCACTGCTATCTTGGATGTGGGATCTGTTGGTGAAATTCTTTTAGGTACACAAAATGCTTGTGAACAAAGAATATAATCTGTTCATGAAAGATATAAATGTTGGCTTTTCATGAGCAGGGCATTACGTTTTCAGTTCATTAATTAGAACCACTGTCAGAGTAACAACAGTGCCGCTCCTGAAAACCTTGAAAAATACATTTTTAGTTGTTAATAAATGCCCTGGGAAAGGGGGTTTGTGAAGTTAGCTTTGTTTTAGAAAAGAAACACTGCATCTTTGTGCAGCAATTTTTTCACCCCATGTTTGGGCTTATTAAACAGTAATCCAAGTGTTTCAGCCTGTATCCCAGAGCTGGAAGAGGAGCTGTCACAAACATGAGATTTAAAATTCTGCATCATACCAGCTGTCTAGCAGCAGACAGTGGGGTGGGGGTGGGGGAAACAATAACAAGCAATAGTCTGATAGAATTACTAGAGCTTAGGGCAAGATGTAGATTTGTTTGGTGACTTTGCCTACAGTGCTGGGCTGGTCTGATGCAATTTCAGTCTGCGTTTCCTGTCTTGATATTTAATCTGGGTTATAAATGATGATTTTTCCTTCCCCATCCCCCATCACAGTCTTCCCTTCTGTAATTAATCACAAAGCCACCTAGAGTGAAACAAAACTGGGCAGCTGCCCATTTGACTCAACAGGAGTTGGAAAGTGTTAACTGTACGCGGTGGCTCTGATTGCAGAAGGTAATCTACCCCCTTCATTTCTTTAAGGATGTTAGCAGTCTAACTCCACTGGCTGGAACAGGAGTCCAGAAAAATGTTTTATTTGCTTTGAACATAGAAGATATGGGTGTTTTGTCACTGATATACAGCGATTCTTCTTTGTCCCATTCCCAATTGGACTTTTACATCTTGCATTCCTCCTTGATATGACTTGTTTTTATAAGAGTTCTTTTCATAGGGAAGTGAACAGGATGCAACTAAACAACATGCAGGAAAGATGATGTATGTGCTCCCTTTATTTAAAACCTTGTAATAGCAAGGAAGCAGCATCACACTAGTTCAAGTCAGTGTTGCCATCTGAATACAATGTACAGCACATCTATCAGGATACACACAGGATTGGGAAATATTCCTTCCCCTCCCATCCTCATTTTACAAGAAGTGATGTCCTCTATTTCAATGGGGAAGGTTATAGAATATGCATGTTAGGATAACACCCATCCTGTATTCTGAGGGTCATCTCTTATTTAGTGCCAAATGTTCCATGATTTGTAGCCAGCTACTAAGGAGCATTTGGTCAGATAAGCCTTTCAGCCAGTAATCATGCAAACAAAGGTTCATGTGTTATGGTAAAAAATGCCTTTTTTGTTTTTGTTTTATTGTTGGCATGAATAAAACATAAGGGGAGCTATCTTCTTAAAAATAGGGCTGGTTCCGTATCTTTCCATTGTGCTGGCTTTTATAGGCATGTCCAGATGAGCATGCACATGCATTTCCCCAAGGAGGAATAAAACATACCGCTGCTGCTTGTCCCTGGGGAATGCTTGTGCACATGCATTCTGATGCGAGGCAAGTTGCCCTGGGTAGGGTAGGGGAGGCTGGAGCCAGCACCTGGACTGGCTCCAGCAGCCTTACCTCCAGTTCTGGGGGTTTCCTGGAGCTTCAGCAGTGGTGATCAAGTGCTCAGAGCCTGGCCAGCAGCAGGAGTGTCATTCCGGCTGGCCAGGCTCTGGTTTTGGGTGGTGCATGCTGCCTCCACATGCGTTGTCCTGCTTTTTAAAAGCATGGATTATTTTCATGCTGGGATCTCCCAGTGTCAGAAAAACCCACTGTGCTGCACCTGAGCACCATGGTGAGCACCTGCATATGCAGCATGTGTGGTTTGCGGCACCACAGACTGGTCTGCAATGCCACGTACTATATGTGCATGCTCATCTGGACATGCCCTATTTCTACAAAAACCAGGTCCCTTTAAATAAGTATGTATGCACTCATACATACGGTATAAATGTGTGATTGCATTTAGTTCTTTTTGGAAAGACTGTCTGCCCATTGTACATAGCAATTGTTAATGGTCATTTCATATTTTGAATTATTTCCAAAGGGCCCAGTTGGAAGAAACAACTCTATTTTGCTTCTGCTTAACTATTCTGTCCCCCTTCCCCCCTGCCACAAACAAATCCATGCTAAATTCAGTAGAAGTTTGCCTGAACTGCAGTAAAACAGTGAGAACATCAGGGCATGGCCCACATAGGCAGCTGGAATGCATGGTAGAAAACAGATTTCTGAACTCACGCTGCACAGTATCTCTGCAAATTGGACATTATTTTCAGATGTTAAAAGCTCTCTCATCTCCTACTGATCTTCTTCTTAGCATTCTAAATGGCCAACAATTTTTTTCTTTTCTCTTTTTTTTTTAAAGAAAAAAATAGTCTAACTGTATTTAATTTAAACTTTCATTCTGCTTTGGCCGTACTGATATTTCAGCTAAACCAAAAAAAGCCCTGGAAACTTCAGCTTTCTCCATAGGCTTGAACGATTTCCTAGGTTTTCCTTGCTGAGCACTCTGCCATAAGGTGTCTTGCTACATATCAGCAAGACACCTTATGGCAGAGTGCTCAGCAAGGAAAACCTAGGAAATCATTCAAGCTTATGGAGAAAGCTGAAGTTTCCAGGACTTTTTTTGGTCTTAGCTGAAATAGTATCCATGGCGCAGAGGGATAATATCTGATGCAAGCCAGTGAGGCTTGTACTAGATACATGCCTACATTTTAACTTTTTATACTGGTCATGACATAGACATCAATAAATGATCACTAAGAAGAGCTGATGGGAAAATACTTGCTATTTATTTTGAAAAGTTTCAAGAAAAATAAAAACACTTGATTCTTTTTAAAAAGGTTTTGCATAAAAATGGTTTGAAAAAAGCTGAATATTTAAAAAAATTATTATTGGTTTTTCAAAACTAGAAAATGGTCAAATTTTGCTCATATGCTTATTTTCATATTTTTCTATGGAAAACGAAGATGAATGAAACTTCTACAAAAATGTTCTTTTGGAAAAGTAGTCATTTTCTTTCCTGTAAAAACTTTGGCCAGCTGTACTGATGAGCATTTTAGACATGCTAAAGCTGATCTAAAGCCCATTTGTATTGATGGAAGTCTTTGCATCTACTTAAAGTAACTTTTGAATCAGGTGTTTGGCGTCCAGTTCTGCTTACAAGGAGTTATGTACTATAGCTCACATTGATACTGGTAAGAACAGTACTGAGCTTATTTGTGTGCAGTACCATTAAGTGACCTTCAAACACAAACCACTTAAAATGTTTCATAAAAATAAAATAGGATTCAAATGTGCTTTGTATGTGTTACATTGATAATGGCAAAATAGCAGCACTGAGCATTTTTACTTTACAGTGAATTCTGCCTGCCTGCAACTCTAATCAAACAACAGTGGGCCAGGTCTGTCCATGGTAATACTCCACTGGCTTCAATGAAAAGCATCTTAAGATCATTTAGCATAATAAATTGCACTTGACAATATTTCAGGTTTGGGTACATTGTCTGTTATGTTCCTTATGTAATACCTAGGCACTGCTATTGTACAACGTATAGTCATGCTCTGCGAAAATTAAACTAAACAAGTCATAGCATTTGATATTAGAGGATATTTGTCACCTGCAAATAAAATACCTTTACTTGGTTAATGTGCAAGCAACATGGAATTTATCAAATAAAATCTGTGTTTATATTCATCAAAGTGAATTGCAAACCCAGTCAATGGATTCTGGATCAGTTCCTAATACTTACTGTCTTGAAAGACTATAAAAGCACCTTGCAAACAGTTTATGCTAGGGATTATTCTTCCTACCAGTGGAAATGCTGCTACTTCTGTACTGCAAAAGATGTTCTGCACCAGCTACCTTACCAGCGTGGTTTTCATATAAGGAGACCTAGGAAAAATAGCCTCTCAATTAAGATTGCAGATAGATTCGAGTAAACAGATTGTACCCTAAATACCCAGTTGGGAGGTTGATGCTTACAACACAGTTCACATTCCTTACTCTTTCAAAAAATTTTGAAGATGAAGATGAGGCCGTATACTGCATACCTATTAATTATTCAAAAGCCATCCCAACTGCCATGCATTTTGGCCTGAACTTGAACAATTCCAAAACTGAATATTTATTATTTATCCAAGTTGTCAGGAAAACCTAGTGACTGAATTGGTGGAAGCCACTGGCAAGTCAACTGAAAGAGATTGTTGGAAACCATTCTTTTGTCTTCTACTAGGGTAGAGAGATTTGAGAAACTGAGTTGAGCACAAAATCAGTCTTTATTCTTGATGATTTTTCCAGACGTAACGGGCTGGCTGGCAGTGACCTGGCCCAGGGGTTTTGAAAGGGCACAAGATGATTGGAGGACTTGGGATTCCCTTTCCTCACCAATCTGGTAATGATTTTGCCCAAGGGTTTTGAAGGGATAAAAGATGATTGGAGGACTTGAGACCAGTGAGGGACAACAAGGAAGGAGCTTCACAAAGCTGGCAAGAGCTGAGCCAGTGGGGTAGGAGCAGTGCCCCGGAAGAGCCTGAAAGAGCAGGACCTGCAGGCAGCAGTGGGACCCTCAGCACCGTGACCCTCAGCAGCGCGGTGTGCGGCTGGCGGGAGAGGCTCCCCACTGGGCTCCAGGATCCCCTGGGAGAGGCTGCAGCTAGCAGGAGAGGCTCCCCTCCACTATAGCAAGGATCTGAGCAGCGACCTGAGAGGTTTCCAACTCTGCTTCCAGCTCCTCCAATCAGAGCCCAGGCAGCTCAACATGAGCCCTAGCAAACTGGCATAGTGCCACCAGTGGTGGCAGTGTTCCTGCCTGCACATGGGAAATCTGGGTTCAAGTCTCTGTTGAGGTGGCTTGGGGTAAGTGAGCTAACAAGAAGCAAATCTTCTTGCAGTGGAAAGGGGCCATTGTGTTTTCCCCCCTTTCTCCCCCTCCAGGTACCAAGGCCCTATATTTCCTTGTCATTTTGTATTTTGTGCCTTTTTTTATATTTCACCAACCTGTATGGTTTGTTCTGCTGTTTGTGTTTTATATTTTGTTAACCCTATTTTTTTTCAATGATTGTAAGTGTCTAACATCTGGTGAATCCTGCCCCCTTGGGGCATTGTAGTGTCCACTATACCCTCTGATTTATGCCTGTTATGTTCCCAGTTTTAAAAGGTATATGGTTAAGTCCCCATTGGTGATCTGGCTCTGCTCTGTAGGGGGAGGAGAGTTTCTACACCTCCCACAGTTCTTGTGCACCTGCTTTGATCCCTTCAGTTGGAAAGGGGGTACCTCTTGGAGTACTGCCTGGGTTACATTTTGGGGGCTCATCCAGGATTCCTGCATAGCGGGTGCTAGAAAATTATTCAAGCGCTGTGTACCCCTGTAGAGAGAGAGAGTGAGACACCAGGAGACATGCCCAATGCTGACTAGTCTGCTGTACCCTCTGGGAGTGATGGGACTGTGCAGGGGGGAGAGGGGCAAACTGCTGGTACTGAGCTTAAGTTGACCTTTGATAAATGTAAGTTCTGCCAGGCCTCTGTGAAGTACGTAGAACATATTGTATCACAGGAAGGGCCCAGCACTGATCCGGAAAAAGTAAGTGCTGTCACCACCTGGCCTCGACCCAAGAACTTTAGCGAATAGAAAAGGTTCCTGGGATTTGTGGGTTTCTATCGATGATTTGTTAAAGACTATGCTACAATAACCGGACCTTTAAATGCCCTAACTCGCGGACACCAGGTGGGAAGGTCACCCCGCAAGAAGGGGTGAAACAATGGCTTAAATGGGCTTCCTGTGACATGAAGCCCCACAGAGCCTTTTGGTCTGCGGTGGGACTCACGGTGTGAAGATGCCTTCCAGGAGGTGATTTGGCAGTTTACTCAGGCACCTGTGCTGGCATATGCTGATCCCAACCGTCCTTTTATTTTGTACACAGATGCTAGTCTGTCAGGACTGGGGGCTGTGCTGTACCAGGAATATGAGGGACACCGGTGACCAGTGGCTTTTGCCAGCAGGGAATTGTCACCCAGGGAGTCGCACTACCCGGTACATAAGCTTGAATTCCTGGCCCTCAAGTGGGCCATCACTGAGAAATTCCGGGACTATCTGTATGGGATTACCTTCCAGGTGTGGACAGCCAATAATCCCCTTACCTATGTGCTCAACAGCACTAAGCTGGATGTGAGCGGCCAACGCTGGATTGCAGCACTAGCCAGCTACACCTTCAGCCTGTACTATCGAGTGGGATGAAAGAACGTGGATGCTGATGCCCTGTCTTGACAACTCCCCAGCAACCCCGGGAGTGTTTGGAGCCCCAAGACAGTGAAGACCATTTGTGACCTACAGATATAAGACCCTGTGGGGACGAGGGAAAGTACTGTTTGCATGGGTGAGGTGTTGGAGTTGCCCCCTGAGGGGATCCCACAGGCCTGGGTTCAGTACACTATGCTGACTCCCTCTTTGTTGCCCCAGGGCATGGCCACAGAATGGCGGATGGTGCAAGAACAGGACCCAGATGTGCAAGAGGTGTGGCGTGCCTGGAGATCAGGGAACACCCATACCACGACCCTTAATAATGCTACTCCAGCAGCCCACCTCCTGTTGAGGGAGTGGGAAAGGCTTTGCTTGTTTGATGGAGTGCTACATCGGGAGGTGCAGGACCCAGAAGGATGGAATATTGGCAGCTGGTCCTCCCTCGGAAGTATAAGGCCCTTGAGTTACAGGCCTTGCATGATGACTTTGGGCTCATAGGGGTGGAGCGCACCCTGGCGCTAGCCTGTGAGTGGTTCTTTTGGCCCAAAATGGCTGAAGATGTAAGGACTAAATGCTCAAACTATGATTGGTGTGTACGGAGGAAGACCCTGCCTGCTCGAACTGCCTATCTACACACCATGCAGAGCTCAAAACCCATGGAGCTCATGTGCATGGATTTCCTAGCCATGGGGAGGGGCACCGAAAGGGGAATGTGCTGGTTGTGACAGACCTCTTTACCTGATATGCCCAGGCCTTCCCTACACGAGATCAAACAGCAAGAGCAGTTGCCAAAGTACTGTAGGAAAAGTACTTCTCTGTGTTTGGGCTGCCTGCAAGAATCCACTCTGATCAAGGGTGAGATTTGGAGAGCCAGTTGTTGCGTGAAGTACTGACAGAGGCTGGCATACAGAAATCAAGGACTACACCCTACCATCCCCAAGGGGATCCCCAACCCAAGCGCTTCAGTCGCACTGTCTTGAACATGCTGGGTACCCTCCAGCAGGAACAGAAGGCTGCATGAAGCCAGCATATCGCATACCTGGTGCATGCCTGCAACTCCACTAGGAATGATGCAACGGGGGTCAGTCCGTATTTGCTCATGTTTGGGAGGGAGCCCCAATTACCCATAGATTTGTGCTTTGGGATAGAACAAGTCTACCAACAACATTTGACTCATGGTCAATATGCACAACAGCTTCAGGACCGTCTCTGTCATGTGTATCGACTGGCAGCTGAAACTGCTGGAAGAAACCAGCAACACCATAAGCGGCTTTATGATGCTTGTGTGCATGAACAAGGGTTACAAGAAGGAGACTGGGTGCTGCTGCGAAACCTGGGGCTAACTGGGAGACACAAAATCGCTGATCGGTGGCGGGCTGAACCCTATACAGTGGTGCGACAACTGGGAGACCTCCCAGTATACGAAATCTCCCCTGAGTCTGGACCGCGTTGAAGTTGCGTGGTCCACTGGAACCTCCTGCTGCCTATTGGCCAATTGGTGGGGCCCTTTCCTCCAGAGAGGCCTAGGTCTCCCCGTAGAAGGGGGCCTCACACCACCCAGCCGGCAGTTGTACCTGCAGCTCCCCTGGAGGACTCGGACTCTGACTGGTGGTACCCTGCTGACTTTCACCCAAGCTTAGGACCTGCCACTCCTCAGGGCAAAGGGGAGACAGGGACTGCTGATCGTGGGGCCCTGCCTGGTGAGACCGAAGGAGAAAATATCCCTACGCCTCTACCTGCCAGTGGGGCAGACTCCTCCAGTGAGAGGGAACCCGAGCCACTGGGGCCCTCATGCAGTCCTGCCCCAGACTGCACCCCGCGACCACGGCGGGAGCTTCGACCAGTTCGTTGCTTCACCTACGATGCCCCGGGGATGCTGGTGGAGGTCCCCACCGCTGCCCCTTGGGTCCAGTAGTCCCCCAGGCTGAGGTCTGCGCTTCACTGGGGATGGTGAAGGGTTCCGCGGGGGAGGATGTGACAGGCTGGCTGGCAGTGACCTGGCCCAGGGATTTTGAAAGGCAAAAGATGATTGGAGGACTTGGGATTACCTTTCCTCATCAATCTGGTAATGATTTGGCCCAGGGGTTTTGAAGGGGTAAAAGATGATTGGAGGACTTGGGATTCCCTTTCTGCACCAATCAGGCCCCAGAGACTCACCCCCTGTGTCCCCTGATTGGCCCCTTGGGTAACCTGGAGGGGGATAAAAGGGGCCGCATGGGCTGACTTAGGAGAGAGACCAGTGAGGGACAACAAGGAAGGAGCTTCACAGAGTTGGTAATAGCTGAGCCAGGAGTAGTGCCCCAGAAGAGTCTGAAAGAGCCGGACCTGTAGGCAGCAATGGGACCCTCAGCAGCGTGGCGTGCGGCCAGCAGGAGAGGCCCCCCACTGGGCTCCAGGATCCCCTGGGAGAGGCTGCAGCCAGCAGGAGAGGCTCTCCTCTGCTCTAGCAAGGATCTAAGCAGCAACCTGAGAGGTTCCCAGCTCTGCTTCCAGCTCCTCCAATCAGAGCCCAGGCAGCTCAACATGAGGCTAGGGCTCCAGGAAGGTCAAGACCCCCAGCAGCCTGGCACAATGTTACCAGTGGTAGCTGTGTGGCAGTGTTCCTATCAACCACATGGGAGATCTGGGTTCAAGTCCCAGCTGAGGGAACTTGGGGTGAGCCCTTGTGTTTTCTTCCCCTCCAGGTACAAAGGCCCTATATTTCCTTGTCACTTGATATTTTCCATTTTGTGCCTTTATTTATATTTCACCAACCCGCGTGGTTTGTTCTGCTGTTTGTGTTTTATATTTTGTTCACCCTGTTTTATGTCAGTGATTGTAAGTGTCTAACGTTTGTTGAATCCTGCCCCCTTGGGGCATTGTAGTGTCCACTATATCCTCTGATTTATGCCTGTTATGTTCCCAGTATTAAAAGGTATACAGTTAAGGCCCCATTGGTGGTCTGGCTCTGCTCTATAGGGGGAGGAGAGTCCCTACACCTCCCACAGTGCTTGTGCACCTGCTTTGATCCCTTCATTTGGAGAGGGGGTACCTCTTGGAGTACCGCCCAGGTTACACATATGTTTCAAAGATCTGAAATGTCAGTGTTTTATCCTTGATCCAAGCTCTCCCTCCCTCTTTATTTCATATCTGTTTTAGCTGCAAATCTTTTTTCACCTCTGCAACTCTGCCTCAAAATAACTATCATCCTCATTCAACTTTGCTAATGCCTCATTAAGTTGACTATCCCTTTCAAAATTACCCTTCTTGATTTTTAGAGCCTTTTGTAGATTTGCTTCTATCTCAATCCTCCTGTCTCTTAACTTCTATAACTCTCAGCTGTTGTTTATCTCTGTGGCTGTACCATTTACATTAGCAGACTGTTTTGGCAGACTGTAACATCCTGTATCTTCAACCTATATGGAAGATATTGTAAGTGATAAGCTGTTCTGTTTTTGACTGGAGAGTAGATGAAACAGAAAAAACTACTCTTTTTGTTCTAACCAGTAAATTAAAGCAGTTGGCAGACAAAGTCTTCCAAACCTTGTGGTCCTACTGAATTGTTCAATTCTGTTCAGTGATCTCAGTGGCCTTAAGCTAAATTTCCATCTACTAGTGGCCACTTCATAGTCCTGTTAATACGGTTTTCATTTCTCAGATTGATTTATACATGTTTATTAATAATGAGCTGTAGTGTATAGGCATCATTAATCCTGTTTTGATGACACTTGAATTGATGTACAATGTATGACATACTGATACAGAATACAGAGCTGGCTGGAAGAGGAAATTTCAATTTATTTAAGTGATCCAATTAATTTATGGATCTACAGCCATTTAGGTCCAGAGTTAGATGTAGGTTGTTAACACATTAAAAGGTAGCATTTCTACACCCCCACCCCAACAACTTACTCATTTTTTTTCTACTCTCCCATTGTTTTCATCATTTTCCATTTGTGTATACTACTCTTGAACAATACAGTAATCCTCAATTTATGAAAATAAGTGTTAATGCTACTTCTGCCCAATTCTGTGTGTTTGGGCCATACTCATCTGTAGCATATGAAGTGATGTCAGTTGATTCCAACTTAAGTCAATTGATTCCAGTTAAACCAGTGATGTTACACCTGGATTGAATTTCATCCAAGTGCCTTTCTCTTTCTTTCAATATTTTTTGAGAATTCAGTAATGATAGTGTTACTTAAATGTAACACTCACTGGAAGTGGTGGGTGTTGGTGCACTAGCAGATTTGGTTGAATTGGAGAGCAAGTAGAATCCTCACTGGTGAACCAGGAGGATTCAGCAGCAAAAGAACTAAGTGTGAAGACCACTCAAGATAAATGTTTAATCTAACCTAAATGCTGAAGCTGCTGCAGGGACAACAAGAGCCTTTTTGGTTCCGTTTACAAAAACTCAGCCCTCTGTATTAAACACAAATGATTCTTCTCAGTGTTAACTTGTTATAAGGAGGTTTAATATTTTTAACAGCCTTATCATAGCGCTTGTCTCAAGTAAGGAGCTCAGTTCTGGCAGAAAGAGAAAAAATAGATCTAGGGAAATCTTTCATATTACAGGGTGGACTCCTTACAGAAATGCTGCCTTTGACTTGCTTGAATGAGCCAGTCGGATGAATCTATACAGAGAAGCTAAGATGAATGCTTGTGTTATGAATGGAGGACATGATGGAACAGTAATATTAGAAGACAGATGTTATTGAGTGCCTTTGTTAATGGATGAATAAGCTCCCATTCATATCTTAAATGTGTTAATTATAAAACTTCTCAAACATGTTAATTATAAAACTTCTAAATAGAAAACAGGGCACCCTGGCCAGTGAAATAAGCCATTTTTATCATTTGCATGCAGTAACCAATCTCTCTTAAAGACATTACGTAGCTGCAACTATTAGAAAGCTAGATTAGTTGAATGGACCTTCTTAAAGTCTATTCCTTCTGTGAATTTAGTCAGTTCTGCTGATTTGAGGGAGAAAAATAGATTTTACTGCCTCCATCCACCCCCCTCTCTCACCCTCCATTTTGAAGCGAAGAACCAACTTGGTGAAAAGAAGATAATTGGTTTGACTTTTTCCCTTCTCATTTTGTGATTGCCATTCATGGATTATTATTCAATTATCCAAATTGTTATTAGGTCCAACATCAACAGACATAACTGGGCAGAATTGGGCCTTTGAATCTTTATTACTAGTAAATGATATACAAGCAGAAAATAACTGCTGTTAATGGCTTTTCCTAACCAACACTGAGATGATAGGGATGGCAATTACTTAAGCAAACACAAAATCCAATTAATTGCAGATGTACTCAAATTACTTAATAAATCATCTGAGAAGTGTGTTCTCTCTCATTTATGGAACCCCAAAACGCTATGTTCCAAGGAGTCACTACTCAGAATCAAAATTCACTTTAGAGAATTCAGTTAATTCTTTAGAGATTGTGGGTGTGAAAGCAATTCAGTTAGCTAAAAATTTGGAGTTGTGTGATTATGGGGCAAATGCTACAGTTGGCAGGTCTACTTAATCTTTTCCCCCCACTCAGTCCTGTTCTTTTCTTTGGTGAAATAGTACCAGTGAATAATGTTTATTTTGCTATAAATATGCTCCTTGGATGCATCCAGTTGCTCTATCCACAGACTATCAAATAGTCTTTAATGATAGAAGAAAAAATTGATAAAACTATATATGGGACTTATCCTATGTAAGGATAAAACTGTGTGTGTCCTGATGAGTTTTTTAATGTACCATTGACTGTAGTAGAATTATACCTATGAAACTGTAGGTACATAACATCATAAATTGGGCTGTATAGGATTTCATAGTCCTCTAGAGGGAGTAGAACTGTGAGCTTTCTGCCCAAAGCCATAGGCTTCTAACATGAATTAAAGGATATCCTTGCAATATTAAGACTGTAGGCAGTGTTAGTTTAGGCAGTAGATAGTATTAATTATTCATGTTGGAAGATAACTACTGTTTTTTAACTGTGATTGCAAGAACAGCCTTTTGGGAATCTAGGGTGTTAACAAATAGGTTCAGCTGTGGGTAAGATCTGTCTCCAAATGTCATGTTCACAACACCCTACCAAAGACACTTCTCGTGAACTTGATGATACTAGGTGTTGAGACTAAGACTGTCTACAACAAACTTTTTAACCACTACTGTGAGACTTGACAAGTCAGACAGCTTTGTAAACAGCTAAATCTGTTCAGTGTCTGAAGCATATCTCCAAAATGACTGTTTTGTGGCTTCTTAAACAAGGTCAACTCTGTTGAGAGTTATGTTCAAGAGTCAAACAGTTGAGATTTTCCTAAACCTCTTTGTATAGTCTTAAAAATGCAACGTATTGTAGAACTGTGCTCATCACTAACCCTTAGTGAGGTGTGCAAAATCATTATCTAAACATTTGTGATGGTGTTTAACACTCAACATATAGATGTATGAGCGATTATTGGAAAAGAGGTTGGATTGCCAGAGCTGAAGGCCAGAGTTTTTCTATCCACAACACATGCACAGCATAGGTGGTAGTAATGGTAATATTTCTACATAGTAACCTACAATTCACTATTCATCCAAAAGCATTTAAAGAATTAAATCCTTTTCATCACCCATATCTCCTCCATGTTTCTTTTACTCCTGATCTAACTTGGGTGTTTG
>NW_017729006.1:25397712-25399055 GCF_001723915.1 Gavialis gangeticus | reverse complement strand
CCAGAGTTTTTCTATCCACAACACATGCACAGCATAGGTGGTAGTAATGGTAATATTTCTACATAGTAACCTACAATTCACCTAAAACAATGCCTTCAATAATAATCATAATCATAGGACACAGGTATTTTGGAGGTCTTGGAGTCCTTTGATTTTATTTTGGTATTACCTCTGCTGAGTCTTTTATTTTGCTTCTGTATGCTTTAGGAGGCAAATTCCTTCCCATGTTCAGAGAAGTGGATTTTGAAAACAAGTGGCTCAGCTCACACATTCACTTTATGTAAATGGATTCATAGCCACACACCATTTTGGATTTGCTCTGATGTAATACTTTTAACATCTCAATTGCACTCTTGCTGCTGGACCCCAAAGCAGTTGCTTGTATGGTTCCTGATTCTGTGTTCAGACTGCTTTTAGGCTTGTGTAATTAAGTGGAATTCAGTGGATTTCTTCCTGACTTGCAGTGATTTAAATCAAAGCAGTGTAGAGTCCTACTGAGTATGACTCACCTCTTAATTTCATTTAGCTTGAATAATATTCCCAGCTTCGCCTAATGCGTTTTAAAATATAAATTCAAGGTAGTCTTATGGGTGATGCATTCCACAATAGAGAGCATTAATTAAATGGGATGCTTAGATACCTCCAGCAGAGCACCTGTGCAAGTGGAAGAAAAGCTGAACTCAAGGTAACTCCCCATTTATCTAGTTCTAATAGGCTAGGTACAGAAATTACACATAAACCAGTATAAGTGATCAGAAACCGGTCTAAACCTGTAACAGAACAGAAGCACATAAATTGCACATAAATTGGTTTCAAAATGGTGGAACCTGGTTCAAGATATAACTGAATGAATGTAGTATTAGATTTAATCAGCTTAGGTTAGACCAATATATCAAACTTCTGTTCCAGATCCCCTCCTGACTCAAATTACATCGCAGTCCCCCAACATCCCCGGATGCTTTGTGGCCTCTTGCTAACTAACCCCCCTCACAGGATGGGCAGGCTAGCTTCTGCCAGTGCTCCTCTGTTCAGCTGAGACAGGCTGACCCCACACTTAGGTTGTCACAAAGCAGAAGTAGCAAAGCCTCTGCTCCCCAACCTGCATCCTATCTGTACCTGTCAGCTTGGTGGGGCAGTGAGGGGGAGGTTGGGGAATGGAGCCCCCCACCTCAGCCCTGGGCTTCCCCTGAGCTGGGGTCTGCTCATCTGGAAGGATCCCTGGGCCATGGAGGTTTCCCCTCTGGCCCACCAGGCTGTGGTGCCAAGCCTCATCATGGTGAGTCAATGCCTCTAATCCATGGAGGAAGCAACAGAGCTCTCTGCCCCAATCCCAGTCCTGCCCC
>NW_017729006.1:25381326-25397558 GCF_001723915.1 Gavialis gangeticus | reverse complement strand
CCCCCCCCCCCCCCGATGGGGTTTGCCTAGCTAGCGGGTGCCCACACCACAGAGACTTTCCCCCATCCTGGCCCCAGGCCCCTCTGAGCTGGGGGTCTGTCCAGCTGGAGGGGGGGATGCTAGGACTGGGGCAGGGGACTCTGTTTCCCCCTCCTCCTGTGGGTTGGGACACTGACTCATGGTGGGCAAGGCTGGCTGAGCAGGGGGAAACCTCCTTGGCATGGTCCCTGCCCCCAGCTGGGCAGGCCCCCCAGCCCAGAGGGGCTGGGACTGGGGCAGAGGAAAGCCCCCACAGTGCAGGGTCCCACCTCCAGCTGGGAAGACCCTAGCTGGGGGGGGGGCAGAATAGGAGGGGGCTCTAATTCCCCACTACCTGGCTGGGTTGAGGGACACCCCATGTCACAGAGCTCCCTCCAGCTGGGCAGGCTGCAGCTTGGTGGGAGCCTGTGTTGGGGTGGGGGGCTCTGTTCTTTCCTTCCACCCTGCTTCGCTGTGGGATTGGGGAGCCATTTTGTGCCGGCTCCCCCCTTCATCGTGGCTGACAGCAGGGGTGTGGCGGGTGTGCTGGGTAGCCAAACAGGGATGGTCCCTGCTTTCCTGGGCTTGGCTGCCCTTGGCAATGGCTGACAGACTGGGAAGCATGCTGGAGTGCCCCTGCCTTTTGGTCTCGGCCAGCATAGGCATCTCCCTGCCTTTGCCAGTTAGGGAAAGCTGCGAAGATTGGATTTATTCTGCCTCGGGCTTTTTGGCTGTCTGTACTTAGCCATGTCACAGGCAATCACCACCATCAGTCATTAGGTGCTTTCACTTTCCAATGGCCATTCTGACTCTATTTCTTTGCAGAGAGGGATATTCTTCTGGGTGCTCACTGAAATCCTGCTTGTTACCAGTTTACCCCAGATCCCACAATTTAGTCTGATTCAACATTTTCCTTTCCAGTAGAGTAGCTAAGAGGGGGTGTCGAATTGGGGTGTGTGAGTGAAAATAGCAGCTGCTGTGCTGCTAGCCAGGCTGCCACTGCCACAACCACCAGTACAACTACTAACACTGCCCTATGCACTTGCTGTTAGCCAGGGGGCAGAAATGCCCAGGTATGCTTCTGCTTCTTTCAGATCATAGTCCTGGTCTAACACCCTTTCCTAAAGGCTCTGAGGAAGCCTGCCTGCAGATAAAATACTGCAGAGGGAGCTGGTGTTTATTGTTGAACATTACTGATTGCTACCTGAAAATGTCCTCTCACTGTGAGTTCCTATGAGTGTTGGTGATTGTGATCTAGTGTTGGTTCTTGTCATGTTTAAAAGAAAAATCTTAAGTCAGTCTGTAACGTAGTGCTTGCAAAATTGTGCTTTAATCTGATAGGTCTAACCACATGTTCTGAGAGTGCAAATGTTGATTTGCAAGTGCATATAGGTTAGATGCCTAAACTTTCTCATTTGGGATTGCAAATTAGAGCTTGTTTTAGAGGTAGCTAAAATCTTAGCTATAAATTCTCGACACCTTCATTTATCATTTTTAACACTGGGTGGGAACGCAGACATACAGTAAATTTAAAGCTAGTCTTAGAAGGTATACGGATGCTGCTGGTGGTAGAATGCTTTTTCTTTCTATTTTGTTGGTTAAAGCATGGGCTTGCACTAGTGATACTGGGACAGGAAGCAGCTGTTCCTTTAGCAACATAGTTTTAATCTGTAACATGCAAATTATACGTCTATAAACAAAACCAGTAACTTGGTTTACATATGTACTGGCACTGTAATGGGAGTGCAGGTGTGGAAATTACAACACCATTAAGAATAATATTCCTTGTGGATCTTGATAACAAGGAAATGTCCCTTTCCTAACATGGTTGTCTGTGTTATTACAAGGTTTCTTAATGCAAGCCAATGACCTCAGATAAAGAATTCTGATTCAATTAAAATATAAATGACTTGAAAAATGCATGTTTTTCTTTAAGTACTAAGAGAACCATAATGTAGAACATCACTTCTGAGAAAACATTAAAATTAGAGCTAGTCAAATAACTAGATGCAAGAGTTTTCTATCAAAAAATGGAGTTCTACTGAAACTGAAATACGTTTGCAAAAGCATGTCAGTTTAATCAAAAAGGGAAAACAGAAGTGTTGACAAGGTTGAAACATCCCATCAAAACAGTTTTAATATTTTTGGAATGAAACATTTTGGTTTTTTTTAATGACTCTATTCTTTTTTTAAAAAATATTGCATTACATTACTATAAAGCAAAGCATTCTGAGCATGTGGAAATGAAACATTTTGGTCAACCTGAAATTCCCCTTTCCTTCCCCCTGCCCCGTGGCCCAATTCTCTTTTGTAGAGAACTTAGCCATATTCATTCTTTGTTCCAATTTGGAATGATAATGCTTTTCAAAATGTCAGTCTCTCTGAAATGGGATTTCTGTTCTTCATCCAGTTCTTTTAAAAATGAAAAGGGCTCAAGCATTGGATAAATCCAAATAAGTTTGAGTCCTTCCATCAGATTATTTGTAAATGCAAATAGACTAGTTTCTACTATGCCTGTGTAAAGTGGCTGGTATTTGCTCCGGATTTATATTTGGCTGATTCAGGGGACAGCGATTCGATTCAGTGATTCGAATCACTGTCCCGAATCAATTTGGCCAAATCTGATTCAGAGATTCGGCTGCTGCCTAATCAGCTGAATCTGTGAATCACACAGATCACATCCCTTGCCCACTCTCTCAATGGCTGCCCTGCCTGGCCTAGCTCCTGGCCCTTTGAAGAAAAAAAAAAAGCTCCCACTCACTGGCTCCTGCCTGGCAGGGGGCGATTCCTGCTTTCCCCCACTGCCCCACGCCATGTGGGGGCTCTGCCACAAGCCCCCTGACCCCTGCCTGTTCTCCTAGCTTCCCCCATGGCTGCCCTATCCTTTAAAAATAAAAAAAAGCCATGACTCACCGACTCCTGCCAGGTGGGGGGCGATCCCCACTGCCCTATACTGCCCCATGCCTCATATGTCACGAGCCCCCAGAAGCCCTGAGGCCACTGCAGGAGCTGGTGAGCGGGGTTTTTTGTGGGTTTTTTTTTAAAGGTCTGGGAGCTGGGGCGGCTGGGGCAGCCATGGGTGGGGCAGCCATGGGGGATGAGGGCAGATAGGGTATGGGGCCTGGCAGGGTCCCCTCCTCCAGTCCCCCTTCTGCCACCCCTTACTTACCAGCACTGAGTCCAGGTTGAGCTCCCTGTTGCAGTTAGTGGGGACTGCCTGAATCGCCAAAGCTCTCTGAATCTTTTCCAAATCAATTCAGAGAACGTTGAAGTGATTCAAACCTTTTAATTGGTTCCCTGATTCGATTTGGATTTGGAGATTCAACCACTAAATCAGGCCAAATCTCCTCTGAATTGAATCAGTGCCTGAAGCTTTGCTCAGCCCTAGTATCTACTAAGTTTTGATGATTCTAGATCAGTTTGTTCTTTTACTCATTTGTATCTGTGCAGGTTTTAATAAGTCATTCTTCTCACAGGGAAATATAAATTAGATTAAAAACTTTTCCAGCTAAACATCCAGAAGCTTTATGATTCTAATATTGCTTGTTGGACAGCTGCTGCAAATTATGCCAAGCTGAAATGATCTACAAAAGACTGTTCTGGCACCTGGGGTTTACATCAACACTCTTACTACAGCCATCACATGTTCACAGTGTGAAGGATGGTATAAGACAACTGGAGAGTGTAGCAACAGTACCATAACTAAGGCAGGGTGAACAGGGCAGCAGCCCTGATTGCTGACTTGGGTGTGGGGTAGAAAAATAGCAGCTGTCAATACTGCTCACTAGCCACACTGCCAGCACTGGCACCTATGCCATTGCCTCATGCATTGCTGCTGCCCTAAGTGCCAAGTTGCCCTCTTAAGCCTCTGCATTAAGGGTTAAGTGGACTTCACAGAAAACAACCATCTTAGGCAAGATACTGGTCCACATTATCACTAATAAGTATTCTACACAAATAAAACTATGTACATCTGCTTTGCTGAAGTTTAGAACCTGGCCTTTAAGGTATAAGAAAGCTTCTACCACAAAAATATAGGAAATTTTCTGTTAGTAACTTCCTTTTTAGGATGTAGCCTGCCCCACCCTAAAAAAAAAGGCAATATGCAAACTGGTATATACCATGCTTGTTCACGATCCCACTGAAGCTAATGGCAAAACACTACAATCAATGATTGCTATCAGTAGGAGCAGAATTCAGTATTTGTTTCACATTGAAATCAAACCTGGGGACAACTTCATTTCAACAAACCAACACAGGTAAGAAAATAGTTATTAGACTTGGAGCTTCCTTGTGGCAAAGCTGACTGTGTCAGATTCTGTTTACTTCTGTTTTGTGGCAATTCTAACCCAAATGGAACCTTATTATTTCAATTTTATTTTGTTCTTTCCTGCAGGAGAAAATATAAGAAAACATCACAGAGGTAAGAGTAAAACACAGGACTGGGGGAAGGTGTTTGTAAGTCAACTATCCTTCTTTTTGAGCCTGAAGGATTTTTCTTATTCATCATTGGAATCCATGCCACTGCGCTTTTTGAAGGACAGGCAGCACTCTTACTTCAAACTCCTGTTGGTAATAGCAGGGGCTTTGCCTGAGTAAGGATTGAAGAATTTGGTCCTGATCTCAAATATATTTTCCCCTCGTTTCTTCAATTAGATCTGCCGGTTTTAACTTCTATCACTATGTGCACTGCAATAAAAGATTGATTGCGTGCTTTTAGTTTTGTTAATGATATGTGCCTTTGCAGGAGGCCAGAGGAAGACTGGGATCCTGTTGCTTAATAGGCCCTATTACAGCTAAAAGATCTAGCTATCTTATTGCATCTTTGCAGTAGGGAAGACTACTGGGGGTTCTCTGAGTGATTCATTTCTCCCTATGGAGTCCTTTTATTTTTGGTTTGCGTTTGTTTGCTTTCTGATTATGTACTTTGCTGTGGACGCTCTAGGTCACAGTTTTAGGTGGGTCACCATGACTTGCCTTATTCTGTTTCTCCCCCTTACTTTGATTCTGCAAAGTAACACGTGTTGGCTCTGGATTTAGGACCCAGATGCCTTGTTCTGGGCAGGGGGGGAACCCATTCCCCCCAGACTGATCACAACCTTTTCATTCAATAATAGGCAAATGTATTGATACATAGTGATAACAAAAAAGAAACGATACAAACAATCAAGCAATTCTATATACTACCAATCCTAGGGCTGTCATCAGAGTCAGAATACATCCGGCCAGGATGTGGGCTTCACTGTGAGGCTTTCTCTTAGGTGTCAGTTGTCAGCACATCAGCAGCTTGGAGGTGGGATGCAGAGGCCCCCCCTCCCCCCCCACCCAGTGGGGTGGATAATGGGCTGGTCATGTGCCCTCTGTCCATGGTGGTCTCAGGGACCCCTCCTAGAGATGGGGATGGAGAGGAGGAGGAGGACCCAGGCGGGAGATGAGGAGTGGGAGGGACTCCTTGCTGCTTCAAAGTCCTTCTTTTATATGCTCCTTCTCTCCAGATGACTCCTGATGACTCTTCATCTGTGGCTATCACTGATTGGTCTCTCTGTGTGGCTGTGATTGTCATATGTCTATGTAGCTCATCACATGCACACATACTAATTTGGTCTTTCGAGGCCTTCTCCTAATTTGGTCTGTTTCTCCAAAACCGAGACTCAGGCCCCCCTGCTCTGGGGTCTTGTTAGTTGGTGCCAACTTATCTCGTGTTATGGTACAGTCTGGTACATGCCCTCATTTCTCAGGCAGTGTGTATATCTGTTGGCCTTGTTGTGTTATACAGCCTGTCTGCTTTGAAGGCTGTGTGAAACTGTGCTTGTGTGACCCAGGCTTTTAAAAATCAATTAACCCCTGTTGCCTATCCTGAACCATTCTAATACCCCACCCCCCATAAGCCAATTCCTAAAAAGCAAACCTTTAAATACCATTCTTAAGATATCAACATGTGCTTTTAATCCCCACTAACTTCAGTGGAAGTTGAGAGCATTTAATACCTTGGAGGAACTAAGTCCTAAAGGCACTTCAGAATGTGCTCCCCTGTGATGTGCTTTGACTTACAAACAGTGACAGTGAAGTCCTGAGCCCTACAGCACGTCGTTGTGCAATTTTGTACCATACTGTGTGGTACAACAGATGCCCTGCCTGGATTTTTCATCTGGAAGAGCTACCATGAAACTTTGAATGTTGTAGAGAATTTGAATGAAGAATTTTTTTTTGAGTAGGCTGTCGGCTTGCATGCAGGTGGTCTGTATTTTTGTCATGCTTCACTTAATACAGTTATGGACCCATAGCCAGAGGTATTCACTTGCTACAAAGTGGTTATTAGGGAACAGAAAAATTTCTAGATGTTGAATGATTGCTGGGTGAATTCTTTATATTGCTTGCATCTTGATTGTATGTGTTTTCTATATATGTCATTTTGGGAATGGTTCATGGAACAGTTAATCCAAATTAAAAGGATTGGGGGACTTACTGTGTCATCTGATCTGCAGTAAAGCCTATCATAGGTAGAAACAAAATGCGTCAGTTTTACTCCTGAATAAAAATAAAAACTTTTAAGTTACAGCAATTTAGCTTCTATTTACCATAGGAAGCTGCATGAAAACTGTTATAGCAGATCAGCTTAAACCATGCTAAGTCCCCCAGTTTTAAACACTATAATTGTTTCATCTGTCCATACCTTATGGCATTGATCGGAATGTGTTTTTAGTATTTTGGGGGGCAGAGATATACTTAAGCTACTACTGTAAGTATTAGAAGAGACAAAAATTATACTACAGGCTAAGAAAATATTCCCTATTATTTTTTTGCCATTTAACTCAGAAATTAAACTGTGAGAGAGGTCTTTTGTATCCTGTTTGGTTATGTGTCCATGGTGATTTGTATACATTTAGCCTGATTCATCACACAGGGGGCAACATTTTTTTTGCATCTTTTTTTATAATGTTCCTTTATTGACTCCCCATATCCCCCCTTTATTTCTGTATGCTTGATGTATATTTTGTGTTGGTATTTGCTGTTTGGCTCCTGAAATTTATACTTTTTATGACTGGACCTATGTACTGGTGAAACAAATGGTATTAGTTCCATCGAGCAAAAGGTCGTGCCCAGCAAGTAAGGGTGTCCAAAGTGGGCCCTATTCAATTCAGATTTGGCCCAAATGAGAAACAGTGATTGAATTAGTTGATTTGGATCATTGTCCCTGATTCAATTTGGCTAAATCCAAAGTTGAAGATTCAATGCTGATTTGGAGAATCAGCGATTTGGACACAGACACAGCTTTAAAAGCTTTTTCTACATACCTTGAGGTAGCAGGCATGGCTTGTGAACGCTGCAATGCTGGGGTGCATGGAGCAGCCCACAGGAGCACAGGGCGGCCCTCCACGTACTCAGTGGTGAACCTGGAAGTGGACTGGAAGTACTTCCAGTCCACTTCTGGGTCTGCCAGGGAGTGTGCTGGGGGGAGCCTCCCCACATCTCCCTGGCTTGGCAGTTGGCTGCAGGGGGACCCCAGGTACCCCTCACAGACCCAGGAGGCACCAGTTGCCAGGCTGGGAGTGGTGTGAATGGCCCCCCATGTGCTCCGCAGCGGACCCAGAAGAGGACCAGAAGTGTTCCTGGTCCACTTCCAGGTCTGCTGTGGAGAGCACTGGGAAGCCCCCCGCACTTCTGTGGGATACTCCATGCATCCCAGCATCACAGTATTCATGAGCCCCTGCTACCTAGAGGTATGTAGAAAAAACATTTAAAGTTGTCTTTATGTCCGAATCGCCAAATCTTTCTGAATCTCTCTGAATCTATTTGGAGGGTTCTGATTCGATTTGGATTCAGAGATTTGGCCACTGAACTGGGCTGAATCTTTGCTGAATTGAATCAGGGACCGAAGCTTTGCACAGCCCTAACAGCAAGTACTGAACAACTAATGATGATAATATTGTTTAACAAATGCTGAATGTCTATCAAAGTGTTGTCTACCATAGCAAGATATTCAGGTAGCAAGATAGCTAGAAAACCTAGTGTGTGTATTGGTAGGAAATACCTGCGTTTTGTTTCAGTTTTGGATTTGGCGTTTCAGAGGGGACAGTGTTTTGTTTCAGTGTTTCATAGGGATATCCGAAATGACTGTTTCATTTTGTTTTAGATTCAGCATTTCGGAAGGACAGTGAATCATTTCAGTGTTTCAAATCACTGTCCCCTTTCATTTTGGCTGGTACTGTTTTGGAATTTCGATGGTGTTTTGGTGTTTTGACCATAGGCTACAATGTGGAATCACAAAACTGCCTATAACTTTGTAATTTCTTGCCTGATTTGGATGAAACACGCAGGGGTGCTAGCCCCTTCTGAGGCCATGAAACCTGCAAAGTTTCAAGAAGATATGTGTAGGGGTTTCTGGGAAACTACACCTCAAACTGTTCAAAGCAAAACTAGTATCACTTGCTGGCAGTGGCAGCATACTATCATCCCACATACAGAGGTCCACTCCCCCTGGGAGGAGTTTGGCACAGCCCTGAAGCCCTTCTGGGGGATGCAGCCCCACAGATCTGCATGCGGGATGACAGCAGCCTGGTGCTACTGACTGAGGCCAGTGCCAACACTGGGTTCTTCCTGGTGCTTGGTGTGGGCTATGCCAGGCAGACTTGGGTGCTGGTGCTGGCCCCAGCTGGCAGCAGCAGCCTGCTGTCATTTGCGTGGTCCACATCTGGTAAGTGCGGAGCTTTTAAAAAAAAAAAAAAAAAAAAAAGGCATCTCACTCACTGGCTCTGGCAGCGGCAGTTGGGGCCTCTGAAGGCTTGTGGCAGAACCCCTTGTACAGCACAGGGCAGCAGGGGGCAGCAGGGATCCCCCCCCCCCCCCACCTGGCACCTGCACCATAGCACAGGCGCAGCACAGCTCGGCAGGCCACCACATGCTGCCTGGGAGCTGGAGCAGATGCACCTGTCAGCCAGAGCTCCTGGTTCAAGTCCCCACCTCTCTGATCATTCCCCCAGCTCTTCCCAGGGGGCATGGCCCCTGGATCTGTGCGCCAGGTTTCAGCAGGCTGCTGTTGCTGGCTGGGGAAATAACCCAGAGCTACTGCCATCTCCAGCCGGCTGCAGCATTCTTCTGTCATCCCACATCTAGGGGCTCGCACCCCCCAGGAAGAGCTGGGGGAAATGATCAGAGAGCTAGGGAAAAGATCAGGGAGTTGGGGAATCAAACCAGGAACTGGGGAAATGCTCAGGGACTTGAACATTCCCCCAGCTCCTTTTGTTCAATTCCTTAGCCCCCTGTTCAATTCTCCAGCCCCCAGTTTGGAAGGGACCTCAGGGACAGATTGTTGTCACTGGCTACCAGCTACAGATATCAATATCAGTCCTTCCCCTCCCCCTCCCTCTTTCCCTGCAAGCCCGCCTTTGAAACAGATCTGAAATGTTTTGGAAATATCCTAATCATTTTGGATAATTCCCAAAACATTTTGGATGGCCTGTATCATTTTGGAGCTGTTTTGGAGCCCTGTGTTTCATTTAGGATTTGGTGTTTCAACCGTCAAAATGTCTGAATCCGAAACAAAATGAAACGGCTGCCGACATTTCTCACAGGCCTATTATTTAACTTGAGACTTCAGCCTGAGTTTCCTCTATGTATATGTTAATTGTGGGTTTTTTTTCCCTCTCTCTCGCTCTTTCTTTCCCACAGGAATCCAAATGATCTATATCTGCAGATATCTCCAAATCCATCAGGGTAATGGTATTCTGTCTGCTTTTGCATTTTGTTTAGTATGTTTCTCTTTTTGGGAGTATTATTATTAATTATGTCAGGGTGAACATAAACTACTCAGCACCCCTTTTAATATGGGGAGGCAGAAGAATATCTCATTTTTAACACTTTACAGTCTAAAAGAATGACTTGTTGAGGCCAGATCTATCAGATAGATCATTTAATGCAAAAAAATTTGAGGAGCCGTAGAGTCACTGTAGTACTGGAACTATACTCAGTTTGTAATTGGAGATGACAAAAACAATCTTGCACAAATTACATAGTTAACTGGGTTGACTCAAATACTTTAAAAGCTACAGTAGATTGTTATAATTTTCCTCATAAACTTGGAAGTTCCACAGATATTGATGCAACTCTAATTTCATTAGTCCCAAGTTAGTAACTCTGTCTGAACCACTGAGCTGTGATGCAAATTAATCACTGCAATACCAGGAGCACAATATATTTAATAAATACTTAAGTCATCTATCATTTTCATATCCAGTTAACCTTGACTAAGTGAAGACTAGGTATTTCTTTATATAGTTACTTGAAGGAGATCGTGCAGTGTAAAGAACTAGTCAGAAGCCAGAAAATCTCTCAGATTTTCAGATCCTATTTTTTTTCAATTTTCTTATAGATTTTTTTAGACTTAAACAACATTCTGTTCTATGATTGGCTGCAAATAGCCAGAACTTTTAAAGTGCTGAATACCTGCTTTGGTATGCTTTGGTATGATCTGCTTTGTATCCCCAATCACCTTGAAGATAGAGGTATAGAACTCTCAAAACCTTTTAAAGCAGTGGACAGGCTTGGATTTTATCTGCCTGAGTGGAACTTGGCCCTTTAAAGTAACTGTGGACAGGCCATGTGCCACTGAACTGTACTTGAAGCTCTCCAAATAGTATTCAAATGAGAACTACGTGATACATAAGTCTTGTATATTTTTCCTTATTTTGTGCACCGTAAGATTGTGTGTGTTGCCACTCACCTAGTTAACTGCCTATTGGATAGTTGTACAGTTTTATGGTTTTTATTTACTTATCAAGATGAAAATGATCACCTCCCACTGAACTTGTCCATTCATTAAGATTTTTAAAATAATCATTAGTATGTACATAAGTTGCAAAATAACACAAAAATGGCAGCAATGTGTTTTGACCTGCTTTTCACCAAAATTGAAACTGTTGTGGCTTGGCTTACACTAACCATGGGATAAGAATGTGCAGTCGATAATTATTTCAGAGCAGCTGATGCACAGTAAAGCCCCACAGCAGACCTGGAAGTGGACCAGAAACACTTCTGGTCCACTTCTGGGTCCGCCGCGGAGCACATGGGGGGCCATTCACACCGCTCCCAGCCTGGCAACTGGTGCCTCCTGGGTCCGTAAAGCCCCACCTCCTTTTACCCTGCATGTCAGGAAATGGTTTGCATGTCATACCTTATGTTACAAAATGTGGTGGCTGCACTAAAAATACATTGTAATAATACAATGAAATACACTAAAGAGGACCTATTACTTATGTTCTTTAAGTTTAGAAAAATGCAGGGTTCTGACAAAATGTCTTTAATTTATGCATCCTTAAAACAAACAAATACCTTGAAGCGTTTATACATAGACTCTTTTCTGTCCCACTGGGCTAAGTACAGACATTCATAAAGCTTGAGCCTGAATCCATTCAATCTTTGTAGATTAGTCTAACCTGTGTAGCTTTAACCAAGAAGCAAATGAATAGACATTCACTTTTGATTCTAGAAGTGCGGCCACAGGCCTGCAGTGGCTCAGGCTAGAAGCTGGGGGGCACTAGACTGAGCCCTCCCCTCCTTCAGGCAAGGGCCGGAAGGCTGAAGGGAAGCTGAGCTGAAGAAGGACATGGCCAGGCCCCAGCAGGCTGATTGGGGAGGGATTTAAACCCCGACCCTCGCCTGCACGATCTGCAGTTGGGGCGGGAAGTGGGGGAAGCAGCTCCTGCCAGGCATTCTTCCCCACTTTGCCACTCAAGGAGCAGGGGGTGTGGCCAGATGCTGGCCCTGGTGGCAGCCTGAGGTGGAAGGGGGAGGAAAGGGGGTTTAATTCCCCCTTCTTTCCACCTTCTCCCCCTTTGCTTCAGGCTGCTGCCAGGGCTGGCCATAGTGCTGTGCCCCTGCCTGGCAGACCTGCCTGGCAGACCCAGTGCTGTGCCCCTGCCTGGCAGACCTCAGCTGGAGTCCCATGCCAGTAGGAGAGGAAAGGGAGGGATGGGGGTTTAATCTCCCTCCTCTCCCCCCTGCCCTTTACCTCAGGCTGCCCCCAGGGCCAGCATCTGGCTACACCCCCAACAGCTCAAGCACCAAGTCAGGGTTGGGGGTGGGAATGCCTGATGGACTGCTCCACCCATGCCAGGTGGACTGGGCTGTGTCCCCAGCCAGGTTTCCCATCCTCACCCCCTTTTCAGCCACTCCTCACTGCTGCGGTTAGAGAGCAGAGGGGCAGGGCCAAACCACTTGTGCTCGAGCAGACTGCACAGTCCAGCCCAGGGCTGCAAAGCATCCTGGGATGCTGGGGGACTGTGATTTAACTTGAATGGGGAAGGGATCTGGGACAAAGGTTCTATAAACTGTTTTGACCTAAATCAGTTAAGCGTAGTACTACATTCAATCAGGTTTATCTTAAACCAGTTTTGGCCATTTTGCAGCTGGTTTATGTGCACTGAACTTTTGTTCTGTTACAGGTTTAAACCAGTTCCTGATCACTTAAACCAGTTTATGTGTAACTTCTGTCCCTATCCCTGATGTTTAGAAGGTAGGAGAGAAACAGTATACAGATACTTACACCTCCTTTTCCCTCTTTGTTCTCTCTGTGCTTGTTCTTTTGGTTTCAGCTTTGCAGCTATGGTTACTGGTACATGCACTCTAAATAGTCTGTTGTATGGGACATCTGTGTGCACATGCACAACCTGCCACAGATGATAACAGTGCATCATATGCTCATGTTAGTACATGAAATAAGTGAAAGCAACTTTCAAACAAAGTCCCCCTGACCATAGCACTGACACATGCGCAAAATAAAATGGAAAAATAGAAGTAAATGCAAAATCTTAAAGAGGAAAACTGTCATAATTTCAAACAGCAGCTTTTTAACTCGAAATATTTTATTAAAATACCTCTAAATAAAGTTACCTCAGGAACCATGCAAATATTTGAATCCTCTAAGTGCCTGATTTCAGGTAATAGCTTACTCATGTGTCTATTCAGGACTTGGCTTTGCAGTTATGCAAGTAAACACAGTGCAATCGGTTTTGAATTAATCTCTCTTTTAGTACTTTTTGAGATATGGCACATTGTTACCACGTGTGTCGTTACTCTGGGGAAAATACTTAGAGATAATTCAGATCTTTATTCAAATAGAGCACTGAAAAAAAATAGTTAGTGGGAGCAGTATTGTACGAGTTGAAAGAACCTGATTGTTAAGGGATGAAACAGGCAGTTACAGGTGGTGATAGCTGTCATTGATATGCTTTGAAAATATCAGTGTGGTATTAAATAACTTGGCATCCAGCATTTCATTTCAATCTATTTAGTCCTTTATTACTTAGCTCTGACACTGTTTCACTTGTATAGCTTATCTGTTGACCTTGTGAGGTTATCTTAATTAAGTCAAATATAAATACCCTTAATTCCTTCAGCTGTGCAAATAATTATAATACTGTTCAGCTTAACTGAAGCAATTCTGTTTTTCTTATATACTTAATAAGAACCTGGCAAAATGAAAGCAATGTAGTATGTGATAAATTCAGGGTATACTGCAGAACCTCAGTCCAGTAAGTAACAGGAAAAGAGTTTAAACTTTACAAAAGCCTGATTTTATTTTGCGGGGTGGGGGTAGAGGAGGAGTCAGGGGATATGGTCTGTTGAACATTTTCAATTCCTACTGATTTCAGTAGAACTGGAGGAGTCGGCCCTAAAACTTGAATTCAAGTCTGGATGTTGCAATACACGTCTGATAACAGCTGTGTAGTAATATAGGCAGGCTCAGTATCTTTGCCAATAGTTAAGATTGCCTGACACTTCCCACTAGAAGACTGTTTTCATCTGCTTTAAGTCTGCCAAATGCTAAACCATTCAGACATTTTCTATGTAGCGAGTCTGATTCAAGCTGATTTTTTTTTTTTTTATGCAAAATGATTCCACCATTTCTGAGAATGAAGTGAGGGGAAACATGTTTTGTTCATGTTGGAGTGAACATGAATAGAATAGGATGATTCTGGTGAGAAATGAACATGAATAGAATAAGATGATTCTGGTGAGAAATGTTAGGTCTTTGAGCCAGGATTCAATATTTGTTGGGGGAGTCATCTTAGTGTCAGAATGGTCTTTTGCTGCCTGTAAAAATAGTCTCTGATTTTAACAGGTTATAAGCATCTGAAAAAAAATCACTGTTTGCACATAATTGGGGACTTGTTGACTTTTGGCCTTTACATTCTCAGACACATGCTAAGTATGCGCTTTCACCATGCAATCTCTGTGACCAGACTGCAAGCGTCACTCCACAGATCAGACATAGTACACAGATTATGGTCAAAAGTTTGAAGTGATTTTTTGGACGTCTAAATTGAGATGCCTAAGTGGACTGAAAGTGCAGTTCCTAGTGTCCATAGTATTTATGAATTGGAAGCGCAATTCTCCTTGGCCTCTGTTGAATGTGTGTCTCAGTTTCCCATGTGCAACAGGGGATCATGAACATAGATCATGGTGAGAATTATAGAGAAGCCTGTAATGGAATTAGCAATTCTGCCTTCATAGCATAGTTTGAATAGTGTGCAAGAATAAGACTGTGATCTGCCCACTGAACAATGAAGTTGAAAAGTTTTTTTTGAATAAAATCTTATCCAGTGCATGGAATGAGGTAGGAGTTTTGTGGAAAATATGGTATGTGATCAATCATTAAAAATATATAGCAGTAATTAAAAATATATAGCATAATACATAAACCTGTTGAGGCCAAATTAAGATTGCATATAAAACCTTAATGCTATAATTTCCTAACTTTAGAGTCCTTGACTTCTGGAACTTTAATAATGTTCTCTGAAGTTTATGTAGTGCAGAATTTTTAGTGTGATAAAATATGGGTGCACTGAACAGTTCTGAATAGAAGACTGATCTGTTCACTTAACAAACCTAAATGAAATATACTCTTTGGCTCTCTGAGGGGAAACTTCTTGTGCACATTGCCTAGCTCACAAAACTTGCCCTTGCGTAGGGGAAGCCCCATGGGAGACGATAGGATAAACCTACCATTTTGAAAGACGTGTTAGACCAGAGCAGCTTCTGCTGGCCTAACAACCCACCTTCTATAGTTGGGAATGGAGGAAGTGAATGACTGCAGAATATATGTAACTTTAAACCCTTTGCCCTTGCTTTCAGTCCCCTTTGTTAATTAGATCAGGTTGCTTCTATGGAATGGAAACTTCCCAGCAACCAGAATGCTTCCCAGCGTTTTTATGTCAAGGTGGGATTTTTCCTTCATGAAATGATAGCTAATGAGGGCCAGCTGGTAAAAAAACTGGAAGTTTCTATGGTCACAAAAAATGAAGATTTAGGAAAGGAAAATAATCTCCCTAAGGCAATGGAACATGTATTTGAAATACAGAGTAAAGAGAACAGGACACAAGTCATTAAAATACTTCAGAATCCAAAGGAACCACACAACTATGAGTAAATAACTGGCTCCCTCCTACTTACACCTCACGTCCCTTTTAAATGAGTCTGAAATTTCAGTTTTCCTCCTGACATTTATATAGTTCTGATTGCCTATCAGTCTAAAAATTCAAGATTCTGTTACAAAATCCTGAATGATCATAAATATTTTCCTGTTAATTTTAAATAATGTCTGTTTCTAACAAGAGAGCTTACAAACAAGGGAAGAGACAACTTCAATCGCTTCTTCAGTGGTAGCACAGGTCATCTCAAATCAGTCATAAAGTAGGTATAAATGGATCAAAGTTATCAAGCTTTTCCATATTCGTTTATGGATGAAAGCCTTCTGTAGTGCTTGCACAATCTTTTGTATTAAGTCAGTGGAATTTATGAAATACATTTGGGCTAGGAACATAAATTACATATAAACCAGTATAAATGATCAGGAACCGGTTCAAATCTGTAACGCAACAGAAGTTTCATAGTTTCATAGTTTCTAGGGTCAGAAGGGACCTGAGTAGATCATCTAGTCCGACCCCCTGCCATGGCAGGAAAGAGTACTGGGGTCAAATGACCCCGGCAAGGTGTTCATCTAACCTCCTCTTAAAAACCCCCAGGGTAGGAGCCTGCACCACTTCTCTTGGAAGTTGGTTCCAGACCCTAGCTGCCCTGACTGTGAAGTAGCGCCTCCTGATATCTAACGTAAACCTACCCTCTGCCAGCTTGTGACCGTTATTCCTGGTCACTCCTGGCAGTGCTCGGTGGAACAGTGACTCCCCCAATGCCTGCTGATCCCCCCTGACTAGTTT